>NC_069501.1:5688953-6016701 GCF_027579735.1 Bombina bombina
CCCTCTCCCCCCTCTCTCTTCCCCTCTCTCTCTCCCCCTTTAACTCCCCCCTCTTTCTCCCCCTCTCTCTCCTCCCTCTCTCTCTCCCCACATCTCCCCCCCTCTCTCCACATCTCCCCCCCTCTCCCCACATCTCTCCCCATCTCCCCCCTCTCTCCACATCTCCCCCCTCTCTCCACATCTCTCCCCTTTCTCCACATCTCCCCCCTCTCTCCACATCTCCCCCCTCTCTCCACATCTCCCCCTCCCTCACTCCACATCTCCCCCTCCCTCACTCCACATCTCCCCCCTCTCCCCACATCTCCCCCCTCTCTCCACATCTCCCCCCTCTCTCAACATCTCCCCACATCTCTCCCCTCTCTCCACATCTCCCCCCTCACTCCACATCTCTCCACATCTCCCCCCTCACTCCACATCTCCCCCCTCACTCCACATCTCCCCCCCTCTCCCCACATCCCTCCACCCTCTCTTGAGCTGTTTGAGCTCTCTTCACGGGCCTTCACGCTAGGCTCCGCCCCCTTCACGGGCCTTCGCGTTAGGCCCCGCCCCCTTTACGCTCGGCCACGCTCACTTTTGCTCGGCGCAGTCGGCAGAACAGGTAGGGACTTAGGCCAGTGTGTTTGTCCGCGTGCTGTCTCTACTGCGCATGACAGCTTCGGACAAACACACTTGGCCTTTTATAGTATAGGATGTTACAGGTTAACTAATAAGTGATGCATTGCTCTATAAATAATTGTACCTGATACATAATATTGTAGCTTACATATAAATGTTACAGGTTAGCTAATAAGTGATGCATTGCTCTATAAAGAATTACACCTGATACATAATATTGTAGCTTATATATAAATGTTACAGGTTAGCTAATAAGTGATGCATTGCTCTATAAAGAATTACAGCTGATACATAATATTGTATCTTATATATAAATGTTACAGGTTAGCTAATAAGTGATACATTGCTCTATAAAGAATTACAGCTGATACATAATATTGTAGCTTATATATAAATGTTACAGGCTAGCTAATTAGTGATACATTGCTCTATAAATAATTGTACCTGATACATAATATTGTAGCTTTTATATAAATGTTACAGATTAGCTAATAAGTGATGCATTGCTCTATAAATAATTGTACCTGATACATAATATTGTAGCTTATATATAAATGTTACAGGCTAGCTAATAAGTGATACATTGCTCTATAAATAATTGTACCTGATACATAATATTGTAGCTTATATATAAATGTTACAGGTTAGCTAATAAGTGATGCATTGCTCTATAAATAATTGTACCCAATACATAATATTGTAGCTTATATATAAATGTTACAGGTTAGCTAATAAGTGATACATTGCTCTATAAAGAATTACACCTGATACATAATATTGTAGCTTATATATAAATGTTACAGGTTAGCTAATAAGTGATACATTGCTCTATAAAGAATTACAGCTGATAAATAATATTGTAGCTTATATATAAATGTTACAGGTTAGCTAATAAGTGATACATTGCTCTATAAATAATTGTACCTGATACATAATATTGTAGCTTATATATAAATTTTACAGGTTAGCTAATAAGTGATACATTGCTCTATAAAGAATTACAGCTGATACATAATATTGTAGCTTATATATAAATGTTACAGGTTAGCTAATAAGTGATGCATTGCTCTATAAAGAATTACAGCTGATACATAATATTGTAGCTTATGTATAAATGTTACAGGTTAGCTAATAAGTGATACATTGCTCTATAAGGAATTACACCTGATACATAATATTGTAGCTTATATATAAATGTTACAGATTAGCTAATAAGTGATACATTGCTCTATAAATAATTGTACCTGATACATAATATTGTAGCTTATATATAAATGTTACAGGTTAGCTAATAAGTGATACATTTGTAATGCTCGTGGGATATTCCACTATCAGACCAAACTCGGCCTGTAGTCTTCTTATCCCAGCGTCGATCCGGAATTATAGGGAATATCCCAGAATAGAGAAAGTTTGCAAGATGAGGTAAGCGGCACTCGCCACAGGCAGGATAGTCTTCGGCAGCAAAAGGCAGGGAGACAGAGAAAGGCAATTCAGGGGTAAACCACCAGAATGGTCAGGCAGGCAGGTTTTGGCAACGGTAAAGCAGTTCAAAGGTAAACCACTAGAAGGAAGAGTTTGGCAACAGAGAGGCAATCCAGAGTAATAGGGGTTAATCAGGCAGAGTAGTCAGACAGGCAGGGTTCATCAACAATAAGGCACTCTAGAGCAATAGGGGTTAATCAAGCAGAGTAGTCAGACAGGCAGGGTTCATCAACAATAAGGCAATCCAGAGCAATAGGGGTTAATCAAGTAGAGTAGTTAGACAGGCAGGGTTCATCAACAATAAGGCAATCCAGAGCAATAGGGGTTAATCAAGTAGAGTAGTTAGACAGGCAGGGTTCATCAACAATAAGGGAATCCAGAGCAATAGGGGTTAATCAAGTAGAGTAGTTAGACAGGCAGGGTTCATCAACAATAAGGCAATCCAGAGCAATAGGGGTTAATCAGGCAGAGTAGTCAGACAGGCAGGGTTCATCAACAATAAGGCAATCCATAGCAATAGGGGTTAATCAGGCAGAGTAGTCAGACAGGCAGGGTTCATCAACAATAAGGCAATCTAGAGCAATAGGGGTTAATCAAGCAGAGTAGTCAGACAGACAGGGTTCATCAACAATAAGGCAATCTAGAGCAATAGGGGTTAATCAAGTAGAGTAGTTAGACAGGCAGGGTTCATCAACAATAAGAGAATCCAGAGCAATAGGGGTTAATCAAGTAAAGTAGTTAGACAGGCAGGGTCCATCAACAATAAGGCAATCCAGAAAATAACGATCTATCACACCCAGGAGCACACAAAGTAACACCTATACATGGGCAGTGATAGATCGTTATTGAGCGACTTACATAGGAGCAGTATTCGGGCCACAGGAATCCGGACCGGCATCTGAGAGAGGAGAGTGCGGTGATGACGTCAGAGCTGCATGCAACCGGAGCCAACACAGCCACTGAAAATGAGCAGGGAAGCAGATGCCGCGCCCCTAGCAACAGCTAAAGCGGCGTGAAGTGACATAGCCCCCTTCTCAAGGGTTCCCTCCGGGAACCAGAGTCGCTTCAAAGGATGAGCAACATGGAATCTGGAGACCAAAGATGGAGCATGTACGTCATGGGCAGGAACCCAGGAACGATCCGCCACAGAATAACCCTTCCAATGTACACGATACTGCAGTTGTCTGCGCCTGTATTTGGAGTCCAGGATCTTAGCAACCTCATATTCAGGGTCGCCATGAACCAGGAGCGGAGGAGGAGGAGCTTTGAGTCGGGTATATCCATTCTTGATGTAAGGCTTGAGTAGGGAGATGTGGAAGACTGGGTGTATGCACAGGGTCTTGGGCAAGGCCAATTTGTAGACAATAGGAGACAGTCTTTTTAGGACTTTGTAAGGACCAATAAACCTAGGCCCTAATTTGTGACAGGGTTGACGTAGACGAATATGTCGAGTAGACCCAAACACATTCACCTACCAACATGGCACGTATAGAAGCTCTATGATGATCAGCAAACTTCTTGTATCTAGAGACAGCTGAGAGCGAATACGTTGCCAATGAGTGGTGAGTTCAGTAACGTGTCGGTCTGCAGCATGAACCCAAATGGACTGAGCAGAAAGAGGGAAAACACAAGGTTAATACCCTGCTGCAGCTTTAAAATGGAGAACATTGTAGAGAAGAGTGCCAATGAGTGTTTCTTGCCAGCTCGGCTAGGGGCAGCAAGTCAGACCAGTTGGCATGGACTGAATTGAGAAAGGCTCTAAGGTAGGCCTTGAGATCCTGGTTTACTCTTTCAGTAAGTCCATTGATCTGAGCATGGTAGCCAGAAGACAAGAAAACAGTGGTTCCATTCAACTTGCAAAAGGCTCTCCAAAAGGTAGAGATGAATTGTGGACCTCAGTCGGAAACAATATTCACAAGAATGCCATAAAGTCGTGCCACATGCAAGAGAAAAAGAGACAATAATTACTGGGCAGAAGGCAGTTTCGTTAAGGACACAAAATGAGCCAGTCTGGAAATCCGATCCACCACAACCCAGATTACTGTATAGTGGTCAGAAGGTGGAAGGTCCACAATAAAGTCCATTGTTATGTGTGTCCATGGTTGTTTGGGAATGGACAATGGTTGGGGCAAGCCAGTTGTGCAGGCTTTCACATAATCCTGAGCGTCAAACTTCATAGTAGGCCACCATACATGTTGGGAAAGACGCTTAAAAGTCCTTGTCAAACCAGTATGTCCTGAGAGTTTACTATCATGAGCCCAGGATAGCAAAGGAGTGCGTAGGTTCAGAGATACAAAAAAGGATATCGGAGGTCACGGGGGCTTCAGGAGGTTTACTAGACTGGGCACGTTGCAGTCTTTGGAGAAGGGTGGTATTCAGTTGAGCAACCACACAGGAGGGAGGTATGATGTGTTCAATAGGAGCTTTAGAAGAATCACTTGAGTGAGGAAACTGACAGGAAAGGGCGTCCGCCTTCTTGTTTTTGGTCCCAGGAAGATAAGAGACCAAAAAGTTAAAACAGGAAAAGAACAAGTTTGAGTCAATGAGCAGTCTCTAGGTAAGTTAGATTCTTGTGGTCGGTGAGAATCTGAATGGGATTGGCGGTGCCCTCTAACCAATGATGCCATTCAGTCAAGGCTATCTTAATGGCTAAGAGTTCACGATTACCCACATTGTAATTCCTCTCTGCAAGAGTAAAGCATTTAGAGAAAAAGGCTGCAGGGTGCGACTTGGATCCCTTTGGGTTATAACTGCTCCAGCCCTTATCTCGGAGGCATCAACCTCTAAAGTGAACTGTAGGTCAGGATCAGGATGGCGGAGCACAGGAGCAGAACAGAAAGTCTTTTTCAGACGAGAGAAGGCATTTATGGCTTCAGGAGGCCAATGTTTACAGTCTGTTTTGTCAATTCAGTGAGTGTAGCGACTGTTTGAGAAAAGTTCTTCATAAACTTGCGGTAATAATTGGAGAACCCCAAGAATCTCTGTAATTCCTTTAATGAAGTAGGTTGAGGCCATTCTAAAATTGTGGTGAGTTTAGCAGGATCCATGGCAAAACCCTCTTTCGAGATGACATAACCAAAGAACTGGATCTGAACTTGATCAAAATCACACTATTCTAGCTTGGCTACCAAAGAATTGTCTCTGAGACGCTGAAGTACCTGTCTCACGTATTTATGATACTCCTCCAAAGTGGAAGAGAAAACAAGGATGTCATCCAGGTAGACAATGCGATTGCGGAGGTCACGGAAGACATTCTTGAAAAATGCCTGGAAGACTGCAGGGGCATTACACAGCCCAAAGGGCATTACGAGGTATTCGTAATGCCCTGCTCTTGTGTTGAAGGCTGTGACAGACCCCTCTGTCCTGGAACTATGTGGCTCTCCTGGTTAATTTGTGTGGATTCGTATAATTTCCTGTCTGTACTTCCCCGTTCGTTTATTCTTTTTTTTAATCTCCTGAACACCGCTGAAACTGCCAACCTTCCTATGGATTATGGATTCTGGCATAAGGTTTAAGTCACCCTGTGCCCATTATAGGTACAGGGTGTGAATCCAACAGTACTAAACGGGTTAACTCTCTCCTTGTTCAGTTTTTGAGAAACTGTATTTTCTGTTACAGGTTTCCTGGCATCAGCTATTGTTTACTGTAACTAGGTTTAGGTGATACACTTTCCCCTTGTTTAATCACCTCCAGAGTCCAGACTGCTAGGTGCCATAAAGGAATCCATTGTTTTCTTGTGTTTGATTGTTTAATTGTTATGTAATGTATTTTTCTTGTATCCTGTAAAAGGGCGTTTTTCCTCTAGCCATGGAGATAATTGGATTTCTTCCCAATTATCTCCAGGATAGAGAGGAGGGGTTTACTGGTACAAGGTGGGAGACCTGCTTAAATACCGGGCATGTAGCCCTCAATAAATGAGATTCCTGTTTTACCCTCAAGACGGAGCTTGGTCTCGTGTTTGGGGGGAATTGCTACTTTGGATTATTCTTTTGCCTGTTCCAGGAGAGAAAGATTTTGTGTATTTTCGCCGTTCGGTGTATTAACTGGGTTCGTGTGTTGCTATTCCCGTATTAAGGGCATCTTTTATCTGGTATTAACCCCTCGATATCCGGGTTATACCATAACAACTGGTGGCAAGCGACGGGATGGTCCTCATCGCCCAGAAGAGCAACTACACATCCGGACCTAATGGGAGTACCGTATGAAAGGCTGAAAAGAGATACCCTTAAAGACCTGCTAGAACAACACGGCCGACAAGCCAGTAACCTCAGGAAGAGGGAGATTATTACAATACTGACCGAGATGGACGGAGTACCAGGGACCGAAGGAACCAATGGGCCCAGCATATCAGACAGAACCCCAGAAGAAGCAAGCTTTGACCGGGCGGTTAAAATAAGACTGGCACATTATGGCCCCAACCCGACTACAGAAATTATCGACCAGGTCATAGCCGCTGTCGAGGCCAACCTACTTCGCCAAAGCGGCGCTGCAGAAGCCCAAGTCACAGCAACCCCAGTGGAAAAGAGAAAAGTACATTTTGCAGCTTTTAAAAACTTCATTGAAACAGAAGGAGCGATTGATGGGTACCTTGCGGATTTTGAGAGGCAATGTGCCCTACACAAGGTACCCGCAGAGGACTGGGTCACAATATTATCCGGAAAATTACCCGGCCGGGCCAGTGAGGCTTTTCGGGCCATTCCGGATGAGGAAGTCGGGGATTATATTGCTGTAAAAGAGGGTCTGCTCTCCAGGTATGCGGTTACACCGGAGGCATACAGGAGGAGGTTCAGAGACACCGTTAAACTAGCTGGAGATTCCTACGTTGGGGAGTGGGCGCTAGACATGTGAATGTGGGGGTCATGAAGGATTTACCAGCTGATGTTCTCCTTGGAAATGACTTGGCCCCCCTTGTTTCTGCCTATGCTCCGATGGGTCCCGCTGATGTTAACCCTGTGACTACCCGTGCCCAGACCCGTGCCGCCGAGACCGACCCACCTGCTGCTGAGACCCAGGTAAGACTCTCTCCCCCGACTTGTACCCTAGATCAGGCCCCCTTAGGCTGGGATACCCCAGAGACATACGGGAGGGAAACCCGGGAGGATCCGACCCTTCAGAAGTATAGGGCTAGGGCAGATGCTGGAGAAGAGGGGGTAGATGGGGAACGTTATGAGTGGGTGGGGGATAGGCTATATAGAATCCCTAAACCTTCCCAGAAAAGTACTGCCCCTCCACCGCAGAATCAGCAGCTGGTGGTGCCTGCAAAATACCGGCAAGAGATTGGGAAGGATGTACCATTAGCTGGATATCTAGGGTCCCGCCGCACAGCTTATAGGATCACCCAAAATTTCTTCTTGCCCAATTTTAACCAAGATGTGCAGGTATATTGTAGTACTTGTGACAACTGTCAACGGGTAAGTAAGTGGGGGGATCACCCAAAAGCTAGGCTTATGTCTATGCCTATCATTGGGGAACCCTTTTCCCACATAGCCGTTGGCATTGTGGATCCACTGAACAGAGCTAGTCCATCAGGTAAGAAGTATATTCTCACCGTGGTGGACTATGCCACTCGTTACCCAGAGGCAGTAGCACTGTCTAATATAGAGGCAGAGACAGTAGCTGATGCCCTGGTTAAGGTTTTTACTAGGGTCGGGTTCCCTAAGGAGATTCTCTCCGATCAGGGGACCCAGTTTACCGCTGTGCTCACCCAGCAGCTGTGGAAGGTGTGCGGCATTAAAGGGACAGTCTACACCAGAATTTTTATTGTTTTAATAGATAGATAATCCCTTTATTACCCATTTCCCAGTTTTGCATAACTAACACATTTATAATAATATACTTTCAACCTCTGTGATTATCTTGTATCTAAGCCTCTGCAAACTGCCCCTTTTTTCAGTTCTTTTGACAGACTTGCAGTCAAGCCAATCAGTGCCTGCTCCCAGATAACTTCTCGTGCATGAGCACAGTGTTATCTATATGAACTACGTGAACTAACACCCTCTAGTTGTTAAAAACTGTTAAAATGCAATCTGAAAGAGGTGGGCTTCAAGGTCTAAGAAATTAGCATATGAACCTCCTAGGTTAAGCTTTCAACTAAGAATACCAAGAGAACAAAGCAAAATTGGTGATAAAAGTAAATTGGAAAATTGTTTAAAATTACATGCTCTATCTGAATCATGAAAGTTTATTTTGGCTTAGACTGTCCCTTTAAACCGCTGCTCAGTTCGCCTTATCACCCACAGACTAACAGTCTCTGCGAGTGCTTTAATGGCACCCTCAAGCAGATGCTGAGGACCTTTACTGACACTTGCAGAGACTGGGAGCGATTCCTGCCTCATCTGTTATTTGCGTACAGAGAGGTGCCCCAGGAATGTACTGGGTTCTCTCCCTTTGAGTTACTCTATGGGAGAAGGGTCCGCGGACCCCTGGATCTCATTAGAGGACACTGGGAGGGAGAGACAGAGCAGGAGGGGACCCCCATAGTACCATATGTCCTGGAACTCCGGGACCGCATGGAGAAACTATCCCTGATGGTAAGGGAGAATCTCCAGGAGGCCCAGGGGAGACAGAAGAGGTGGTACGATCGTGGTGCCCGGCAGCGGGTCTTCCAGGTTGGACAGAAAGTTTTGGTGCTCAAGCCTGTGAGGACAAACAAGATGCAAGCATCTTGGCAGGGCCCGTATAAGGTGTTAGCTCAGGTGTGTGATACTACCTATATTATAGCCAGCTGTGCTGATGAAAGGATCCAGCGATCCTTTTATGTGAACATGCTGAAGGAGTATCAGGAGAGGCCAGAGTATGTCGCTGCAGTGTGTGCCCCTGCTGCAGACGACCCAGAGAATTTACCCCTGCCCGACTTACTAGAGAAGGACCCCCAGACTGACCTCACTAGTCTTGTGCAGCTAGGGGACCGGTTAAACCCTACAGAGAAGGTACAGGCAAGACAGCTTCTGTGGGAGAAACAAGCGACGTTCTCCCAAGAGCCCAGCTACACTACCCTAGCTGTACATAAGGTAGAGACCCCTGGACAGAATCCCCTGCGACAGCACTCCTACCGTATCCCCGAAGCAGTCCAAGAAGGAATGCGGAAGGAGATACAGGAGATGGCTCGGCTGGGACTCATTGAACACTCCGATAGCCCTTGGGCTTCACTTGTAGTCCTGGTACCTAAGAAAGATGGGACCACCTGGTTCTGTGTGGACTACAGGCGGCTCAACGAAAGGACCACCACTGACACCTACCCGATGCCCCGGGTAGATGAATTACTAGACTGTATTGCTAGGGGATGCTATCTGGCCACCATAGACCTGTGTAAGGGCTATTGGCAGATTCCCCTGGCCGAGGATGCTATCCCCAAGTCGGCATTTGTCACCCCATTTGGCCTGTACCAGTTTAAGGTAATGCCCTTTGGAATGAAGAATGCTTCGGCTACCTTCCAGCGTATGGTGGATAGACTCCTCAATGGCTTCCAGGAGTTTGCTTGTGCATACCTGGACGACATTGCGGTCTACAGTGAGTCCTGGGAGGAACACCTAGTCCATGTAGGGGTGGTCCTGGACAATATTCGGGCCGCTGGCCTGACCTTGAGACCAGACAAGTGCCATCTAGGTATGGCTGAAGTACAGTACTTGGGTCACAGAGTGGGGTGTGGGAGCCAGAGACCGAGCCAGTCAAGGTAGAGGCTGTGGCTAACTGGCCCACACCTATCACTAAGACACAAGTGCTAGCCTTCTTGGGGACAGGATAGGGTATTACTGACGTTTTGTCCCGGACTACAGTACTATCACCAAGCCCCTGACTGACCTGACTAAGAAGAACCTCCCTAAACAGGTCCTGTGGTCTCCAGCTTGTGAAGCCCCATTTCAGGCACTGAAGCAGGCTCTTGTGAATGCCCCTGTCTTGGCTGCCCCAGTCCCTAACAAACATTTTCTCGTTCATACAGATGCTTCCATGTATGGACTGGGGGCTGTGCTGAGCCAAGTCGGGGAGGATGGAGGAGAGCACCCTGTCACATACTTAAGCAGAAAGTTGTTACCTCGAGAAGTAAGTTATGCGGCAGTGGAGAAGGAATGTTTAGCCCTGGTCTGGGCACTGAAGAAGTTGAGCCTTTATTTATACGGACAGGAATTCTCTCTCATAACGGACCACAATCCCTTAGTCTGGCTTAACCGGGTCTCAGGAGACAATGGTAGATTGCTGCGGTGGAGTTTAGCCCTCCAACCCTATAACTTAACCATCAGCTACCGGCCCGGTAAGCAGAACGGGAATGCAGATGGATTGTCCCGGCAAACTGACATTCCTACCACCTCCTAGTCCGGTCATCCCCAAGTTGACCCGCTAAAGGGTCAAGCCGGGTCTGCCGGAGTGTCCCACAAGGAGGGAGCCGTGTGACAGACCCCTCTGTCCTGGAACTATGTGGCTCTCCTGGTTAATTCGTGTGGATTTATATGATTTCCTGTCCGTACTTCCCCGTTCGTTTATTCTTTTTTTTAATCTCCCGAACACCGCTGAAACTGCCAACCTCCCTATGGATTATGGATTCTGGCATTAGGTTTAAGTCACCCTGTGCCCATTATAGGTACAGGGTGTGAATCCAACAGTACTAAACGGGTTAACTCTCTCCTTGTTCAGTTTTGAGAAACTGTATTTTCTGATACAGGTTTCCTGGCATCAGCTATTGTTTACTGTAATTAGGTTTAGGTGATACGCTTTCCCCTTGTTTAATCACCTCCAGAGTCCAGACTGCTAGGTGCCATAAAGGAATCCATTGTTTTCTTGTGTTTGATTGTTTAATTGTTATGTAATGTATTTTTATTGTATCCTGTAAAAGGGCGTTTTTCCTCTAGCCATGGAGATAATTGGATTTCTTCCCAATTATCTCCAGGATAGAGAGGAGGGGTTTACTGGTACCAGGTGGGAGACCTGCTTAAATACCGGGCATGTAGCCCTCAATAAATGAGATTCCTGTTTTACCCTTAAGACGGAGCTTGGTCTCGTGTTTGGGGGGAATTGCTACTTTGGATTATTCTTTTGCCTGTTCCAGGAGAGAAAGATTTTGTGTATTTTCCCTGTTCGGTGTATTAACTGGGTTCATGTGTTGCTATTTCCGTATTAAGGGCATCTTTTATCTGGTATTAACCCTCGATATCCGGGTTATACCATAACAAAGGCAGTCTTCCATTCGTGGCCTGGGAAGATACGAATCAGATTGTATGTCCCACATAAGTCCAGCTTGGTGAAGAAGCGAGCATCCTGGAGTGAGTCATACAGTTCAGTGATCAAAGGAATGGGATAGCGATTCTTGATAGTTATGTTGTTCAAGGCTCTGTAGTCGATACAGGGTCTGAGTCCACAATTCATTTTACTGACGAAAAAGAAGTCTGCCCCAGCAGGAGAGGAGGAAGGGCGAATGAAACCTTTAGCAAGGTTCTCTTGGATGTACTCCTCCATGGACTTGGTTTTAGCTTTGGAGAGAGGATAAGTACTCCCTTTAGTAAGTGTGGCTCCGGGAAAGGGGTCAAGTTTGCAGTCATAAGGACGGTGGGGTGGCCGCACATTGGCTGCTTTCATTTCGAATACATCTGCGAAGTTCCCCTATACTGAGGGAAGGTTTGAGGGAGTCTGAAGACTGGCTATGGGGAGGTGGAGCAGAGGAGTGACTTTAGCAAGGCAAGAGTGGAAACAGGAGGTACCCCAGGAGGCCAGTTGTCCTTCAGCCAAGTCAAACTGCGGATTATGTATACGAAGCCAAGGAAGACCAAGGATGACAGATTGCGCTGGGAAATGAATGACCACGAACTGCAGCTGTTCCGTATGAAGGACTCCCACAGTCAGGGTCAGGGGTGCTGACTCAAAATGGATCAACCCTGAACCAAGGGGGGTGCCATCCAGACAATGTCTTTTCTGCAGAAAAGGCAAGCCAGCTTGATTCATAAAACGGTGATCCAAAAAGTTTCCAGCTGCCCCCGAGTCAATGAAGGCTTGAGTGTGGACAGAATTCTGAAGAAAGGTAAGAGTAACAGGTACTAGAATCCAAGAGAAGGATACAAAGTGTTATAAAGTCATCCAAAGAAGAGGGAATATCACGATAAGTGAGTTAAAGTGAAGGTAAAGTTTATTAAATTCGAATATATCAATGAATTATGTCACCATAGAATAAGCTAATCGCTAACTTTATAACTTTATTTTACAAATATATTTTTATTGTTCTTGTATTTCAATCTACCTACCATTTCAAAGATATCTCCTCCCAACCTCTATTTCCGTATAATAGTTGCTGTGACGTATAGAGCGGTCCCACCCGCTCTATACGTAATATCAGAAGCGTGAACATTCTAAATGCGCATGCGCAAATTGACATAGCAATCACAAATGCGCATGCGATAGTAGTTGAAACACAGGAAACAAACGGTAATGTGTTTCTACTTAGAGATGAAGACATTTTAGCGCATGAGCACAGCATCAAGTAGGCGGATGACGTGGGGTCACAGCCGCCTATCGGCCAGATTTTCAACTGGCTGATAGAAAGACGTGACCAGGAGATAAAAAAAAATACAAAAAACGGGTTGATTTTGCGGCACAGAAAAAGGGGAATTAAAACCAAATTTACTGGATGTATAATAAATATTATAAAAAATCATCAATGAAACTGCTATTTATTTCTATCAAAGAATTGGATTGTGGACAAGCGTCAAGGTAACTTTACCTTCACTTTAATCTTTGATGCATTCATGCAGGCCTCTCCTAAAGGCTGCCTTGAGGGCACTGCCATCTCAACTGGTCTCTAGTGCCAAGGTGCGAAACTCGATGGCAAACTGTGCCACAGTTCTAATGCCCTGGCGGAGACCTAGGAGAGAAAATTCTGCAGCAGAAGTACGGCCAGAAGTCCCAAACAAAGAAGTAAGTGCAGAAATGAACGCATCAGCATCGTTCAGGAGCGGAGTGCTCTGTTCCAAAAGGGGAGAGACCCAGGCTAGGGCCTTGTCTTTCAGTAAGGAAATGATAAAGGTGACCCTTAACTGGTGAGACTGAAAGGTGTGAGGATCATTGCGGAAGTGCAGCCTGCATTGATTAAGAAAACCCCTACAATCAATAGTACCTTCATACTTGTCAGGCAATGGTATCCGGGGTATACTTCCAGAAGCAGGGCGAGAAGCCGCAGTACTAGGAGCAGAGACTGCCTCTAGTTTGGAATCCACACTCTGCAACTGTGTGGAATGGGTTCCCAACATCTGTCCTTGAAGATAAACCGCTCTTGCTACCTCATTTGGCTCCATGGCCCAAGTATAATGTAATGCTTGTGGGATATTCCACTATCAGACCAAACTCGGCCAGTAGTCTTCTTATCCCGGTGTCAAGCCGGAATGATAGGGAATATCCCAGAGTAGAGAAAGTTTGCAAGATGAGGTAAACGGCACTTACCACAGGCAGTAAAGTCTTCGGCGGCAACAGGCAGGGAGACAGAGAAAGGCAGTTCAGGGGTAAACCCCTAGAATGGTCAGGAAGGCAGGGTTTGGCAATGGTAAAGCAGTCCAAAGGTAAACCACTAGAATGGTCAGGCAATGGTAAATAAGTCCAAAGGAAAACCACTAGAATGGTCAGGGAGGCAGAGTTTGGCAACAGAGAGGCAATCCAGAGCAATAGGTGTTAATCAGGCAGAGTAGTCAGACAGGCATAGTTCATCAACAATAAGGCAATCCAGAGCAATAGGGGTTAATCAAGTAGAGTAGTTAGACAGGCAGGGTTCATCAACAATAAGGCAATCCAGAAAATAACGATTTATCACACCCAGGAGCACACAAAGTAACACCTATACTTGGGCAGTGATAGATCGTTATTGAGCGACTCACATAGGCAGGATTCACGCCACAGGAATCTGGACCGGCATCTGAGAGAGAGGAGCAACCGGAGCCGACACAGCCCCTGACAAAGAGCAGGGAAGCAGACGCCGCACTGCTAGCAACAGCTAGAGCGGCGCGGCGTGACAACATTGCTCTATAAAGAATTGTACATGATATTGTAGCTTGTGTAAATAGTACAGGGGATAAGGGCTAAATAGTTAATATTGAGATATAAGAATATGAAAAAGAATGACTCTATGTTATGGGTTATGAAAAGGATGTACAAAAAACAGCCAAAGAAAAAACTAGTAAGCTGCAGTATTTCTGTAGACACACAAAACTTAAATTATGCTTGCCAGATAATTTTCTTTTCTTCTGACGGGGAGAGTCCACAGCTGCATTCATTACTTTTGGGAAATACAGAACCTGGCCACCAGGAGGAAGCAAAGACACCCCAGCCAAAGGCTTAAATACCTCCCCCACTTCCCTCATACCCCAGTAATTCTGCCAAGGGAACAAGGAACATTAGCAGAAATATCAGGGTGAAAAAATGTGCCAGAAGAACAAAAAATTAAGGCAGTCACTTAAAAAAAAAACCCACGGGCGGGGAGCTGTGGACTCTCCCCATCAGAAGAAAAGAAAATTATCAGGTAAGCATAATTTAAGCTTTTCTTCTTAAACAGGGAGAGTCCACAGCTGCATTCATTACTTTTGGGAAACAATACCCAAGCTTATAGAGGACACTGAATGCAAACGGGCGGGAACAAAAAGGCGGCCCATTCTGATGGCACCACATCCTGACACAACCCGGACTCCCGATAAAAAAAACTACTTCAATAGAAGCAGGAAGAACAAAAATATGGAAAGAGGACAAGGTAACTGCCCATCAAATAGAACCAGAACAATCCCAGTTAGAGATCACTCTAAATGCAGGACTCCACTAAGCACAAACACCTCTGAGGAGATAAAAATCCCACTCTCTAGAAACACACAAAAACAAAAAACCACTCCATGAACAATGGCAAGGGAAACAACAAACAGACTCCTACACCACATTCTCCCTAACTGAAAGAAGGGAAGAATTAGATAAGAAGGTCCAAAAGACCCTCCAGAAACAATCCCCGAAGATTCAAGGACAAAACAGAGAGCGAAGCCCCTAGTAAAACTCAAAAAAAAAATGGCTACCAGGCTGCAAGAGGACAAGGTCCCGTATAAAATACTCTACCGACGGAGGAGAGCAAAGAAAGGAAAAATTCCAGATCACCTCCTACATGGATCCAAAAGGAACCAATATAAAGCCTTAACAATCCCCAGATCCCCAAGTATAAGGATCAAAAGGAGGATTTTGCAAGGAAAAAACGGTCTCGAAGAACTGGGTCTCCTCACCAGTGGACCGGAAGTCCTACCCCAAAAGACAAGGGGAAGCGAAAAGAGCAGCAAATCTCAAAAAGTGAAGAAAAGCACTGGCGAAAGAGATCTTACAATAGGATAATTCGATCCACAAAGGAGTACCAATAGAGGGGAACAATCACCCCTCACCAGGTACTGAAGATCTCCAAGCAGTCATCTGATCCCCCTCAGAGGAGAGGACTCCAATTCCTGTCCAAAGGACCTCAGGAACTACAAATGCACTGCCACAACAAGATTTGTAAACCCAGCTAGCCATGCAATCTATGCAGGGACCACTAAAAAGCAATCTGGATATTTGCAAAAAAGATTAATCCTTACTAATGTGTATAAAATTTACTACGTGTGGTAATCCTAAAAAGATATTTTTTTTTTTTTTGGATGATGAACAATTCTTAATTGAACAATTATTAATTGGAAAAAAGTAAATAATTAAGTGAAAGGTGTTGGGATGTGAACATAAGAAATAAGTGAATGTTTATAAAAAATAAAAATAATAAGGTGTTGTGGACATAAAAAAAGGTTCCTAACATAGGTTCTAAATAATTTTATGACTGAGTGCTAAAACTTATATAGTCTCCTAAGTGTTGTAAATAAAAAGATAACCACAAAGAGTTAATAAGGAAATGAGTGAGGATAAAGTGATCAGCCTAAGAGGCAATCTTACAAGTCTGTCTTTAATAAGGGATCCTGAGACTGTGTATTATAACTGCATTTACTTCAGAATTAGCAAACAAACCGGGATATATCAAGATAAGCAAACAAAATAAATTAGGTATAAAATGCTGATTTAATAAAGATAGATAAATACAAGGTAAAGGTATATGCAAAAATCTATTATTAGGGAAAATCTAGTAATGGTAAAAATAAAACTAAAACCTACACCGTGTAGGTTATACCTGCAAAACGTTAAAAAATCTCCATAATTTCAAACATTAAAAAATACTAAAAAATACAATTGAGAAATTCTTAGAAACAACTGATAATTACACAGAAAGTGTAATCACAAATACATATAAACTATAAAAATAGGGTTGAGATAAGGATACAAGTTGATTGATGTTAGAGCATTTAACAGTCCCAATCTTTCTGTATTCAGTAAGCGCTCAGAGCAAATATATTATCTGACAATCTAAACGCTTTTGCACAATGTATCCATAAGCTTAATAGCTGTAATATAAGACAATGTTGCAAAGTGTTGTCATTTCTTCCATTTAACCAATCAAGCGTGACGTGAGATACAGTAATTTATAGTCTTGCTGTGAGTACTGTTAAACAATCCGGAGCTATATTTGATCACAGTACCTTTAGGTGTAATGTTTAAAGCACCTCTCTGTTGGCGTTCCCACTGTTGATAGATCAGCTGTGGGGTCACATGGGTTTCATGGACCAATGCTGCAGGGTTCCTCTCTTTGAATTAAGTGTGCGCACTATGTTCCTTGATATTTCCTTCACACGGCTCCTCTCGCTGTCCTATTGCTAACCTCGGTTTCTTTAATTCAAACAACAGGGTTAGGTGCAGCGGTCCTGGGTGCCAGAAAAAAACAGTGTTGTTGTGAGCTGCTAGGTTGGATCGACGCGTATCGGCTTCCACAAAGCCTTTCTCAAGATACCCTTCAGCTCCTTCTGATCTCTCTTTAAACCCTTTTCCCTCTAGCCACTTAGGTCATGTGATCTTTTATGTTAACTCCTTCAATGCCATACGAAGTGGAACTTTTGTTTTCTTTAAGCTCATATGAAAAATAAAAAGTCTTTTTATATTCTCTATCAATATTTATTTTAATCCCCAATATCTCAACCCAATCTATATATAATAAATAATAAAAGGACATACAGAAAACGAAACAGTTCATATTTTATAATGAGTTATTCCATTGAATGATATATTATGATTCTCTTCAGGGCCGGCCCTAGCCATTGCGGGGCCCAAGGCAGGATGCCAAAATGGGGCCCCATTTGTCTCCGCCTACAACTCCGCCCCTAACTCTGACCCAACCCCACCCCGTCCAGTCTCCGCCCCCAACCCCGCCCCAGTTTTTAAAATTAATTTTAAAAAATGGGAGAAAAATCATTTAAAGGTAATGCACACCATTTTAAAAAAACTAAACAAAACAAATCCACTAATGTGGAGCACTATAGCATTGTATATACGGCAATAAACCATTTGTACTATTGGAACAACTGTTTATGTATATAATGAAGAATTATGCTGACAATTAGGGACAGTTGAGTTGAACTGGGCCTTATTTTGCGTTTTCTTATGATAATAGGAACATTACAGAGACGCCAGGGCCGGCCCTAGCAAGTGCAGGTCCATAGGCAGAATGACAGCGCAGTTGTCTCTACCCAGAGCAATAAATACTTAAAGAAATGGGGCAACCACACACACACACACCCCCACCAACCAACCAATCCCCCCACACACACACACACACCAACCAACCAACCAATCCCCCCCCCCCCACACACACACACACACACCAACCAACCACAGACACACACACACTAAAGGGTCATAGAAATACTTGTAAACATTTTTTTATTTTTTTTAAGATGTTAATGCTTTATTTAGAATACCAAGGTATGGCAGCTACCTGTTGTAATAAGGTTTGATTCATAGCCCCAACCATTATAGAAAGCAGTTAGGTAGTGTACATTGTGCATTTTATATGCAACTGAAAACAAAACTGGCATTACATTTAAACAAAAAGTACCTTAGTTACACCACGTTACAATGAAAGTAAAGTTTAACTTTGCAGTTATATTCTTTGATGTAGACATTAGACATTGATGTCCAATATCCACATAATCTTACAGATGTTAATACCATGAAAACCCAAAGCAAAAATGTATAGAAATGGGAAGCAACTTAAATGGTGTAAATTGCTTAAGCTTAGTTGCAGACAGGTACTTACTGTAACTAAGTCAATTAGCTGATTAGCTGCAAATTACAGTTGTGTATTTACTTTATACAATTTTAAATCCATATATTGAGGTATTGTGACACATGATGGTATGCTAAGCTTTGTTACTGAGCTTTTATTAGTGACACCTCGCGTAACACGCACCACTCCAATAGGAATCAGCGGTCAAATCATAAAGGATATCCCAGCCCCACTGCAATAAAATGATGCTCCCAGCCCACCTGCAATAAAATGATGCCTTCAGCAATAAAATGATGCCCCCAGCACCCTGCAATAAAATGATGCCCCCAGCAATAAAATGATGCCCCCAGCACCCTGCAATAAAATGATGCTCCCAGCAATAAAATGATGCCCCCAGCACCCTGCAATAAAATGATGCCCCCAGCAATAAAATGATGCCCCCAGCAATAAAATGATGCCCCCAGCACCCTGCAATAAAATGATGCCCCCAGCAATAAAATGATGCCCCCAGCACCCTGCAATAAAATGATGCTCCCAGCAATAAACTGATGCCCCCAGCACCCTGCAATAAAATGATGCTCCCAGCAATAAAATGATGCTCCCAGCAATAAAATGATACCCTCAGCACCCTGCAATAAAATGATGCCCCCAGCCCCCCTGCAATAAAATGATGCTCCCAGCCCCCCTGCAATAAAATGATGCCCCCAGTCCCCCTGCAATAAAATGATGTTCCCAGCAATAAAATGATGACCCCAGCCCCACTGCAATAAAATGATGCTCCCAGCCCCCCTGCAATAAAATGATGCCCCCAGCCCCCCTGCAATAAAATGATGCTCCCAGCCCCCCTGCAATAAAATGATGCTCCCAGCAATAAAATGATGCCCCTAGCACCCTGCAATAAAATGATGCTCCCAGCAATAAAATGATGCTCCCAGCACCCTGCAATAAAACGATGCTCCCAGCAATAAAATTATGCCCCCAGCAATAAACTGATGCCCCCAGCACCCTGCAATAAACTGATGCCCCCAGCACCCAGCAATAAACTGATGCCCCCAGCACCCAGCAATAAACTGATGCCCCCAGCACCCAGCAATAAACTGATGCCCCCAGCACCCTGCAATAAAATGATGCTCCCAGCAATAAACTGATGCCCCCAGCACCCTGCAATAAAATGATGCCCCCAGCACCCTGCAATTTTAAATCCATATATTGAGGTATTGTGACACATGATGGTATGCTAAGCTTTGTTACTGAGCTTTTATTAGTGACACCTCGCGTAACACGCACCACTCCAATAGGAATCAGCGGTCAAATCATAAAGGATATCCCAGCCCCACTGCAATAAAATGATGCTCCCAGCCCACCTGCAATAAAATGATGCCTTCAGCAATAAAATGATGCCCCCAGCACCCTGCAATAAAATGATGCCCCCAGCAATAAAATGATGCCCCCAGCAATAAAATGATGCCCCCAGCAATAAAATGATGCCCCCAGCACCCTGCAATAAAATGATGCTCCCAGCAATAAAATGATGCCCCCAGCACCCTGCAATAAAATGATGCCCCCAGCAATAAAATGATGCCCCCAGCAATAAAATGATGCCCCCAGCACCCTGCAATAAAATGATGCCCCCAGCACCCTGCAGTAAAATGATGTTCCCAGCAATAAACTGATGCCCCCAGCACCCTGCAATAAAATGATGCTCCAGCGCCCTGCAATAAACTGATGCCCCCAGCACCCTGCAATAAAATGATGCTCCCAGCAATAAACTGATGCCCCCAGCACCCTGCAATAAAATAATGCTCCCAGCAATAAAATGATGCCCCCAGCACCCAGCAATAAACTGATGCCCCCAGCACCCTGCAATAAAATGATGCTCCCAGCAATAAACTGATGCCCCCAGCACACCGCAATAAAATGATGACCCCAGCAATAAATTATTCCCCCAGCACCCCTGCAATAAAATGATGCTCCCAGCCCCCCCGCAATAAAATGATGCTCCCAGCCCCCATGCAATAAAATGATGCTCCCAGCCCCCATGCAATAAAATGATGCTCCCAGCCCCCCTGCAATAAAATGATGCTCCCAGCAATAAATGATTCCCCCAGCACCCCTGCAATAAAATGATGCTCCCAGCCCCCATGCAATAAAATGATGCCCCCAGCCCCCATGCAATAAAATGATGCCCCCAGCACCCTGCAATAAAATGATGCCCCCAGCACCCTGCAATAAAATGATGCTCCCAGCAATAAACTGATGCCCCCAGCACCCTGCAATAAAATGATGCTCCCAGCAATAAACTGATGCCCCCAGCACCCTGCAATAAAATGATGCTCCCAGCAATAAACTGATGCCCCCAGCACCCAGCAATAAAATGATGCCCCCAGCACCCAGCAATAAAATGATGCTCCCAGCAATAAAATTATGCCCCCAGCACCCAGCAATAAAATGATGCCCCCAGCCAGCTCCCCCTGCAATAAAATGATGCCCCCAGCTAGCCTCCCCCTGCAATAAAATGATGCCCCCAGCCAGCCCTCCCCTGCAATAAAATGATGCCCCCAGCCAGCCCTCCCCTGCAATAAAATGATGCCCCCAGTCAGCCCCCCTGCAATAAAATGATGCCACCAGCCAGCCCCCCCTGCAATAAAGTGAAAAATTATGCCCCCAGCCAGCCCCCCTGCAATAAAATGATGCCCCTAGCCAGCCCCCCTGCAATAAAATGATGCCCCTAGCCAGCCCCCCCTGCAATAAAAGTATTCCCCCAGCCAGGAAGCCAACCCCCCCTGCAATAAAAATATGCCCCCAGCCAGGCAGCCAGACCCCCTTCAATAAAATTATGCCCCCAGCCAGCCCCCCCTGCACCACCAGACAGTCAGACTCAGACACGGTGGTGACAGTGAGTGACTCACCACTCTCGTCTCGTTGCGTCGACTCAGACCGGACTCTGGCTGACGGGCTGTGCTGCGCCGATGGATCATGCGGCTCCCTACCTGCATAGTGCACACACTGTCACTGACTGACTGATCTCCGAGTCCGCCCCTCCTCCAGTCCTTTCTTACTCCTGGCGCGCTATGCGTGCAAATTTTTTTTTTTAAAAAAAAATGGCGGCAAAAAAGAAAAAAAGAATTGAAAAAAGGCATCTAAAAAAAAAAAATTAAAAAAAAAAATATATATATATTTTTAAGCCGGTGCGGGGCCCCCCTGAGTGCGGAGCCCGAGGCGGTCGCCAGATCCGCCTTGCCCAAAGGCCGGCCCTGATTCTCTTATTTTAACCATTATCAAACAGATGCCTCCATACAAAGATTTTTTGAGGCTGAGGAACAAACAAAGTAATGTTTTGGGCAATTCATATCATAAAAGTGGGTGATATTGATTATTTATACCAACACCATTATACATAAACTTAAGTTTCACTTTATAAATATAAATTATTGGACTATTTTTTAGTGTTCCATATTCAGTAGTAAAAAAGTATCCCATTATAGGTGCAGATTTGTGAATGCTATAATAAATGTTGCAATAGTTTTCATATTGAACTGTTATGGAATCCAAATAATAACCCTAAATATAGTTGGGTATATGTAAGGGGTTAATAGTTCCACCTTAGTTACTGCTAAGGCTTCTAAGTGATATAGAATAATTAATAACATCTAAATATCCAGTTCCAAGATAGAAAAAAAAAAAAAAGAAGAATATGGTGTCTATATCAGTACTAGAGTTATGCTGATTATAACCATCTGGGTTGTTCAAAATAATCCTTAGGAGGAAAAAAAGATATAGATTGCTCCTAAAATTGGTTCAAAAATAGAAAAAAGAAAAAAGGAGAATATGGTGTCTATATCAGTACTAGAGTTATGCTGATTATAACCATCTGGGTTGTTCAAAATAATCCTTAGGAGGAAAAAATATATAGATTGCTCCTAAAATTGGTTAGAGTTATATGGTTGTCAAAAGGGTTACAGAAAAAATATGGATGCGATGTCTACTAAGTTTATGCTGATTACATTATGCATACCTAAGTATACAAAAATATTTCACAAAATGTATTCTTAAAAAAATATATATATATGATTTTTTTCCATTTTTTAAAACACTGTGTAGGCAATTGTGAGAAGACTACACTAGCAAAGGAGGCTATATCTGGAGTGAGGTTTAAAGTTCATTACTTGTCTATATTTGATCTATGCAGGGACCAAACACTTAGGATAGAGTACGAACCAACTTCGGACGGCCCATCAAGATGAAACAAACTAGGACCAGCCTGACATCTAGGAAAGAAGGACCTCCTATAACTTGTAAATACAAGAAAACAACCTCTTAACAAGAAGTAAGCAAACTTAGTACCGAACCAGGACCAGCCTGCAGACATCCCTCCCCTCGTCTAGCGCTGTTCGCCATCAGAATCAGAAAACTGAGGATCCTGAGGCAAATGAAGACTAAAATCCTCCCATGCCTCCAGTACCTGCCGCAGCAATACACGCAGGCGCGTCAAACTAATTAGAAAGGCAAAACTCATCTCCGGTGGGGCATCTGAAGGCCCCGATCCTGCCGGCTGCCGCCTGAAGCCTCAGAGGGAACCACTCCCCCAGAGGAAAGACCCATCAGGAAAAGAGGACACGGATAAGCTCTTTGCTGGTGGCCCTCAAGAAGCTGAAATTCGTGCCAATCCACAAGAACTGCATAGCTTGACAAGTAGGCCAAAGAAAAGCGCGAGAGTCCACAAAAACTGCGTAGCTCTAAAAAATTGTACGTTTCTTAATATGGGGCCATGAGCCCCAACATTTCTACACATACGCAGACAGAATCACATAACAAACATGATTAAAGTCCCCCACTGCTCAATAACCCCCCCTCAGGAGATATTAACCCTTGATTCCATAAAGATAAAGGAGTCCCACTGAGACCCTGTCTTCTATACATCCACAATGAAAGTAAAATGAAATGATCTTACCGGAATCTATGCCGTGGAACAGTAACACGGTCCTTCAAGTTTGACAGATAGTAGTATCGCTTCTGACATGGACTTGAGTGAAGAAAGCAGGCAGTGAAACTCGTCAACACTGATTGCTTGTGGAGCTGTTAATATGAGTTGGGATGGTTTTGCAGAAAGACTCTCCCTGCATTTGCGGACTCTAACTTTCATCCATGCTCTCACCAAGAGGCTGACAGGACTACTTAAAACTCCTGTCCCATTTTGAAGAGAACTACCCTCCATAAGAGACTACTCCGTAATCTTCTGACACTTCTCTGCCAACCTCCTGTGACAAAAGGCAAAGAATGACTGGGTGATGAGGGAAGTGGGGGAGGTATTTAAGCCTTTGGCTGGGGTGTCTTTGCCTCCTCCTGGTGGCCAGGTTCTGTATTTCCCAAATGAATGCAGCTGTGTTCTCTCCCCTTTTAAGAATAAAATATATATACACATGTAAATGATTCATTATTGACAGATATATTTGATTATCCCTTGGAGGTTAATATATTGAAACAAGAGTTACGCTGCTGTAATAGACATCTAGTAGAGAGAGTGATGAAAACAACACTTACAAACACTTTTTTTAGAACAAATAATAACTAAGTATAGAGAGTTTAAGACAATTCTAGCTACTATGGGTTTGTGCTTCTGCAAATTAACAAGCAAGTGTGTAACATGATAGCAGATAAAACCTGATAAATACAGAATCTTGTCAGGCAGTTCTGTACCTCTCACATTCTGCTACTGAGCTCTCCTGAAGTCACACAGACTGACATGAGCACACCCCACACTATTTAGGGACGCTAACAGCAAGTCAGATTCAGGGAATTGTAACATACAAAGGGTTCCCCTCTGCAATTACTGGGGATACCACCAAACTAGCCTCATCCCTACTGCAGAATGCCTCCAAAGCACCAGGAGAACCTGACACCTTAGGTCAGCAAGCCACAGCCTCCACTATTATGCAGTATAGGAAAGAAAACCATAGCTCTGTCCTTCCTGTGATGCACAGAACTAGAAATGATGGGAGGGGAAACTGCTTTACTTTTATTTAGGTTAAATGGGCGTGGTCTATTTCTGTCTATGCCCCCTTCGGAAGAGGATCTCACGGGTAGTAGATACAGTAGGTAGGCCAATATAATGGTTTAAAGCGGGTAACAGCAACAGAGTGGCAGGTTGTAGCTAATCAGATACATACACTGGACTATAAAGATCTATACAGAGGTATGTTTAGGTTACTGTGCTGCAATGGGTTTAGTTCAGATTATCACGTGCCATAGTGCCATTGGCTCAGATTACCATGTGACAGTGGCTCAGATTACAAGGTGCAGAATTGTGATTGGCTCAGATTACAAGGTGCAGCATTGTGGTTGGCTCAGATTACAAGGTGCAGCATTGTGATTGGTTTATATTACAAGGTGCAGCATTGTGATTGGCTCAGATTACAAGGTGCAGCATTGTGATTGGTTTAGATTACAAGGTGCAGCATTGTGATTGGCTCAGATTACAAGGTGCAGCATTGTGATTGGTTTAGATTACAAGGTGCAGCATTTTGATTGGCTCAGATTACAAGTGCAGCATTGTGATTGGCTCATATTACAAGGTGCAACATTGTGATTGGCTCAGATTACAAGGTGCAGAATTGTGATTGGCTCAAAATTACAATGTGCAACATTGTGATTGGCTCAGATTACAATGTGCAACATTGTGATTGGTTTATATTACAAGGTGCAGCATTGTGATTGGTTTAGATTACAAGGTGCAGCATTTTGATTGGCTCAGATTACAAGTGCAGCATTGTGATTGGCTCATATTACAAGGTGCAACATTGTGATTGGCTCAGATTACAAGGTGCAGCATAGTGATTGGTTTAGATTACAAGGTGCAACATTGTGATTGGCTCAGATTACAAGGTGCAGCATTGTGATTGGTTTAGATTAAAAGGTGCAGCATTGTGATTGGCTCAGATTACAAGTGCAGTATTGTGATTAGCTCAGATTACAAGGTGCAGCATTGTGATTGGTTTAGATTACAAAGTGTAGCATTGTGATGGGCTCAGATTACAAGGAGCAGCATTGTGATTTGTTTAGATTACAAGGTGCAGCATTGTGATTGGCTCAGATTACAAGGTGCAGCATTGTGATTAGCTCAGATTACGAGGTGTAGAATTGTGATTGGCTCAGATTACAAGAGCAGCATTGTGATTGGCTCAGATTACAAGTTGTAGTATTGTGATTGGCTCAGATTACAAGGTGCAGCATTGTGATTGGCCCAGATAAAAACATGCAGCATTGTGATTGGCTCAGCATACAATGTGCTATAGTCTGCCTGCTGACACAGCCACAATGTGATTGGTTCAGATTAAGATGTACCACAGTGTTATTGTTGTGTGCTGAACTAGCTCAAGTTCTGATTATCATGTCATTATTTAAACTGGCTAAAATGAACTTGTGTTTGTCATTAGCAGCTCTGTTCTCACCTCTCTCTCCTGCAAACATTCACTCTGAGCAGCTTCTAAGCGACACCTGAAATGTTCACAGTCCAGATTCTTCCCTTCAAGTGCTGTAAATATAACAGAGCAAAAGTCACAAATACACAGCGACAAAGATTGGTAGTTTCACACTGAATAAGAGGTCAATGTTATAGGACGACACAGAATCCAAGAGAGTAGTTATAGGAAGACACAGAATCCAAGAGCGGAGTTACAGAAAGACACAGAATCCAAGAGCGGAGTTACAGAAAGACACAGAAACCGAGAGCGTAGTTATAGGAAGACACAGAATCCGAGAGCGGAGTTACAGGAAGACACAGAATCCGAGAGCGGAGTTACAGGAACACACAGAATCCGAGAGCGGAGTTACAGGAAGACACAGAATCCGAGAGCAGAGTTACAGGAAGACACAGAATCCGAGAGCGGAGTTACAGGTTGACACAGAATCCGAGAGCGGAGTTACAGGAAGACACAGAATCCGAGAGCGAAGTTACAGGAAGACACAGAAACCGAGGGCGTAGTTACAGGAAGACACAGAAACCGAGAGTGGAGTTATAGGAAGACACAGAATACGAGAGCGGAGTTACAGGAAGACACAGAATCCGAGAGCAGAGTTAGAGGAAGACACAGAATCCGAGAGAGGAATTACAGGAAGACACAGAATCCGAGAGTGGAGTTACAGGAAGACACAGAATCCGAGAGCGGAGTTACAGGAAGAAACATAATCAGAGCAGTTATAGGAAGACACAGAATCAATGTGCAAAATTATAGGAGAACACCGAATCCGAGAGTGGAGTTACAGGAAGACACAGAAACCGAGAGCGTAGTTATAGGAAGACACAGAATCCAAGAGCGGAGTTACAGGAAGACACAGAATCCGAGAGCGGAGTTACAGGAAGACACAGAAACCGAGAGTGTAGTTATAGGAAGACACAGAATCTGAGAGCGTAGTTATAGGAAGACACAGAATTAGAGAGCGGAGTTACAGGAAGGCACATAATCCGAGAGCGGAGTTATAGGAAGAAACAGAATCAGAGCAGTTATAGGAAGACACAGAATCAGAGTACGAAGTTATAGGAGAACACCGAATCTGAGAGCGGAGTTCTAGGAAGACACAGAATACGAGAGCAGAGTTATAGGAGGACACAGAATACAAGAGTGGAGTTATAGGATGTCACGCTCGGCAGGTTTAGGGGTTTGGAGCTCATGTAGAGATATAAGTTTTAGTTCCATCTTGTGCACTAAAAGGGGCCAGTGGAATAGGCTTTTTTGCGGAACTACCTTTTTTGGCACGATTGAGAAAACCGACACAAGTTTATTGTACAGAAAACTGGAGAGTTTGATTCAAGAAATAGAATTAGGCAGAAGTAATGCCCACACCAGAGCAGGATCAGAAGTTGTGCCCACTCAAGGGCCGAGGACTGAAGTGCTCACTCTTAGGCCGAGAACAGGAACGGGGATGCCCATTCTAAGGCAGAGACTGGAGAACACAGTTGAGGGCAAAAGACTGGAGGGCCCACTTGAGGGCTGAAGACAGGAATGCCCACTCAAGGGCTGAGACTGGAACAAGATACTGATGCTTTACAGACACTCTTTGTATGGCTTGGTTAGTGAAGCAGGATACTGGTGCTTGGCAGACTACCTCTGCAGGGCTAGGGTACTAGAACAGAATACCGGTGCTTGGCAGGTGCCTTCTGCATGGCTAGGTACTGAAGCTGGATACTGGTGCTAGACCGGTACCATCTGCAGGGGTTAGGTATATGAAATAACGGAGTAAAGATACTGGATACACTGATATCTGTGACTGGCTGATAACATGAGAATAGCCTAAAGACAAGCTGAGGGTCAGATACCAGAGAGCAGTCTGATCAGTCATTAAACACGGGGAGTATCCAGAATAGTCATAAAAAAGCCAAGTTCAGTTTACCTGAGAAGCTGTCCAATCCTTCATCTAAACACAGGTGAGATCCAAAAGAGAGGTCAGGAGACAAGCTTGGTACAGAAGCCAGAGTATACACCAGAATAACTTGTATACAGGCACAGTGTAAACAACAATGTCAGGGCAGGGAGTGGCCTGCAAGGCTGCCTTTTATAGCAGTGACAATGAGGTAACTGTCTGCCACTGGCAGGCAGGTGGAGCTAAAGAGCACAGCCCAGCAGGCCTCCAGGAACATAAGCCCAAGCAAGGGTCCTGGAGATAGAGCAACAGGCTGTAAAACTAGAGTCCCAGGTTCAATTCCGAGCACGGCTATGACAGCACCCCCTCTGAGCGGCTTTAGCTTCTTCATAGCTCTGCAGCTCCATCTTCTGTACTAGTGTTCCATCAGAAGCTTAGGTGCTGTCTGGAGGAATGGGTTCAGAAAATAACTTATTTAACATGGATTTTTTACAAAGAGCTGCAGTAATATGGTCTTGTACTTTTGAGTTATTTCTAGGCTTATAGGGTCTTATGAGGTAGGACAGGTGATATAGAACAGAAGGACCCCTCATCCAGAAAGTAGTCTGGGTCTATAGCTCATCTGAGTCTGAATCTTCATAGATAGTAGTGAACCCATCTGAATCTTCTTCCTCAGTGCAAGAAGAGACTGTGGGGAAAGAAGTTTTAGATTGAACTGGCATATCAGATTTCCCAGGATCCTTTAAATAAATTAATAAGAATTGGTGTACAAGAATCCTGATGGAAAGAGGGTGTAGAGATTTCTAAGGGAGAGTCTGATGTTGTGCTGGATGTAGTTCCAGTTTTATCTGGAAGTTGCTGCACCAGGACTGTGTTTATCCAGACCTCTTCCTTTGATGTTTTTATTACAGAATTTGTGGCACTCTTCCCTGCACCCACAACAGCAGACAACCAGGGCACTAACCAGAGCTGGGGACTCACAAATGGAGTTTTGGGCAGGACTCTTAGGAGATAACACAGGACAGTAGGAGATTACATGACCAGAGCCCTCACAATAAAAGCAGTCCTTGAGTTCTCCTTCTAATCACCTCTGTAGCAGAAATAAATACTTTGGTAGTTTTGGTGTTTGCAATACTGCAATACTCTTGGTGGTACTTCCTTTACATAATGCAGAGGTAGTCCTGAGTGATGCAGAAGATGCCACAACAGAGGTAGATTAAATTTGCCAAAATGTTTTTGAACAAAGTCTCTCTGAGTTTCAATAAATGCCTGAAAACCTGTTAACAAAGGCCGTGTTAAAGACAATATTGACTGAAATCCTAAAATAATCGAAAAAATTGTTGAAATTGTTGTACCATTTTTCGTAACTTGCTCCAAAAGGTAGGACAGGTATTTAACCACCTCTGTAAGCTCCAATGTTTGGCCCAGACACTTTGTCATGCACGGCAGAGTGGATTCAGGGGTTTGGAGTTCATGTGTAGAGGTGTCAGGCTTAGTTCCATCTTCTGAACTGAAAGGGGCCAGTGGAACAGGCTTCTTTACGGAACTACCTCTTTTAAGCATGATTAAGAAAACAGACACAGGGCAAGTTTATCGCACAGAAAACAGGAGAGTCGGATTCAGTAAACAGAATTAGGCAGTAGTAATGCCCACACCGGAGCTGGGTCAGAAGTTGTGCCCACTCTAGGGCCGAGGACTGAAGTGCCCACTCTTAAGCCGAGGACAGGAACTCAAGTGCCCAACCTCAAAGCTGAGACAGGAGTGCACACTTGAGGGCCAAATACAGGAGTGCCCACTCAAATTCTAAGACTGGAACAGGATACTGATGCTTGGCAGATACCCTCTTCAGGGCTTGAGTACTGAAGCAGGATACCAGTGCTTGGTAGACACCCTCTGCAGGGCTTGGGTACTGAAGCAGGATAATGATGCTTTGTAGACACCCTCTGCAAGGCTTGGGTACTGAAGCAGGATACCAGTGCTTGGTAGACACCCTCCGCAGGGCTTGGGTACTGAAGCAGGATAAAAGTGCTTTGCAGACACCCTCTGCAGGGCTTTGCTACTGAAGCAGGATGCCAGTACTTGGTAGACACCCACTGCAGGGCTTGGGTACTGAAGCAGGATACCAGTGCTTTGCAGACACCCTCTGCAGGGCTTTGTTACTGAAGCAGGATACCAGTGCTTGGTAAACATGCTCTGCAGGGCTTGGGTACTGAAGCAGGATACTGATGCTTGGTAGACACCCTCTGCAGGGCTTGGGAACTGAAGCAGGATACCAGTGTTTTGCAGACACCATCTGCAGGGCTTTGTTACTGAAGCAGGATACCAGTGCTTGGTAGACACGCTCTGCAGGGCTTGGGTACTGAAGCAGGATACTGATGCTTGGTAGACACCCTCTGCAGGGCTTTGCTACTGAAGCAGGATCCCAGTGCTTGGTAGACACCCTCTGCAGGGCTTGGGTACTGAAGCAGGATACCAGCGCTTTGCAGACACCCTCTGCAGGGCTTTGTTACTGAAGCAGGATACCAGTGCTTGGTAAACATGCTCTGCAGGGCTTGGGTACTGAAACAGGATACTGATGCTTGGTAGACACCCTCTGCAAGGCTTGGGTTCTGAAGCAGGATACCAGTTCTTGGTAGACACCCTCTGAAGGCCTTGAGTACTGAAGCAGGATACCAGTGCTTGATAGACGCCCTCTGCAGGGCTTGGCTACTGAAGCAGGATACCAGTGCTTGGTAAACACCCTCTGCAGGGCATAGGTACTGAGGCAAGATACCAGTACTTGGTAGACACCCTCTGCAGGGCTTGGGTACTGAAGCAGGATACCAGTGTTTTGCAGACACCATCTGCAGGGCTTTGTTACTGAAGCAGGATACCAGTGCTTGGTAGACACGCTCTGCAGGGCTTGGGTACTGAAGCAGGATACTGATGCTTGGTAGACACCCTCTGCAAGGCTTGGGTACTGAAGCAGGATACCAGTTCTTGGTAGACACCCTCTGAAGGGCTTAAGTACTGAAGCAGGATACCAGTGCTTGATAGACGCCCTCTGCAGGGCTTGGCTACTGAAGCAGGATACCAGTGCTTGGTAAACACCCTCTGCAGGGCATAGGTACTGAAGCAGGATACCAGTGCTTGGTAGACACGCTCTGCAGGGCTTGGGTACTGAAGCAGGATACTGATGCTTGGTAGACACCCTCTGCAGGGCTTTGATACTGAAGCAGGATGCCAGTGCTTGGTAGACACCCTCTGCAAGGCTTGGGTACTGAAGCAGGATACCAGTGCTTTGCAGACACCCTCTGCAGAGCTTTGTTACTGAAGCAGGATACCAGTGCGTGGTAAACATGCTCTGCAGGGCTTGGGTACTGAAGCAGGATACTGATACTTGGTAGACATCCTCTGCAAGGCTTGGGATCTGAAGCAGGATACCAGTTCTTGGTAGACACCCTCTGAAGGGCTTGAGTACTGAAGCAGGATACCAGTGCTTGATAGACGCCCTCTGCAGGGCTTGGCTACTGAAGCAGGATACCAGTGCTTGGTAAACACCCTCTGCAGGGCATAGGTACTGAGGCAAGATACCAGTACTTGGTAGACACCCTCTGCAGGGCTTGGGTACTGAAGCAGGATACCAGTGTTTTGCAGACACCATCTACAGGGCTTTGTTACTGAAGCAGGATACCAGTGCTTGGTAGACACGCTCTGCAGGGCTTGGGTACTGAAGCAGGATACTGATGCTTGGTAGACACCCTCTGCAAGGCTTGGGTACTGAAGCAGGATACCAGTTCTTTGTAGACACCCTCTGAAGGGCTTGAGTACTGAAGCAGGATACCAGTGCTTGATAGACGCCCTCTGTAGGGCTTGGGTACTGAAGCAGGATACCAGTGCTTGGTAAACACCCTCTGCAGGGCATAGGTACTGAAGCAGGATACCAGTACTTGGTAGACACCCTCTGCAGGGCTTGGGTACTGAAGCAGGATACCAGTGTTTTGCAGACACCATCTGCAGGGCTTTGTTACTGAAGCAGGATACCAGTGCTTGGTAGACACGCTCTGCAGGGCTTGGGTACTGAAGCAGGATACTGATGCTTGGTAAACACCCTCTGCAAAGCTTGAGTACTGAAGCAGGATACCAGTTCTTGGTAGACACCCTCTGAAGGGCTTGAGTACTGAAGCAGGATACCAGTGCTTGATAGACGCCCTCTGCAGGCCTTGGCTACTGAAGCAGGATACCAGTGCTTGGTAAACACCCTCTGCAGGGCATAGGTACTGAAGCAGGATACCAGTGCTTGGTAGACCCCCTCTGAAGGGCTTGAGTACTGAAGCAGGATACCAGTGCTTGGTAGACACCCTCTGCAAGGCTTGGGTACTGAAGCAGGATACCAGTGCTTGGTAGACACCCTCTGAAGGGCTTGAGTACTGAAGCAGGATACCAGTGCTTGATAAACGCCCTCTGCAGGGCTTGGCTACTGCACTCTGATATACTCTGCTGGGTGTGGGTACTGAAGGTGGGAAAAGTTATTCCATGAATCTCTTTATCAACGTAATATTTGCTTTCCTGCTCATGTTCTAGGTACTTGGTACTATGTAGGAAAAACTAAAAGACTACTATCTGACAGAGTATGTGCTGACTTAATGTAGCTCTGAATAGAGTAGTGGTTAAGTTTGTTGCCACACCTGAAACGATATCTCGAGGTTCAGAATTCGAATCCAATAGGTGTCATTTTTAATTTGTGTTGAAATACTGAATATGACTTTTATGATTGATAATATTTTGCCTCTAAATTTGTTGAAGGGACTTATTAACACTGGGCAAAATTACAAGTAGTGCAGTACGGCTATATTGCTGAAAAACTGTCTTTTGCGTGCGGAATGGCAAATCTCCCGTATTACAAGTCATGATGATACGGCTATACTGCTAGCGTTTTAGCCTGTACCGCAACTCTCCATTCCGCACTCAAAAAATGGCTTTTGAGTTTGGAATTTTCATGTCACCCGTATTACAAGTTGTTTGGTCAGGCTATTACGCTAGCATTATAGCTTATACCGCAACAATCCATTCCGCGATCAAAGACCAGTAGTTATGGATTTTGCGAAACAAAAATGTTTCACAAATCTCATAACAAAAATGTTACAAAGTACACTAACACCCATAAACTCGCAAATACTTTATTAAACTTATTAACCCCCAATCCGCCACCCACTCACATCGCCAACACTAAATTAAAGTATTAACCCCTAATCCACCGATCCCCCACATCGACCAACACTAAATAAACCTACTGACCCCTAAACCGCCAGCCCCCCACATCGCAAATACTAAAATAAACCTATTAACCCCATAACCGCCAGACCCCCTCATCGCGACATACTAAAATTAAACTATTAACCCATAAACCTAACACCCCCTAACTTGAAATTAAAGTTACAATATAACTATCTTAAAATAAATAAAAACCTGTGAAATAAAAAACCTAAGCTTAAACTATCAATAAACCAAACATAACTATTTTTAAAAAATTAACGAAAATAAAAAAAAATAAGTTACAAAATTTAAAAATCCTAACACTACGACAAAAAAAACCTAACATTAAAAAAACAAACACTAAAATAAAAATAAAATAAAAATCCCAAATAATAAAAATTAAACCTAATCTAATACCCCTATAAAAAAAAGCCACCCCAAAATAAAAACACCCCCTAATCTAAGAAAAAACTACCACAAAAGGCCTTTTGTAGGGCATTGCCCATAAGCAATCAGCTCTTTTATCTAGAAAAATTACAAAAAAAACCCTAACAGTAAAACCTCCCCCCCAAAATAAAAACTAACTCTGAAAAAACCTAAGATACCAATTGCCAATTGGGGCATTTGTATGGCATTACCTTTAAAAAGGCAATCAGCTCTTTTGCTACCAATTAAAATAAAAAATCCCTAATCTAAAAAAAAAGTCCAGCGGTAAAGGTCTTCTTTCAGGCGGCTCCATCTTCATCCATTGCGGGACCAGCTTCTATCTTCGTGCCGAAGGTGCGGAGTGGACTTCCCCGTTGAGCGGATCCGGAGCGGTGGTCCTCAGCGGCGTGGAAGCTCCTCTTCATGCGATCTCCGCCGCACACTGAAGATTGAATGCAAGGTATCCCTTTTATATTTGGGTTGCCTTGCATTTCTATTGGCTGACATTTTCAAATCAGCCAATAGGATGAGAGCTGCTTAAATCCTATTTGCTGATTAGAAGGTCTAATATTTTGTGTTATTTTTTACATAGGTATCACTGAATATTGTCACAGGGGTGGGTTAAACAAGGAGCAGGGCACACGGGGCAGAGGCACAAGGGCACTGGGCTGAGTAGACCCATACATTTACCTTGTCCAAGGCACAACAAAGGATAAGGTTGGCCCTGGTAAGGGAACTTTTCCCTATACCTGAATAAAGATAATATTTTATTCAATATTATATAAAGATCTGCACCACCTTAAGGGCGTTGTTTATTTGTTAAATTTATACGTTTTATAAGCTGCTTTCTACAAATGGTAATTTATTAAAATAATTCAGTTTACTAGTACAGATATGAGAACCCACAATAGTTTCAACTTTATATACTTTATAACCATCTACCATGATTGAAGCTGGTGGATAAGAGATGTGAGAAAGAAACATACTAGAGATTCAGATGGGATGATGAACAGACACAGACGAAGGCAACATTAGTTTAAATGATACAGTATTCATTTGTTTAGTTACAGCAAAAAAAACAATCAATTTATTTCCAAATGTCATGCAAGGCATAGCTAGCTGTAAATTCTTAGAGGGAAGCCGTGCTTTATCTCACACAATGTATGAATCGGAACATGATACTTAGCAAAACTGATTGTAGCTGTATTGAGATTATGTAAGAGAGAAAAAGACAGAGGCGCACAGGGCCAAACTCAAGTGAAATATTTTATTACAAGTGAGATACACACATAAAAACAGACACTTACAAGATTCGTAAGTGCTACAAAGCACATCTGTTGAGCACTGTGTAAGTACAGCTGCTAGTCCTCCACACCAGGGTTAGATTGATGTTTTCAGGCACGGTATCCGGAACCCCTGCACTGATGACCGTGGATAGGATTGTTAGACAGCTGGTCAGACGCTTGCTCCTGGATAGCCTAACGCGTTTCCCCCGATCAGCGGCCGGGCTTCTTCATGAGGCAGTGATAACAGCGTATGTGTTTGGAGTTGCGCCTTTTTTACTTAAAGGAGAGACAGCCAATCATCGTAAGGAGGTGTGTTACTTGGCCAATCCTGTTCGTAGGTGTGTCTCTAACCGCTCTGCATGCACATCTTCTGCTTTAGTGAGCCATAGTTTATAATTTATCTGGCGTTTTTACATATAATTGTTATAAACCACACAATTACAAATAAATGTGCAAAGAGGTACTTTGAAGATAATTAAAAATTACATAAAGGATTACATAAAAGGTTTTTTTATCAAAAATTCCATTCCGAATGCAAAAATAGCAAGTGTTCCTAAATATATAGCGTTACTCTATATATAATCCCTGCTAAATACTTTATTCCTTTTAAAGTCTATATTATCACACGCTAATTCTTCAGTAAAGTTTATTTATGTAAGAAATGTATCAATAACCTTTCACAAATGCATAAAAATGCGAAAATGTTTTCCTCAAATGTTGCAAATTTGCTTTAAATGTAGATATTGAATTTCGGATTTCACAAAAGAATTTCCGAAAATAAGCAAAAAACTTTAAATGTAATATATAGAAAATGTCCAGGACTCTAAGAGTTAACCCTAATAGGGTATAAATAACAGGACAATCCATCACACAGGTATCTTGAAAAAGGCTGTATAGCCGAAACGCGTAGATACCGGAGTATTGCTACATCGATTGAAAAAGAATCAAGAGGAGCGCTTCTGATCATTCATCACAGAAAGTCCACAATCATCACTGTTTAAGAAGTTTTGCCTTCACCTATCTGGTATATATCAACACTAGCGGCATTTATTTAACTGCAATCTGACCTTAAGCAGAATACAAGCAAAGGCCAGCTACATTCAGCTAAGACACGATCGGTCACTGACCGAAAGGAGTGAAAGTGGAAAACATCAAGCGGCACTAACCACCGCACTGCATCTGTATCCAGCCAAGACACGATCGGTCACTGACCGAAAGGAGAGAGGGAGGAGAACATCAAACGGCACCGAACACCACACTGTCTTCTCATCCAGGATAAAGTCCCTAAGCAAGAGAACGGCAAAAGAGGAGTTTTTTTCTAGCGGCATATATTTAACCGCATACAAACCCTAGACATCAAGATACAGCAGCCTAAGAAACACCAGGCTGGCCTAACCGCTCCGCACCTACGGTCAAAATTCTGGCTTATTATAAGACCGCATGAAGGTTTGCGTAGAATTTAACTAACGCACATATAGGACAACTCGAAATATAGTAATAGCCACTTAGTGTATCCGACAAGGTATCTGATTATACATATGTTTTTGACACATTGAAGAATACTAGTACAATTTGTTGCGTATTTTTAGATTAAGCAAGGGAAATTACTCAACTCATATGTATTAACACATACCCACAATATACAATAAGCAAATATTGTGATATTGATACAGTGTTTTTATATCTGCGCATTTTTTACAAGTTTTTTTTATATGTTTTTATATATATATATTTTATTGGCCAAATTGTACTGACACCGGTGTCAATTTTTTATATTTTTTATATTGTACATTAAGTTTATCCATAAATAAATATACTTATACTCATATCATAACTGATAGTACTGTGGTATTTTATAGAAGAAAAGGAATAATCTATTCAAGGGTATTGCACAATCCAATATAATATATTGCACCCATTTATATTAAGAATAAGTTCAACACGGGAAATAGCATTTTGCGCCACCTACTACTTTCACACGTTTTTAAATTTGATACATACTACATGCTAGATAAATAATTAAATAATGGTGATAATAATAAATAGTTTAAAGAATTTTTAATAATACAGAATTGCTAAACTAAGAACATAAAGTTTGTGTATTAAACAGTAGATTTGATTTTTTGTAGAAACTATAATCGTTAAAATTATGTTAACATGGGACTTTTTAATCTATTATTTTATTTTTAAAACCTAGAATTCATTATAAAAAAGTGTATTAAAATATTTAAAATACTCATTGGAAATGATTATTAGAATAAAAATATATGGCTTTCTTAATCTATTCTTGTATATCCAAACTAAAAAAACAATATATACAAGCCAAGTCTCTACAATGTTATAGTTGTAGATATAATGATTGGCTTAGCTAGTAATATCACTCATACACCATAAAAATTAATTATCTAAAAATCACTGGGTATTGGGGTATAAATAAGTATAAAATATTTTGAAAATATATAATAGTAAGGGATATTAAAAAAGGGGGCCTCCTGAATTGTCATGATTCTGATATTAGTATACTACATAAATGCTGCTACATCTATGTCTATGTTAAGGCCTAATGGTTGCAGAGTTTTCAGTTTATAAATCCACTTAGTCTCTAGTTTTCTTAGTGCTAGTAGCCTGTTTGGTTTGGATGGAGGGATGTAATCTATAATTTGTATTTTAAGGGAACTGGGGTTATTACTGTGGTGTTCTAAAAAATGCTTTGGTACACTATGTGTTACCAATTTTTCTTTAATATTGTAAACATGTTCATTTAACCTCCGACTGGCTTTCCTTTTAGTTCGCCCTACATATAAAAGGCCACACCCACATTCTAATAGGTATACAATGTATGTTGAATCAAAATTACTTCTGAAAGTGATATTGTGAGTTTCAGTTAATTCACTATTATGAAATGTAGGTGCTTTATTAATATGTTTGCACATATTGCACCTTGATTTGCCACATTTCATAGTCCCTTTCCAATCCTTTAGCCAGTTAGTTCCTTCACTAGCTTTATTTTGTTCTATTTTTGTTTCTGTTTTAATTTTACTGGGTGCTAGTAAGAATCCTGTAAATAGAGGTATCTATAATCAACCTCATTTGGAGTCTACAGACCTTGGGGTATTAGATATATTAAAAGAATTAGAAATGAAGGACAAAACAGCCTCACAAGATCAATGTAATCTAAGGGAAGATGATTTAGATGAATATATAGATACATTAGATATCTCTCAACATTGGATGGAACCGGAAATACAACATTCTAATTTTAAAGCGAAATCCACATTTAACCCTGTGGGTTCCCAAGGTGAACAAATATCCATGTTCAACAAATTAGTCACTAAAGATATAGAGATAGAATTTGAGAAAGAAAATATTTTTTTGACAAAATATAATGATAATCTGACCATTTTAGAAAGAAAGTCTATGAAAAAACTAATGAACAATGAAAACATCACTATACGCCCCGCCGATAAAGGCGGGGGTATAGTGATACAGAAAAGAGAAGAATATCTAAAGAAGCATATAGGCTATTAAATGATAGTACAACTTACAAATCTCTTCTGAAAGATCCAACTGATATATATATATAATAAAGAATTAAATAAGATACTCAATATAGCAAAAAATAATGGCATCTTAAATGAGGACGAATAAAAATATATCTATACCCCACAACCAAATACACCTTATATATATAACCTACCAAAAGTACTTAAAGATACTCTCAACCCTCCTGGTAGACCGATAATATCGGGAATTGGGTCTATTACAGATAATCTATCTAAATACGTAGACTTTTATTTACAGCCAATAGTTAAATCTACTAAGGCATATCTTAAGGATACTAGTGAGGTAATAAATAGATTTGAAGGCATCATTTGGGAAGAAGACATGATGTGGCTTACTTTCGATGTCGCTTCTCTATACACCTGTATCCCTCACGATGATGGTATAGATAACACAAAAATTGAATTGTTAAATTGGTCCATTCCAGAAAACCATATACAATATTTAATCGATAGTATAAGATTTATCTTGCATCATACTTATTTTTTATTTCAAAATAAATTTTATGTGCAAACAAGGGGGACTGCGATGGGGACCACCTTTGCCCCATCGTACGCAAACATTTATGTTAATGCTTTTGAAACCAAATACATCTGGAAAAATAACCCTTTTAAAAAGAATATTTTAATTTATGCTAGATATATCGATGATATTATTATTTTATGGAAAGGAAGTAGAGAAAATATCGATAATTTTATGGATTTTATTAATAATAATAATTTTAATTTATCTTTTACTTATTCATGTTCTAAAGAACAAATAGAATTCTTAAATTTAATTCTTTATAAGGATAACCAAGATAAAATAGCGGTTAAGAACTATCGAAAACTTACAGATAGAAACAGCTTCATACAGGCGAATAGTGCCCATAAAAAGAGCTGGTTAAATAATGTCCCGTATAGCCAATTCTTACGGCTAAAGAGAAACTGCACACATGAAATGGATTATGAAATGGAGGCTGACATCTTAGAAAAGAAATTCCTAGAGAAGGGGTATACCCAAGAAACCATTAAACATGCTAGACAAAAAGCAACTCTTAAAAATAGGAACCATACCTTAAGAAAAGAAAATAATAGTCAAAACGCTATAGGGACTAACATACATAAAGAATTGATAAAGCTAAGATCTGAAAAACAAAATCCTATTAGATTTATAACAACCTTTAATGAGGGCTCTAAAAAACTAGAAGGTATTCTTAAAAAACATTAGCCTATATTAAGATCAGATCCCGTGTTAGGACCACACTTAGAGTCAAAACCCACCATCACATATAGAAAAGGAAAAAGCCTTAGAAACCTACTAGCACCCAGTAAAATTAAAACAGAAACAAAAATAGAACAAAATAAAGCTAGTGAAGGAACTAACTGGCTAAAGGATTGGAAAGGGACTATGAAATGTGGCAAATCAAGGTGCAATATGTGCAAACATATTAATAAAGCAACTACATTTCATAATAGTGAATTAACTGAAACTCACAATATCACTTTCAGAAGTAATTGTGATTCAACATACATTGTATACCTATTAGAATGTGGGTGTGGCCTTTTATATGTTGGGCGAACTAAAAGGAAAGCCAGACGAAGGTTAAATGAACATGTTTACAATATTAAAGAAAAACTCGGTAACACATAGTGTACCAAAGCATTTTTTAGAACACCACAGTAATAACCACAGTTCCCTTAAAATACAAATTATAGATTACATCCCTCCATCCAAACCAAACAGACTACTAGCACTAAGAAAACTAGAGACTAAGTGGATTTATAAACTGAAAACTCTGCAACCATTAGGCCTTAACATAGAAATAGTTGTAGCAGCATTTATGTAGTATACTAATATCAGAATCATGACAATTCAGGAGGCCCCCTTTTTTAATATCCCTTAATATTATATATTTTCAAAATATTTTATACTTATTTATACCCCAATACCCAGTGATTTTTAGATAATTAATTTTTATGGTGTATGAGTGATATTACTAGCTAAGCCAATCATTATATCTACAACTATAACATAGTAGAGACTTGGATTGTATATATTGTTTTTTTAGTTTGGATATACAAGAATAGATTAAGAAAGACATATATTTTTATTCTAATAATCATTTCCAAAGAGTTTTTTAAATATTTTAATACACTTTTTTATAATGAATTCTAGGTTTTAAAAATAAAATAATTGGTTAAAAAGTCCCATGTTAACATAAATTTAACGATTAGACGCCTAGATTTAGAGTTTGGCGTTAGCCGTCAAAACCAGCGTTAGAGGCTCCTAACGCTGGTTTTGGGCTACCGCTGGTATTTAGAGTCGTGTAGGTAAGGGTCTAACGCTCACTTTCCAGCCGCGACTTTTCCATACCGCAGATCCCCCTACGCCATTTGCGTATCCTATATTTTCAATGGGAAATCTAACGACAAGACTCCAGCCGCAGAGAAAAGCCAGGAGTTAAGAGCTTTCTGGGCTAACGCCGGTTCATAAAGCTCTTAACTACTGTGCTCTAAAGTACACGAACACCCATAAACTACCTATGCACCCCTAAACCGAGGCCCCCCCACATCGCCGCCACTCTATTAAATTTTTTTAACCCTTAATCTGCCGAGCGCACACCGCCGCCACCTACGTTATACTTATGTACCCCTAATCTGCTGCCCCTAACACCACCGACCCCTACATAATATTTATTAACCCCTAATCTGCCGCCCCCAACATCGCTGCTACCTTACCTACAATTATTAACCCCTAATCTGCCGACCGGACCTCACCGCTACTATAATAAAGTTATTAACCCCTAATCCGCCTCACTAACCCTATAATAAATAGTATTAACCCCTAATCTGCCCTCCCTAACATCACCGACACCTAACTTCAAGTATTAACCCCTAATCTGCCGACTGGACCTCACCGCTACTCTATTAAATTTATTAACCCCTAAAGCTAAGTCTAACCCTAACACCCCCCTAAATTAAATATAATTTTTATCTAATGAAATAAATTAACTCTTATTAAATAAATGAATCCTAATTAAAGCTAAATACTTACCTGTAAAATAAACCCTAATATAGCTACAATATAAATTATAATTATATTGTAGCTATTTTAGGATTTATATTTATTTTACAGGCAACTTTGTATTTATTTTAACCAGGTACAATAGCTATTAAATAGTTAATAACTATTTAATAGCTACCTAGTTAAAATAATTACAAAATTACCTGTAAAAAAAATCCTAACCTAAGTTACAATTAAACCTAACACTACACTATCAATAAATTAATTAAATAAATTACCTACAATTATCTACAATTAAACCTAACACTACACTATCAATAAATTAATTACATACAAATACCTACAAATAAATACAATTAAATAAACTAACTAAAGTACAAAAAAGAAAAAAAGAACTAAGTTACAAAAAATAAAAAAATAATTTACAAACATTAGAAAAATATTACAACAATTTTAAGCAAATTACACCTACTCTAAGCCCCCTAATAAAATAACAAAGCCCCCCAAAATAAAAAAAATGTCCTACCCTATTCTAAAATTAAAATAGAAAAGCTCTTTTACCTTACCAGCCCTTAAAAGGGCCTTTTGCGGGGCATGCCCCAAAGAAAACAGCTCTTTTGCCTGTAAAAAAAAACATACAATACCCCCCCAACATTACAACCCACCACTCACATACCCCTAATCTAACCCAAACCCCCCTTAAATAAACCTAACACTAAGCCCCTGAAGATCATCCTACCTTATCTTCACCACGCCGGGTATCACTGATCCGTCCAGGCTCCGAAGTCTTCATCCAAGCCCAATCGGGGACTGAAGATGTCCATGATCCGGCTGAAGTCTTGGCCCAAGCGGGGGCTGAAGATGTCCATGATCCGGCTGAAGTCTTGATCCAAGCGGGAGCTGAAGAGGTCCATGATCCTGCTGAAGTCTTCTATCAAGCGGCATCTTCAATCTTCTTTCTTCCGGATCCATCTTCATCCCGCCAATGCGGAACATCCTTCTTCACTGACGACTTCCCGACGAATGACGGTTCCTTTAAGGGACGTCATCCAAGATGGCGTCCCTCGAATTCCGATTGGCTGATAGGATTCTATCAGCCAATCGGAATTAAGGTAGGAAAATTCTGATTGACTGATTGAATCAGCCAATCAGATTCAAGTTCAATTCGATTGGCTGATCGAAACAGCCAATAGAATGCAAGCTCAATCTGACTGGCTGATTGGATCAGCCAATCGGATTGAACTTGAATCTGATTGGCTGATTCAATCAGCCAATCAGATTTTTCCTACCTTAATTCCGATTGGCTGATAGAATCCTATCAGCCAATCGGAATTGAAGGGACGCCATCTTGGATGACGTCCCTTAAAGGAGCCTTCATTCGTCGGTAGTCCGTCGGTAAAGAAGGATGTTCCGCATCGGCGGGATGAAGATTGAAGACCCGGCTTGGAAGATGACATCGCCCGGATAGAAGACTTCTTCAGAGCCTCTTGGAAGATGACATCGCCCGGATGGAAGACTTCTTTAGCGCCGCTTGGAGGATCACTTCATCGGATGGAAGATTTCTTCAGCGCCCCTTGGATGATCACTTCTGCCGCTCCGGATGTCCTCTTCGGTTCCATCGCTGCTCGGCTGAGTGAAGACAAGGTAGGATGATCTTCAGGGGATTAGTGTTAGGTTATTTTAAGGGGGTTTGGGTGGTGGGTTTTAATGTTGGGGGGGTTGTATTTTTCTTTTACAGGCAAAAGAGCTGAATTCTTTGGGGCATGCCCCACAAATGGCCCTTTTAAGGGCTGGTAAGGTAAAAGAGCTTTGAACTTTTTTAATTTAGAATAGGGTAGGGCATTTTTTTATTTTGGGGGGTTTGTTATTTTATTAGGGGGCTTAGATTAGGTGTAAGTATCTTAAAATTGTTGTAATATTTTTAAAATGTTTGTAACTTATTTTTTTTAATTTTTGTAACTTAGCTTTTATTATTTTTTGTACTTTAGTTAGTTTATGTAATTGTATTTAATTGTAGTTATTTGTAGTTAATTTATTTAATGATAGTGTAGTGTTAGGTTTAATTGTAACTTAGGTTAGGATTTATTTTACAGGTAATTTTGTATTTCTTTTAGCTAGGTAGTTATTAAATAGTTAATACCTATTTAATAACTATTCTAACTAGCTAAAATAAATACAAAGTTACCTGTAAAATAAAAATAAATCCTAAGATAGCTACAATATAATTATTATTTATATTGTAGCTATATTAGGGTTTATTTTAAAGGTAAGTATTTAGTTTTAAATAGGATTAATTTAGTTCATAATAGAAATATTATTTAGATTTATTTAATTAATATTTAAGTTAGGGGGGTGTTAGGGCTAGTGTTAGACTTAGGTTTAGGGGTTAATAAATTTATTACAGTGGCGGCGGTGTAGTGGGGGGCAGGATAGGGGTAAATAAATTTATTATAGGTGGCGACGGTGTAGGGGGGGGAGATTAGGGGTTAATAAATTTAATATAGGTTGCGGCAGGGTCCGGGAGCGGCGGTTTAGGGGTTAAACTATTTATTTAGTTGCGGCGAAGTGCGGGATCAGCAGGATAGGGGTTAATAACTTTATTATAGAGGGCGACGGTATAGGGGGGGCAGGATAGGGTTTAATAGGTATAATGTAGGTGGCAGCGGTGTCCGGGAGCGGCGGTTTAGGGGTTAATACATTTATCAGAGTTGCGGCAGGGTCTAGGAGCGGCGGATTAGGGGTTAATACATTTATCAGAGTTGTGGCAGGGTCTATGAGCGGCGGTTTAGGGGTTAGTAACTTTATTTAGTTGCGGGGGGCTCCGGGGGCGCCGGTATAGGGGGTAGAACAGTGTAGTTTAGTGTGAGTGCTTAGTGACAGGCTAGCAATAAAGCTGGGAAAAAGCCGAAGAGCAGCGAGATCGGATGAGTGATAACTCTCACAGTCCGCTGCTCATCGCCCCGTACTTGGTGCGCGGCTTTTTGACAGCTTTATTTGATAACTTAGGCGAAATTTTTCAGGTCCGCGGCGGCGATGTGAGGCGAGCTTAGGCGGGCGTATTGGGCCGGCGAAGGCAGGAAAGTTGACACGTTGATAACTACCCCCCATTGCCTTTGGCGGAATTAGCTCACAACTCACGTTATAACGCCTCATTACAGACCTCTCCCTTTAAGGCAGCTTATGGATTTGAACCTAGAACCTTTCCTATGATTACTAGTTCTACTGAAGTCCCTGGAGCAGATCATATAGTGAAAAATCTCAGTAATCACTGGCAACTCATTCGTCAAAATCTACTCTCTTCTTCCTTAAGACATAAGAAATATGCTGATCGCAGAAGGTGCAAGGCTCCTTTACTTCGTACTGGAGACAGAGTATTTTTATCCACCAGATTCATACGTCTAAAACAACCTTGTACCAAGTTCGGTGTTAAGTACATTGGACCTTTTCGAATTGTTTCCAGAGTTTGTTCTTCTGCATACTGCCTGGCCTTACCCAAGACTCTCAAGATCCATCCAGTGTTTCATACCTCCCTACTCAAGCCAGTCATCTACAATCGGTACTCTATCAAGAGTAAACCACCTCCTCCACTTTCTGTAGAGGGAACTTCTGAGTTTGAAGTCAGCCAGATTCTCGATTCCAAGCTACGGGGCAATCCGCTGTACTACCTGGTCCATTGGAAGGGTTATCCTATCTCTGAACGATCTTGGGAACCGGCCTCTCATGTTCATGCTCCAGCTCTTGTCAAGTCTTTTCACAAGAAATACCCTGCCAGGCCTGGTCGGGTCCCCCGGAGGGGTCCTTGAGGAGGGGGCACTGTCACGCTCGGCTGCTGGGAAGCTCTACAGTCCTATATGTGTGCTTGATTGACAGGTGTCTGAGCCACCCCTTCCTGATGATGTCACAACCAGGCTTTTTATTCTGGGCTTCCTGTTTCTCCAGTGCCCGTTTGTTTAACTTTGTGGCTTCTGTGTGGAATTCGCTGTGGAATCTCTCTAACTGCTGCTTTTCTGTTGCCAATCTCTTCAAGGATTTACTATGCTGGATTAACCTTCAACCTCCTGATTACCTGTCTCCAAACAATGCAAGTACTGTTTGTTTTGTGAAACTTTAAAACTGCCTGTTTACCTGCTGCAAACCCTGCAAATTCTGACTACTCTGTGTATTGCCAAACTATTCAAATACTGTTATTTCTGTGAAACCTTCAATCTGCATGTTTACCTGTTTCCAAACTCTGCAAATACAATTATTCAGTGTAAACCTTCAAACTGCTTGATATCCTGCTGCCAGTCTCAACAAGTACTGATTAATCTGTGTTAACCTCCAAACTACCAGATTACCTGTTGCTATCTCTGCATGTTCTGACAACACAGTGTTAACCTTCAAACTACCCGATTACATGTTGTTAACTCTGCAAGTTCTGACTACACAGTGTTAACCCTCAAACTGCCTGATTACCTGTTGCATACTCTACAAAGACTGTCTACACAGTGTTAACCCTCAAACTGCCTGATTACTTGTTGCATACTCTGCAAAGACTGTCTACACAGTGTTAACCCTCAAACTACCTGATTACATGTTGTTAACTCTGCAAGTTCTGACTACACATTGTTAACCCTCAAACTGCCTGATTACCTGTTGCATACTCTGCAAAGACTGTCTACACAGTGTTAACCCTCAAACTGCCTGATTACTTGTTGCATACTCTGCAAAGACTGTCTACACAGTGTTAACCCTCAAACTGCCTGATTACCTGTTGCATACTCTGCAAAGACTGTCTACACAGTGTTTACCCTCAAACTGCCTGATAACAAATTACCTACTCCTGCATTATTAACTGTTTCCTGTTTTACCCTTCTTCTGTCTGAGTATAAGTGGACTATCCCTGCTCTCCTGATTCTGTGGAAGACATTTCCTGAAACCAGTTCCTTATTCAGAAGTATATCTGGCTGATATCTTGAATTACTTTGGGCACAGTCTAACCCTGCTCCATATCGTGAGTAAAGTGTTTTTTGGAGGTTGTCGTGGGGTCACGTCCTGGATTAAACTCAGAGTGCAAGGGTGTTGTTTAAGTTTGCCCTAGCATTTGGGTCTTCTTCTGGACATTTCCTAACCTGACACCACCATCCTGTACCTTCGTGTATGCAAATAAAGCCGAATCTTTGAAAATTGCACCAAGTAGTACCGGATCTTCTTCACTTCCTTTGTTTATATTCACTTTGAGCCGACGGAGGAGACTGGTTACGCTGCTCCAGGTCGAGCCACCTCACCCACCCAATAGGATTCAGAAGCGGGTCTGTACTGTGACGTCAGACGCTGGATCGGAGTTGTTCGTATGGACTCACATGATATTGAGGATCCCAGACAGCTTGAACAAGGGAGCTGACGGCAGAGCGCGAGATACCGCTATCGGCAGATAGATGCGCTCCCCCAAGACCAAGCACTGAAGCATCAATCTGTGAGTAGAACCACTTTTTGGGAACTAACTACCTTTACTGTTTATCAATGTTTACCAGTTGGAGTGGGGCTGAGGAGAGGCACCGCGTCCGAGCTACACACGGATAGGAGACATACCCTGTTGTCCGAAGGAATTATAAAGTACGATTCTGATATATAACCCTCAGAAGCTACTAGCTACTGCACCGCATCAGACGTATGAGGGAAGCAACATTATTTAGCAGAAATGGAGCAGAAACCTTCCTATCTGATTATATAAATATCCTCTTGCGCTTTCCCTGAAGGAAAAGAAAGGCAGATAAAGCTTCAGATATTGCGAGAATACCTGAGCTGCAAAATCTGCAGGCAAATACACTCCCCTACAGGAGATTGAGAGGAACCGCAGGGCACTGCATGTGACACCATGAAGGCTTGGGACGTTAAAGGAGAAAGCTGTAGCATTGCCTAAACAGCCTAACCCTGAGAGACATGAGGCTCATGAAATTAAACTTTTTTTTTCCAACTTGTGCTATCACTTTAAATGAAAAAATATCAGCGTAAAAATTGTTTAAAATAAACTGTGAAGAACAAGAGGCTCAAAATAATAACTGAATATACCTATATTCTAAGGAGTTCTAATAAAATAATAACTGAATATACCTATATTCTAAGGAGTTCTAATAAAATAATAACTGAATATACCAATATTCTAAGGAGTTCTAATAAAATAATAACTGAATATACCAATATTCTAAGGAGTTCTAATAAAATAATAACTGAATATACCTATATTCTAAGGGGTTCTAATAAAATAATAACTGAATATACCAATATTCTAAGGAGTTCTAATAAAGTAATAACTGAATATACCAATATTCTAAGGAGATCTAATAAAATAATAACTGAATATACCAATATTCTAAGGAGTTCTAATAAAATAATAACTGAATATACCAATATTCTAAGGAGTTCTAATAAAGTAATAACTGAATATACCAATATTCTAAGGAGTTCTAATAAAATAATAACTGAATATACCAATATTCTAAGGAGTTCTAATAAAATAATAACTGAATATACCAATATTCTAAGGAGTTCTAATAAAATAACTGAATATACCAATATTCTAAGGAGTTCTAATAAAATAATAACGGAATATACCTATATTCTAAGGAGTTCTAATAAAATAAGGGACTTAAATGTTTATTCAAAACAATTGTCATCAAGAGCCTCCTGTTCCAGAACCCAGGCCAAAACAAGTCTACCACTAACTAAGTGGTATCTAACATCTTATACATCATTACTGACAGACCTCAGAACGCTCTCGCTCTGCAGACATAGAAACTTATCACACCACATTGTTCTCTTAAACTGGAGAAAAAAAAATACGAACCCCGCTCCTTTCTCATTGAGGAGAACGAGGCAGAGCTATAAATCTACTGACCTAGAAAGGCCAAAATGGCGCTGCTCCGCTTTTGGAGAGGAAGGAGGCAGGAAAAAAACTAGGCAAAGAAATTAAGCACGCATTACATTGCGCTTCATTCCGCCGATAGCTTAGATCAGAATAGGATTCTAGCAGCCTGAAAAATAACAAAACTGGCTGCCGTTATTAAAACACACATTCTGGAATAAGTCCCCTAGTAGTAGCGCCTCTAATAGACAGAGCGCGCCCTCCTAACAGTCTCTGTGCAGGATATAGAGGCTGCCAAAGCTAACTGCCGTTTTTCTCCTGGCAGCCTAACGTCAAAGCAGCCAAAAACATGAAATAGTGATTTCCACTAAACATATGAAAATGTCATACAACATTCTTAAAGATATAAAACATTCTTAATGAGCCAAAATAAAAGATTAACCCCTTTCTTGCCGTGAAGGAGTTCAACTCTAAGTCTCCATGTCCCATTGAAGTGCCTGCCCCTGCCCTTAAACATCTTTACTTAAGGTTGCAGAGTCCCATAGTAAGTACAGAGGGTCCCTTTTAACCCCTTCAGTGCCGGCCTCCTCCCTGAGACAAAAAGGCACTTACCTGTACATCCAGCTGTCCGGCAGGAGGACAGACCACCAAGTATGAGAGGATGCCACTCCTCACAGAGACGTGTGTAAGACAGAAAAGACAGAGTAAGCCTAGTCTGGCTTACTAAATTAGGGCAGCAACTTGTTAAGACAACGCAGAGAGTTCCACCTCACAAGTTCCTAACTGCTTAAAAGCCACCACTGCCCTACTGAAGAGACTAACGTGGAGTACGACTAGACCCAGTCTTTAAGGAAAATATCAGAGCAAACCTACTCTGGTTTTAAAATAATAAAATCTTGATTGAAGAGAAATACAGGTATACCCCGCTCATACAGCGGGTTAGGGACCGGAGCCCCGCTGTAAAGTGAAAACTGCCTTAAAGTGAAACAAGGCAGTTGTAGCTTTCTTTTCAGTGTTTAAAATCTTGAAAACATGTTTGAACTAACATATATTAGGGGTGCAATAGTGCTATGTTTAGTTTAACACTAATAGCACAGTATTCAATTAGTATTCAATAAATACTGTACCTATAAAATTGTGACAATTACTGTAGTAAAATTTGCCAGACTATAGCACTGAGACACAGATTGCACTGTAATGCTATAAACAGAGTGAACTAAGCATAACAAAATGGTGCCATTCACTTTTCTAGCAATCTCACAATGATTATAGCACTGTTTCAAAATCCTTGGAGGTTGAACTTCAGCTCCTCAAAGCGCTGTATTAGCGAATCGCTGTAAAGTGAGGTATACCTGTAAATCCAATCTCCAGACACTAGTTTTACCTCCTCCTTGCACTGCAGGCAAAGAGATTGACTGGGGGTTTGGGTAAGGGAAGTGACATATATTGCAGCTCTGCTGTGGTGCTCTTTGCCTCCTCCTGCTGGCTAGGAGTGATATTCCCACTAGTAATTGATGATTCAGGGAATTCACCATATCTTAGGAAAGAAACATGTTTATCAGACATGTAGACTCCACTAAGTCTAATCCCATTAGTGAAATTTGGGAATCTACGTGCCCATGTGCATGGTTGGGCAGTGGATTGTTTGGAAGGGTATTCCTTGTATTATAACTTATTTTTCATATAGCTTTTTTTTTCTTTCTAAAATCCCCGCCTCTACCTCCAGGTATCTACATTGTAAATAATATATCACTTAAATTTACTACGTGGAACGTTGGTAGCATTCATTCTCCTATAAAAAAGAAATCAATCCTCTCACACGTAAGGCGCTTGGGAACTGATGTAGCATCTCATGGACAAAGAAAATATTACATTAAAAAAAGACTAGGTAGGATTGACTCATACTTATTCCATACTAGCTCTAGCAGGGAGTACAGCTATTTGTATGGAGAGATTGTGCACTCACAGGCTGATTGTGAGGGGGGGATATTAATACTCCACCGATTACACCCTCTGTAACATTCATACCCCAATCACAAAAAGATGGCTTTCTGCGGCACTCTGATCCAAGCCTTGGTGCCGTACATGGGAACTAAGATTATAATGGGAGGTGAATTTAATCTAACGCCAATGACTTGAGGATAAGATGTGGTTAAACAAAAAGGCTATTAACCCCTTAAGGACCGGGCATTTCAGACAAAAACTTCCCTAAAAGACCAGAGCATTTTTGCCATCACTACAGTTAAACAGAAATAGAGCCTTTTTTATATTTACCTATCAAAACTATATATTTTTTTATTAGACAACCCAAAGTATTGATCTAGGCCCATTTTGATATTTTTCATGCCACCATTTCACCGCCAAATGCGATCAAATTAAAAACATTTTTAACTTTTTTACAATTTTAGGTTTCTCACTGAAATTATTTACAAACAGTTAGTGCAATCATGGCACAAATGGTTGTAAATGCTTCTCTAGGATCCACTTTGTTCAGAAATAGCAGACATATATGGCTTTGGCGTTGCTTTTTGGTAATTAGAAGGCTGCTAAATGCCGCTGTACACCACACTTGTATTATACCCAGCAGTGAAGGGGTTAATTAGGTAGCTTGTAGGGTTCATTTTAGCTTTAGTGTAGAGATCAGCCTCCCACCTGACAAATCCCAGCACCTGATATATCCCTGACCCCCCTCAAACAGCTCTATTCCCTCCCCCAATTTACAATTGTCACAGCCATCTTAAGTACTGGCAGAAAGTCTGCCAGTATGAAAATAAAAGCTTTTTTTTTTTTATAATTTAAAAAATATATATATTTGCTGCAGTATAAGTTCCCCCCTAACCCCCCAACCTCCCTGACCCCCCTAAAAGCTCTCTAACCCTCCCCCCTCTACCTATTTGCCACCATCTTAGGTACTGGCAGCTGTCAGCCAGTACACAGTTTGCTGCAAAAAATGAAATTTATGCTTACCTGATAAATTTGTTTCTTTTTTGACACGATGAGTCCACGGATCATCATAATTACTATTGTGAATATCACTCCTGACCAGCAGGAGGAGGCAAAGAGCGCCACAGCAAAAACTGTTAAATATCACTCCCCTTACCCACAACCCCAAGTCATTCGACCAAAGGGAAAGGAGAAAGGAAGTAATATAAGGTGCAGAGGTGCCTGAGGTTTATATAAAAATAAACTGTCTGAAAATACAGGGCGGGGCGTGGACTTACCGCGTCAAGAAAGAAAAACATTTATCAGGTAAGCATGAATTTAATTTTCTTTCTAATGACACGGTGAGTCCACGGATTATCATAATTACTATTGGGAATCAATACCCAAGCTAGAGGACACGGATGATAAGGGAGGGACAAGACAGTTAGCCTAAACAGAAGGCACCACTGCTTGAAGAACCTTTCTCCCAAATGAGCCTCAGCTGAGGAAAAAGTATCAAATTTATAGATTTTAGAAAAAAAGAACAAAGGCGGCCCAGTCGTCGTCTTACACTCTATTCTACAGAGGCCTCTTACTTAAAGACCCAAAGAGAAAACACCACCCTAATGAAAAGAGCTGTTACTCTCTCAGGAAGCTGCTTTCCAGCAGACCCATAAACCCTAAAAATAACACCTCTCAACCAGAGAGAAAAAGAAGGGGCAGAGGCTTTCTGGCCCTTGTCTATCCAGAAAAACAACAAACAATACAGAAGACTGACAAGGTCCTTTGTAGCCTGCAGATAAAATCTAAGAACCTACATAAATTGTGCAACAGACGCTTCTTATGAGAAGAAGGATTAGGACAAGAAGAAGAAACAAAAAGTTACTGAATACAATTTCTGTCCAAAACAACCAAAACATGGTACAAAGAACTGTCTTATCTCCTGAAAAATTAAATAAGACAAACCACACTGCAAGCTGAGAGTTCGGAAACCCTCCAAGCAGAAGAAGAACTCCAAGATAACACTTAATATCTATGGAAAATGAAGGCTCAAACAAAGCCTGACTAAAAAACTTTAAGAACAGAGATAAGGCTCCAAAGGAGCAACTGACTTAAACACAGTCCTGAATCCGACCAGGACCTCAAAAAACCAAAAGTACATCCGGTACATCCGCCAGACGCTTGAACATCAGAATGACAAGCACTCAATCTGACCCTTGAGGGTACTAACAAATAATCCCCTTCTCAGGCCTACCTGGACAGAAGAGAAGATCCTTGGGTTCCTGAAAAATAGACATCCAGCACCAGCAGCTGGATGCGAACCAACAACCTTTGATTTGCAAAGCACAAAGCTAACCACTAGGCTACATAGGCTGCTTTCATATTTTATAAAAAATCTTTCTAGGGATAGGCTTACAACCCTGAATCGTGGACTTAAGAAACGATTCAAACGTCCCACAATAAGCTAAAAACCAGAGCAGACCATTTCAGAGAAAGGATATTTGAATGAGGAAAGAAATCCTAAGACAGAAAATTCTTCCCCAGCAGAAGTCTCCACGAAGATAGAGACGACAAACTACTAGATCCACCTGCCAGATCCTGCGAGGCCATGCAGGAACCAAAATAAACCCAATGCTCTCTTACTTGAACCGTGGAAGGAGAATAAACAGAGAAGAAGGATATGTCAATCTGAAGTTCCAAGGAACTACCAGAACATCTATTAGAAGGCTTGAAGATCTCTTGACTTCGAACCGAACCTTGGTTCTGACGAGACCCCAGCAGAACCAATTTTAGAAAACCCCATTTGGGAGATAACCTAGAGAACACTCCCGGATGGGGATCCCACGTCCCCGGAATGAGAAATCTGACTGTTCAGAATGCCACGTCCCAGAAATCCCTTCCAGAAATGTGGGAGGCAGATGGACAATAACTGTGAGCACCTACCCACAGAAAAATCTGAAACCCTACATACGTGACTACAGAACTAAAGTTCCTCCCTGTCAGGTGATGTAAGGTCACAGAGGATATGATGCCTATCTATTACCCGATAAAATGGGCTAAAAACCCCTGAGGTCAAACCATCAAAGCATCAAAAGTCGCTATCCGCCTCAAAGATGAAGGGGAGAGCAAACTACTCCCAGGATCAAAGTCCATGCGTTATAATGCTAGCAGCGAAGCCACTATCTCTAGAATTAAAAGCGAGCGCTCTACTTTAAATTGGCCTAACAGCCCTTTGCAGAGTCGGCCCTGCCGGTATTTGAACCTGTGACCTTGAATCTTGTAAGCCGGCCTTTGTAGTCCGGGCATTTACCAACTGAGCTACCTCAACGAGCCCCAGACACCTCCCCAGCCCAGAAGGCTGGTGACTGCAGTCAAACGCCCAGGAAGGTCTCCAAAGCGAGAGTCCAGAGACCAAAAATCATGATGAAAAAAAACACGGAAAGGAGACTTTTGTCGATAGATCTAGAAACTCCAAGACATCCGGATAATCCCCATTCCACTGACTGAGCATGCAGAACTGCTGAACTCTCAAACATGAATTCCTAAGTAGAATACCTAGTTTATGAAAAAATAGAGCCTGAACCATTAGGACGTACAGAAGGGACACCACTGCAATCCCGGAACCGATCGCGGTCCAGAACCTTTATAAAATTCTGGGAGCTGCTGCATAGGCCCACAAACTGAAAAATATTCAGCCGTAGAGTAAAACTCAGAAATCTGAGATGATACCTTTGAAAGAGAATCTGAGGATACGCATCCTATAGATCTACGGCCGTTATAAACTGACCCTCTAGCACCAAAGACAAATGTAGCAAAGAGTCTCCATCTTAAAGGACGTTATTTCGAAAAACAAAATTAAACATTTCATGCCTAAATTAGGAAGTTGGAACAGAATGAAAAAGAAACTAGATCCTGTTCCTAAACTGAAACAGGAACAATCCCTCCAAGGAAGGGAGATTCTGAACACAGTTCAAGAACGCCTCTCACATTAACAAAGAAACATGAACATAGAAACCTTTGATGCACTAAACCTACAGCCCCTTAGGGATTTAGGACATCTAGCATCAAGGCAAAAGAAAAAACTGAAAGAGACCGCCCACCACAGGAGCCAATCCTGTTCAGGAGCAAACCTTCATGCTGAATGAAAGATAGCTGCGGTTTTCTTTACCTACTTCCCCCTGATCCAAGACTGACTGGATAACCCAGAGAACTTGGACTGCTCCTGCTTGGAAAACAAAGGGAAAGACTTCCCCAGAAGTACAAGAGAAAGAAAGGTAGCAACAGAAATAAAAAACAGCCTGTTATAGAAAAAACTAGTATTTATATAGCGCCTTTCTCCCAGTGGGACTCAAAGCGCTTTTTCATTGCTCGCTCTCGGAATTAACCAAATAGCCAGCTGAATAGTAAAAGTTGTTATTATCTTATTGAGTCCTCCAAAATGGAATCAAAGCATTCCAAAGCATTCTGCAAACGCTCCTCAATCCTAACTAAGGATTGAAGGTCTCAGACCAGAATAGCAATGGCTGCACCATGATATTTAAAGGAAACAGCTAATACAGACAGGTGAAAAGGAAAACCTTGACATCCCCCAAACCTGAAAAAACATAATTTATGTAAGAACTTACCTGATAAATTCATTTCTTTCATATTAGCAAGAGTCCATGAGCTAGTGACGTATGGGATATACATTCCTACCAGGAGGGGCAAAGTTTCCCAAACCTCAAAATGCCTATAAATACACCCCTCACCACACCCACAATTCAGTTTAACGAATAGCCAAGAAGTGGGGTGATAAAAAAGTGTGAAAGCATATAAAATAAGGAATTGGAATAATTGTGCTTTATACAAAAATCATAACCACCACAAAAAAAGGGCGGGCCTCATGGACTCTTGCTAATATGAAAGAAATGAATTTATCAGGTAAGTTCTTACATAAATTATGTTTTCTTTCATGTAATTAGCAAGAGTCCATGAGCTAGTGACGTATGGGATAATGATTACCCAAGATGTGGATCTTTCCACGCAAGAGTCACTAGAGAGGGAGGGATAAAATAAAGACAGCCAATTCCTGCTGAAAATAATCCACACCCAAAATAAAGTTTAAAGAAAAACATAAGCAGAAGAGTCAAACTGAAACCGCTGCCTGAAGTACTTTTCTACCAAAAACTGCTTCAGAAGAAGAAAATACATCAAAATGGTAGAATTTAGTAAAAGTATGCAAAGAGGACCAAGTTGCTGCTTTGCAAATCTGATCAATCGAAGCTTCATTCCTAAACGCCCAGGAAGTAGAAACTGACCTAGTAGAATGAGCTGTAATCCTTTGAGGCGGAGTTTTACCCGACTCAACATAGGCAAAATGAATTAAAGATTTCAACCAAGATGCCAAAGAAATGGCAGAAGCTTTCTGGCCTTTTCTAGAACCGGAAAAGATAACAAATAAACTAGAAGTCTTTCGGAAAGACTAAGTAGCTTCAACATAATATTTCAAAGCTCTAACAACATCCAAAGAATGCAACGATTTCTCCTTAGAATTCTTAGGATTAGGACATAATGAAGGAACCACAATTTCTCTACTAATGTTGTTGGAATTCACAACTTTAGGTAAAAATTTAAAAGAAGTTCGCAACACCGCCTTATCCTGATGAAAAATCAGAAAAAGAGACTCACAAGAAAGAGCAGATAATTCAGAAACTCTTCTGGCAGAATAGATTGCCAAAAGGAACAAAACTTTCCAAGAAAGTAATTTAATGTCCAATGAATGCATAGGTTCAAACGGAGGAGCTTGAAGAGCCCCCAGAACCAAATTCAAACTCCAAGGTGGAGAAATTGACTTAATGACAGGTTTTATACGAACCAAAGCTTGTACAAAACAATGAATATCAGGAAGATTAGCAATCTTTCTGTGAAAAAGAACAGAAAGAGCAGAGATTTGTCCTTTCAAAGAACTTGCGGATAAACCTTTATCTAAACCATCCTGAAGAAACTGTAAAATTCTCGGAATTCTAAAAGAATGCCAAGAAAAATGATGAGAAAGACACCAAGAAATATAAGTCTTCCAGACTCTATAATATATCTCTCTGGATACAGATTTACGAGCCTGTAACATAGTATTAATCACAGAGTCAGAGAAACCTCTTTGACCAAGAATCAAGCGTTCAATCGCCATACCTTTAAATTTAAGGATTTGAGATCCTGATGGAAAAAAGGACCTTGCGACAGAAGGTCTGGTCGTAGCGGAAGAGTCCACGGATGGCAAGAGGCCATCCGGACAAGATCCGCATACCAAAACCTGTGAGGCCATGCCGGAGCTACCAGCAGAACAAACGAGCATTCCTTCAGAATCTTGGAGATTACTCTTGGAAGAAGAACTAGAGGCGGAAAGATATAAGCAGGATGATACTTCCAAGGAAGTGATAATGCATCCACTGCTTCCGCCTGAGGATCCCGGGATCTGGACAGATACCTGGGAAGTTTCTTGTTTAGATGAGACGCCATCAGATCTATTTCTGGAAGCTCCCACATTTGAACAATCTGAAGAAATACCTCTGGGTGAAGAGACCATTCGCCCGGATGCAACGTTTGGCGACTGAGATAATCCGCTTCCCAATTGTCTATACCTGGGATATGAACCGCAGAGATTAGACAGGAGCTGGATTCCGCCCAAACCAGAATTCGAGATACTTCTTTCATAGCCAGAGGACTGTGAGTCCCTCCTTGATAATTGATGTATGCCACAGTTGTGACATTGTCTGTCTGAAAGCAAATGAACGATTCTCTCTTCAGAAGAGGCCAAGACTGAAGAGCTCTGAAAATTGCACGGAGTTCCAAAATATTGATCGGTAATCTCACCTCCTGAGATTCCCAAACTCCTTGTGCCGTCAGAGATCCCCACACAGCTCCCCAACCTGTGAGACTTGCATCTGTTGAAATTACAGTCCAGGTCGGAAGCACAAAAACAAAATTTATGCTTACCTGATAAATTCCTTTCTCCTGTAGTGTGGTCAGTCCACGGATCATCATTACTTCTGGGATATTAACTCCTCCCCAACAGGAAGTGCAAGAGGATTCACCCAGCAGAGCTGCTATATAGCTCCTCCCCTCTACGTCACCTCCAGTCATTCGACCAAGGACCAACGAGAAAGGAGAAGCCAAAGGGTGTAGTGGTGACTGGAGTATAATTCAAAATTTTTTTACCTGCCATAAAAAACAGGGCGGGCCGTGGACTGACCACACTACAGGAGAAAGGAATTTATCAGGTAAGCATAAATTTTGTTTTCTCCTGTTAAGTGTGGTCAGTCCACGGGTCATCATTACTTCTGGGATACCAATACCAAAGCTAAAGTACACAGATGACGGGAGGGACAGGCAGGCTCTTTATACGGAAGGAACCACTGCCTGAAGAACCTTTCTCCCAAAAACAGCCTCCGAAGAAGCAAAAGTGTCAAATTTGTAAAATTTGGAAAAAGTATGAAGAGAAGACCAAGTTGCAGCCTTGCAAATCTGTTCAACAGAAGCCTCATTCTTAAAGGCCCAAGTGGAAGCCACAGCTCTAGTAGAATGTGCTGTAATTCTTTCAGGAGGCTGCTGTCCAGCAGTCTCATAGGCTAACCATATTATGCTACGAAGCCAAAAAGAGAGAGAGGTAGCTGAAGCTTTTTGACCTCTCCTCTGACCAGAATAAATGACAAACAGGGAAGACGTTTGTCGAAAATCCTTAGTTGCCTGTAGATAAAATTTCAGGGCACGGACTACATCTAGATTGTGTAGCAGACGTTCCTTCTTCGAAGAAGGATTAGGACACAAAGATGGAACCACAATCTCTTGATTGATATTCCTGTTAGTGACCACCTTAGGTAGGAACCCAGGTTTAGTACGCAGAACTACCTTGTCTGAATGAAAAATCAGATAAGGAGAATCACAATGTAAGGCAGATAACTCAGAGACTCTTCGAGCCGAGGAAATCGCCATTAAAAACAGAACTTTCCAAGATAACAGCTTGATATCAATGGAATGAAGGGGTTCAAATGGAACACCCTGTAAAACATTAAGAACTAAGTTCAAACTCCATGGTGGAGCAACAGTTTTAAACACAGGCTTGATCCTAGCTAAAGCCTGACAAAAAGCTTGAACGTCCGGAACTTCTGACAGCCGTTTGTGTAAAAGAATGGACAGAGCTGAAATCTGTCCCTTTAAGGAACTAGCGGATAAACCCTTTTCTAAACCTTCTTGTAGAAAAGACAATATCCTCGGAATCCTAACCTTACTCCATGAGTAACTCTTGGATTCGCACCAATATAAGTATTTGCGCCATATCTTATGGTAAATCTTTCTGGTAACAGGCTTCCTAGCCTGTATTAAGGTATCAATAACTGACTCAGAAAAACCACGCTTTGATAAAATCAAGCGTTCAATTTCCAAGCAGTCAGCTTCAGAGAAATTAGATTTTGATGTTTGAAGGGACCCTGGATCAGAAGGTCCTGTTTCAGAGGTAGAGACCAAGGTGGACAGGATGACATGTCCACTAGATCTGCATACCAAGTCCTGCGTGGCCATGCAGGTGCTATTAGAATCACTGATGCTCTCTCCTGTTTGATTCTGGCAATCAATCGAGGAAGCATCGGGAAGGGTGGAAACACAAAAGCCATCCCGAAGGTCCAAGGTGCTGTCAAAGCATCTATCAGAACCGCTCCCGGATCCCTGGATCTGGACCCGTAACGAGGAAGCTTGGCATTCTGTCGAGACGCCATGAGATCTATCTCTGGTTTGCCCCAACGTCGAAGTATTTGGGCAAAGACCTCCGGATGAAGTTCCCACTCCTCCGGATGAAAAGTCTGACGACTTAAGAAATCCGCCTCCCAGTTCTCCACTCCCGGGATGTGGATTGCTGACAGGTGGCAAGAGTGAGACTCTGCCCAGTGAATTATCTTTGATACTTCCATCATTGCTAGGGAGCTTCTTGTCCCTCCCTGATGGTTCATGTAAGCTACAGTCGTGATGTTGTCCGACTGAAACCTGATGAACCCCCGAGTTGTTAACTGGGGCCAAGCCAGAAGGGCATTGAGAACTGCTCTCAATTCCAGAATGTTTATTGGTAGGAGACTCTCCTCCTGATTCCATTGTCCCTGAGCCTTCAGAGAATTCCAGACAGCGCCCCAACCTAGTAGGCTGGCATCTGTTGTTACAATTGTCCAGTCCGGCCTGCTGAATGGCATCCCCCTGGACAGATGTGGCCGAGAAAGCCACCATAGAAGAGAATTTCTGGTCTCTTGATCCAGATTCAGAGTAGGGGACAAGTCTGAGTAATCCCCATTCCACTGACTTAGCATGCACAATTGCAGCGGTCTGAGATGTAGGCGTGCAAATGGTACTATGTCCATTGCCGCTACCATTAAGCCGATCACCTCCATGCATTGAGCTACTGACGGGTGTTGAATGGAATGAAGGACACGGCATGCATTTTGAAGCTTTGTTAACCTGTCTTCTGTCAGGTAAATCTTCATTTCTACAGAATCTATAAGAGTCCCCAAGAAGGGAACTCTTGTGAGTGGAAAGAGAGAACTCTTCTTTCCGTTCACCTTCCATCCATGCGACCTTAGAAATGCCAGTACTAACTCTGTATGAGACTTGGCAGTTTGAAAGCTTGAAGCTTGTATCAGAATGTCGTCTAGGTACGGAGCTACTGAAATTCCTCGCGGTCTTAGTACCGCCAGAAGAGCACCCAGAACCTTTGTGAAGATTCTTGGAGCCGTAGCCAATCCGAATGGAAGAGCTACAAACTGGTAATGCCTGTCTAGAAAGGCAAACCTTAGATACCGGTAATGATCTTTGTGAATCGGTATGTGAAGGTAAGCATCCTTTAAATCCACTGTGGTCATGTACTGACCCTTTTGGATCATGGGTAAGATTGTCCGAATAGTTTCCATTTTGAACGATGGAACTCTTAGGAATTTCTATTGGGCTCCACTTTGGCTTTAGCACATATAGCACAGATATCTTCCTCTGAATCAGACATGTTTAACACACTAGCAAATAAACTAGCAACTTGGAAATACTTTTCAAGTAATTTACTATAATATGAAAACGTACTGTGCCTATAAGAAGCACAGAAAAAGTTATGACAGTTGGAAATTGATAAACTGAAACGTTATAGCATCAAATCTTTGTAAAAAACACACTTTTAGCAAAGGATTGCTCCCATTAGCAAAGGATAACTAACCCTGATAGCAGAAAAAAAATACAGAAATAAACGTTTTTTATCACAGTCAACTACAATCTCACAGCTCTGCTGTGAGTGATTACCTCCCTCAAAACAAGTTTTGAAGACCCCTGAGTTCTGTAGAGATGAACCGGATCATGCAGGGAAGACAATAAACTTCTGACTGAATTTTTTGATGCGTAGCAAAAGCGCCAAAAAAGGCCCCTCCCCCTCACACACAACAGTGAGAGAGATCAGTAAACTGTCATAAATTAAATAAAACGACTGCCAAGTGGAAAAAAATAGTGCCCAAAACATTTTTTCACCCAGTACCTCAGAAAATTAAACGATTTTACATGCCAGCAAAAAACGTTTAACATAAATAAGTTAAGTGTTATTAAAAAGCCTGTTGCTAGTCCCTGCAAATTAGGCTAAAGTCTTATGCATACAGTATAATTCCAGTGAAGTGCCATTCCCCAGAATACTGAAGTGTAAAATATACATACATGAAAGCCTGATACCAGTTGCTGCTACTGCATTTAAGGCTGAGTTTACATTATATCGGTATAGCAGAATTTTCTCATCAATTCCATTGTCAGAAAATAATAAGCTGCTACATACCTCTTGCAGATTAATCTGCCCGCTGTCCCCTGATCTGAAGTTTACCTCTCCTCAGATGGCCGAGAAACAGCAATATGATCTTAACTACGCCGGCTAAAATCATAGAAAAAACTCAGGTAGATTCTTCTTCAAATTCTACCAGAGAAGGAATAACACACTCCGGTGCTATTATAAAATAACAAACTTTTGATTGAAGGTATGAAACTAAGTATAATCACCACAGTCCTCTCACACATCCTATCTATTCGTTGGGTGCAAGAGAATGACTGGAGGTGACGTAGAGGGGAGGAGCTATATAGCAGCTCTGCTGGGTGAATCCTCTTGCACTTCCTGTTGGGGAGGAGTTAATATCCCAGAAGTAATGATGACCCGTGGACTGACCACACTTAACAGGAGAAAGAAGCCCCCTGAATTAAACGATGGTGATCTGTCCACCACGTTAGAGAGTGTCGTACAATCGGTTTTAAAGATATTAATTGAGATATCTTTGTGTAATCCTTGCACCATTGATTCAGCATACAGAGCTGAAGAGGTCGCATGTGAAAACGAGCAAAGGGGATCGCGTCCGATGCAGCAGTCATAAGACCTAGAATTTCCATGCATAAGGCTACCGAAGGGAATGATTGTGACTGAAGGTTTCGACAAGCTGAAATCAATTTTAGACGTCTCTTGTCTGTTAAAGACAGAGTCATGGACACTGAATCTATCTGGAAACCCAGAAAGGTTACCCTTGTCTGAGGAATCAATGAACTTTTTGATGAATTGATCCTCCAACCATGATCTTGAAGAAACAACACAAGTCGATTCGTATGAGATTCTGCTAAATGTAAAGACTGAGCAAGTACCAAGATATCGTCCAAATAAGGAAATACCACAATACCCTGTTCTCTGATTACAGACAGAAGGGCACCGAGAACCTTTGTAAAAATTCTTGGAGCTGTAGCTAGGCCAAACGGCAGAGCCACAAACTGGTAATGCTTGTCCAGAAAAGAGAATCTCAGGAACTGATAATGATCTGGATGAATCGGAATATGCAGATATGCATCCTGTAAATCTATTGTGGACATATAATGCCCTTGCTGAACAAAAGGCAAGATAGTCCTTACAGTTACCATTTTGAACGTTGGTATCCTTACATAACGATTCAATATTTTTAGATCCAGAACTGATCTGAAGGAATTCTCCTTCTTTGGTACAATGAAGAGATTTGAATAAAACCCCATCCCCTGTTCCAGAACTGGAACTGGCATAATTACTCCAGCCAACTCTAGATCTGAAACACAATTCAGAAATGCTTGAGCTTTCACTGGATTTACTGGGACACGGGAAAGAAAAAATCTCTTTGCGGGAGGTCTCATCTTGAAACCAATTCTGTACCCTTCTGAAACAATGTTCTGAATCCAAAGATTGTGAACAGAATTGATCCAAATTTCTTTGAAAAAACTTAACCTGCCCCCTACCAGCTGAGCTGGAATGAGGGCCGCACCTTCATGTGGACTTAGAAGCAGGCTTTGCCTTTCTAGCAGGCTTGGATTTATTCCAGACTGGAGATGGTTTCCAAACTGAAACTGCTCCTGAGGATGAAGGATCAGGCTTTTGTTCTTTGTTGAAACGAAAGGAACGAAAACGATTATTAGCCCTGTTTTTACCCTTAGATTTTTTATCCTGTGGTAAAAAAGTTCCTTTCCCACCAGTAACAGTTGAGATAATAGAATCCAACTGAGAACCAAATAATTTGTTACCCTGGAAAGAAATGGAAAGTAGAGTTGATTTAGAAGCCATATCAGCATTCCAAGTTTTAAGCCATAAAGCTCTTCTAGCTAAAATAGCTAGAGACATAAACCTGACATCAACTCTGATAATATCAAAAATGGCATCACAGATAAAATTATTAGCATGCTGAAGAAGAATAATAATATTATGAGAATCATGATCTGTTACTTGTTGCGCTAAAGTCTCCAACCAAAAAGTTGAAGCTGCAGCAACATCAGCCAATGATATAGCAGGTCTAAGAAGATTACCTGAACACAGATAAGCTTTTCTTAGAAAGGATTCAATTTTCCTATCTAAAGGATCCTTAAACGAAGTACCATCTGACGTAGGAATAGTAGTATGTTTAGCAAGGGTAGAAATAGCCCCATCAACTTTAGGGATTTTGTCCCAAAATTCTAATCTGTCAGACGGCACAGGATATAATTGCTTAAAACGTTTAGAAGGAGTAAATTAATTACCCAATTTATCCCATTCTCTGGAAATTACTTCAGAAATAGCATTAGGAACAGGAAAAACTTCTGGAATAACCACAGGAGATTTAAATACCTTATCTAAACGTTTAGAATTAGTATCAAGAGGACCAGACTCCTCTATTTCTAAAGCAATTAGTACTTCTTTAAGTAAAGAACGAATAAATTCCATTTTAAATAAATATGAAGATTTATCAGCATCAATCTCTGAGACAGAATCCTCTGAACCAGAAGAGTCATCAGAATCAGAATGATGATGTTCATTTAAAAATTCATCTGTAGAGAGAGAAGTTTTAAAAGATTTTTTATGTTTACTAGAAGGAGAAATAACAGACATAGCCTTCTTGATGGATTCAGAAACAAAATCTCTTATGTTATCAGGAACATTCTGCACCTTAGATGTTGAAGGAACTGCAACAGGCAATGGTACATTACTAAAGGAAATATTATCTGCATTAACAAGTTTGTCATGACAATTAGTACAAACAACAGCCGGAGGAATAGCTACCAAAAGTTTACAGCAGATACACTTAGCTTTGGTAGTTCCAGCACTAGACAGCGATTTTCCTGAAGTATCTTCTGACTCAGATGCAACGTGAGACATCTTGCAATATGTAAGAGAAAAAACAACATATAAAGCAAAATTGATCAAATTCCTTAAATGACAGTTTCAGGAATGGGAAAAAATGCCAATAAACAAGCTTCTAGTAACCAGAAGCAAAGAAAAAATGAGACTGAAATAATGTGGAGACAAAAGCGACGCCCATATTTTTTTAGCGCCAAATAAGACGCCCACATTATTTGGCGCCTAAATGCTTTTTGGCGCCAAAAATGACGCCACATCCGGAACGCCGACATTTTTGGCGCAAAAGGACGTCAAAAAAATGACGCAACTTCCGGCGACACGTATGACGCCGGAAACAGAAAAGATTTTTTGCGCCAAAAAAGTCCGCGCCAAGAATGATGCAATAAAATGAAGCATTTTCAGCCCCCGCGAGCCTAACAGCCCACAGGGAAAAAAGAGTCACATTTTTTAAGGTAAGAAAAAATGATTGATTCAAATGCATTATCCCAAATATGAAACTGACTATCTGAAAATAAGGAATGTTGAACATCCTGAGTCAAGGCAAATAAATGTTTGAATACATATATTTAGAACTTTATAAATAAAGTGCCCAACCATAGCTTAGAGTGTCACAGAAAATAAGATTTACTTACCCCAGGACACTCATCTACATGTTTGTAGAAAGCCAAACCAGTACTGAAACGAAAATCAGCAGAGGTAATGGTATATAAATAAGAGTATATCGTCGATCTGAAAAGGGAGGTAAGAGATGAATCTCTACGACCGATAACAGAGAACCTATGAAATAGACCCCGTAGAAGGAGATCACTGCATTCAAATAGGCAATACTCTCCTCACATCCCTCTGACATTCACTGCACGCTGAGAAGAAAACCGGGCTCCAACTTGCTGCGGAGCGCATATCAACGTAGAATCTAGCACAAACTTACTTCACCACCTCCATAGGAGGCAAAGTTTGTAAAACTGAATTGTGGGTGTGGTGAGGGGTGTATTTATAGGCATTTTGAGGTTTGGGAAACTTTGCCCCTCCTGGTAGGAATGTATATCCCATACGTCACTAGCTCATGGACTCTTGCTAATTACATGAAAGAAAATATTTCTTAATACAGTCGAAAACAGGGAAATGTTTGCAAAAGAATCCTCTAGGATAGACCACTACAGGAGAGTCGAAGTTTACCAAATAGCCAACCCCTCCTGAATGGAAAGGAGTTCCGGCTTGAATCTGAAGAAAACTACTTCAGTACCAGATGAAGGAATTACACTGTCTAAATCGGAGGTTTAATCCTCAGATGCTACCGACTATCCTGCTCATAAAACTATTAGAGGAACAAAATTTGTAGCAGCCATAAGCGGAGCAGAAACCTTACTATCTGATTCATAAAATAACCTCTTGCCATTTCCCTTGAAAATAGGAAAAGCAGATAAAGCCACAGGTGCCAAAATACACCTGGACAGACAATTCTGCAAGCAAATAACTCCTCTAGGAGATTAAAAGGAACCGCAGGGCACTGCATGTGACGCCATAAAAAAGGCTAGTGTTGACTGAGGAGAAAACTGCCGCATAGCCTAAGCAGCATTATCTATGGAGACATGAGGCTAAAATAATATTCAGAAATTAAAATAATATAAAATACATAAAAAATTAAACTGACACTGTCACTTTAAGAAATATTTATTTAGGAACAGAGCTCTGTTACATACAAAAAAAGAAAAACATTCCCAGGAAATAAATTAAAATAAAATTTCCATAGGTGAGGGAAATCCAATAAAAATCTAAAATAAATTTCAGAAATTAAATCATATAAAATATATAAAATATTTAAACTGACGCTGTCACTTTAAATCCAATAAAAACATAATTTATGTAAGAACTTACCTGATAAATTAATTTCTTTCATACTGGCAAGAGTCCATGAGCTAGTGACGTATGGGATGTACAATCCTACCAGGAGGGGCAAAGTTTCCCAAACCTCAAAATGCCTATAAATACACCCCTCACCACACCCACAATTCAGTTTAACGAATAGCCAAGCAGTGTGGTGATAAAGAAAGAAGTAGAAAGCATCAACAAAGGAAATTTGGAAATAATTGTGCAAAAATCATAACCACCATAAAAAGGGTGGGCCTCATGGACTCTTGCCAATATGAAAGAAATGAATTTATCAGGTAAGTTCTTACATAAATTATGTTTTCTTTCATGTAATTGGCAAGAGTCCATGAGCTAGTGACGTATGGGATAGCAATACCAAAGATCTGGATCTCCACTCAAGAGTCACTAGAGAGGGAGGGAATAAAGTAAAAATTTCCGCTGAAAAAATTAATCCACAACCCAAAAAAATAAGTTTATTTTCATAATTGAAAGAAAAAAACTTAAATCAAAAGCAGAAGAATCAAACTGAAACAGCTGCCTGCAGAACTTTTCTACCAAAAACTGCTTCCGAAGAAGCAAATACATCAAAACGGTACAATTTAGTAAATGTATGCAAAGAGGACCAAGTTGCCGCTTTGCAAATCTGATCAACTGAAGCCTCATTCTTAAAAGCCCACGAAGTGGAGACTGATCTAGTAGAATGAGCTGTAATTCTCTGAGGCGGGGCCTGACCCGACTCCAAATAAGCTTGATGAATCAAAAGTTTCAACCAAGAAGCCAAGGAAATAGCAGAAGCCTTCTGACCTTTTCTAGGACCAGAAAATAAAACAGATAGACTGGAAGTCTTCCTGAAATCTTTAGTAGCTTCCACATAATATTTCAAAGCTTCTTACCACATCCAAAGAATGTAAGGATCTTTCCAAAGAATTCTTGGGATTAGGACACAAGGAAGGGACAACAATTTCTCTACTAATGTTGTTAGAATTCACAACCTTAGGTAAAAATTGAAAAGAAGTCCGCAAAAAACTGCCTTATCCTGAGGAAAAATCAGAAAAGGAGACTCACAAGAAAGAGCAGATAGCTCAGAAACTCTTCTAGCAGAAGAGATGGCCAAAAGGAACAACACTTTCCAAGAAAGTAGTTTAATGTCCAAAGAATGCATAGGTTCAAAAGGAGGAGCCTGTAAAGCCTTCAGAACCAAATTAAGACTCCAAGGAGGAGAAATTGATTTAATAACAGTGTATATCAGGAAGTATAGCAATCTTTCTGTGAAATAAAACAGAAAGAGCAGATATTTGTGCTTTCAAGAAACTTGCAGACAAACCCTTATCTAAACCATCCTGAAGAAACTGTAAAATTCTAGGAATTCTAAAAGAATGCCAGGAGAATTTATGAGAAGAACACCATGAAATGTAAGTCTTCCAAACTCTATGATAAATCTTTCTAGAGACAGATTTACAAGCATGTAACATAGTATTAATCACTGAGTCAGAGAAACCTCTATGACTTAGTACTAAGCGTTCAATTTCCATACCTTCAAATTTAATGATTTGAGATCCTGATGAAAAAACAGACCTTGAGATAGTAGATCTGGCCATAACGGAAGTGGCCAAGGCGGGCAACAGGACATCCGAACCAGATCCACATTCCAAAACCTGTGTGGCCATGCTGGAGCCACCAGCAACACAAATGATTGTTCCATGATGATTTTGGAGATCACTCTTGGAAGGAGAACTAGAGGCGGGAAAATGTAAGCAGGATGATAACACCAAGGAAGTGTCAGCGCATCCACTGCTTCCACCTAAACATCCCTGGACCTGGACAGGTATCTGGGAAGTTTCTTGTTTAGATGAGAGGCCATGAGATCTATCTCTGGAAGACCCCACATCTGAACAATCTGAGAAAATACATCTGTATGGAGAGACCACTCGCCTGGATGTAAAGTCTGGTGGCTGAGATAATCCGCCTCCCAATTGTCTACACCTGGGATATGCACCGCAGATTAGACAGGAGCTTGATTCCGCCCAAGCAAGTATCCGAGATACTTCTTTCATAGCTTGGGGACCGTGAGTCCCACCCTGATGATTGACATATGCCACTGTTGTGATATTGTCTGTCTGAAAACAAATGAACGGTTCTCTCTTTAACAGAGGCCAAAACTGAAGAGATCTGAGATTTGCACGGAGTTCTAAAATATTTATTGGTAAACTCGCCTCTTGAGATTTCCAAACCCCTTGTGCTGTCAGAGATCCCCAAACAGCTCCCCAACCTGAAAGACTCTCATCTGTTGTGATCACAGTCCAGGTTGGCCGAACAAAAGAAGCCCCTTGAACTAAACAATGGTGATCTATCCACCATGTCAGAGAGTGTCGTACATTGGGATTTAAGGATATTAATTGTGATATCTTTGTATAATCCCTGCACCATTGATTCAGCATACAAAACTGTAGAGGTCTCATGTGAAAACAAGCAAAGGGGATCGCGTCCGATGCTGCAGTCATGAGACCTAAAACTTCCATGCACATAGCCACTGAAGGGAATGACTGAGACTGAAGGTGCCGGCAGGCTACAACCAATTTTAAACGTCTCTTGTCTGTTAGAGACAGAGTCATGGACACTGAATCTATCTGGAAGCCTAAAAAGGTGACCCTTGTCTGAGGAATCAAGAAACTTTTTGGTAAATTGATCCTCCAACCATGTTTCCGAAGAAACAACACTAGTTGATTCGTGTGAGATTCTGCAGTACGTAAAGACTGAGCTAGTACCAAGATATCATTCAAATAAGGAGACACTGCAATACCCTGTTCTCTGATTACACCTTTGAAAAGATTCTTTGAGCTGTTGCTAGGCCAAATGGAAGAGCAACAAATTAATAATGCTTGTTTAGAAAAGAGAATCTCAGAAACTGATAATGTTCTGGATGAGTCGGAATATGAAGGTATGCATCCTGCAAGTCTATTGTGGACATATAATGTCCTCGCTGAACAAAAGGCAGAATAGTCCTTATAGTCACCATCTTGAAAGTTGGTACTCTTACATAACGATTAAAAATTTTCACATCCAGAACTGGTCTTTGGGACAATGAATAGATTTGAATAAAACTCCAAACCTTGTTCCTGAAGAGGAACTGGCATGATTACCCCTGAAGACTCCAGGTCTGAAACACACTTCAGGAAAGCCTGAGCTTTTACTGGATTTGCTGGGATACGTGAGAGAAAAAAACTTCTCACAGGAGGTCTTACTCTGAATCCTATTTGATACCCTTGAGAGACAATGCTCTGAATCCGTTGATTTTGGACACATTTTATCCAAATATCCTGGATCCTGAGCTGGAATGAGGGCCGCACCTTCATGCGGACTTAGGGGCTGACTTTGGTTTCCTAAATGGCTTGGATTTATTCCAATTTGAGGAAGGCTTGCAATTGGAAGCAGATTCCTTGGGGGGAGGATTGAGTTTTTGTTCCTTATTCTGACGAAAGGAACGAAAACGGTTAGAAGCCTTAGATTTACCCTTAGGTTTTTTATCCTGAGGCAGAAAAACTCCCTTTCCCCCAGTGACAGTTGAAATAATAGAATCCAACTGAGAACCAAATAAATTATTACCTTGGAAAGAAAGAGATAGTAATCTAGATTTAGATGTCATATCAGCATTCCAAGATTTAAGCCACAAAGCTCTTCTAGCTAATATAGCTAAAGACATGGATCTAACATCAATTTTGATAATATCAAAAATGGCATCACAAATAAAATGATTAGCATATTGCAGTAAGCGAATAATGCTAGATAAGTCAGAATCCAATTCCTGTTGCGCCAAATTCTCCAACCAGAAAGTTGATGCAGTCGCAACATCAGCCAAAGAAATTGCAGGTCTGAGAAGATGACCTGAATATAAATAGGCCTTCCTTAGATAAGACTCAAGGTTACTATCTAAAGGATCCTTAAAGGAAGTACTATCTTCCATAGAAATAGTGGTACGTTTAGCAAGAATAGAAATAGCCAACTTTGGTGATTTTTCCCCAAAACTCTATAGATTTTGCTGGTAAAGGATACAATTTTTTAAACCTTGAAGAAGGAATAAAAGAAGTACCTGGCTTATTCCATTCCTTAGAAATCATGTCAGAAATAGCCTCGGGAATAGGAAAAAACCCTGGAGAAACCACAGGAGGTTCAAAAACAGCATTTAAACGTTTATTAGACTGAACGTCAAGAGGACTGGTTACCTTAATATACAAAGTAATTAACACTTCTTTTAATAAAGAACGCATATACTCTATTTTAAATAAATAAGAAGATTTGTCAGTGTCAATGTCTGAAGAAGTATCTTCTGTATCAGATAGATCCTTGTTATGGTATAACCCGGATATCAAGGGTTAATACCAGATGAAAGATGCCCTGAATACGGGATCAGCAACACATGAACAAGTTAATTCCCCCCAAACATGAGGCCAAGCTCCATCTTGAGAGTAAAACAGAATGTGTTTTATTGAGGGCTATATGCCCAGTATTTATGCAAGTCTCCCATCTGGTTGACAATCCCTAGGAGACCAGATGGGGGTTGGAAGAAGATAGTACATTAGCTAGAGGGAAGACGCCCTTTTACAGGATACAATAGAATTGCATTACTTAACCAAATAAACAATTAAACACAAGAAAATAAGGGAGTCCTTCCTGACACCTGGCTGTCTGATTAAACAATGTGAACGCTTATCACTTAAACTTAATTACAGTAAATAATAGCTGATGTCAGGAAACCTGTTTTCAGAAAATAGTTTCTCAAAGCTGAACAAAGTTAACCCTTCCAGTACTGACAGAGGGGTCTGTCACACGGCTCCCTCCTGGTGGGACACTCCGGCAGACCCGGCTTGACCCTTTGGCGGGTCAACTTGAGGATGACCGGACTAGGAGGTGGTAGGAATGTCAGTTTGCCGGGACAATCCATCTGCAGTCCCGTTATGAGAGAAAATTCCTGTCCGTATAAATAAGGGTTCAACTTCTTCAGTGCCCAGACCAGAGCTAAACAGTCCTTCAACTTTTTGTTTTCAGAGACGCTTCTTTCCAGTTAGAGACAAATCTCATTGGCTTCTTTACAAGTTTTTTGTACCTGCTCTTTATAGGTATCCACAAGCCCTTCATACTGACGTTCCACTCTCAAGCTGGTGTTTTCTGCGGTCTGTCGGTGCAACTTGTATAGCAGGGATTTCTGTTCTAAACGCACTTTTTCCTCTGCGCTCCTCTTCTCTCCCGCTAGAACCGTTACGTGATTGTTTAACGTGACCATTTCATCCTCTACTTGATTCTTCCCCTTCATCACCGCGTTGTAACGGGACTTCCACATATCAATAGCGGATAGAGATTTACTGAGCTCAGCGTCCTGTGCTTAGCAGCAGGTGAGTCGGTCTCGGTGGCACGGATCTGGGCACGGGTAGTCACAGGGTTAACATCGGCGGGACCCATGGGAGCGTAGGCAGAAACAAGGGGGGCCAAGTCATTTCCAAGGAGAACATCAGCTGGTAAGTCCTTCATGACCCCCACATTCACATGTCTAGAGCTCACTCCCCAATCCAAATGTACCCGGGCAACAGGTAGGCGGAACACAGCGCCTCCTGCTACCCTCACAGCCACAGTGTCTCTGGTGTGCTGGTTCTCAGACACCAAGTTCTTTTGGAGCAAGGTCATGGTAGCACCAGTATCCCGTAGACCACTGACCTCCTTCCCATTCACTTTAACCAGGTGCCGGTGCTGTTGCCGGTTATCCCTGGGGCAGCTTGCACAGGGTCTGCTTCATGTAGGTTGCCCCAGCATTCTTCCTCCTCTACGCAGTGGGCAGCAGGCTGAGGGTTATGTGAGTTTCCGCCGGCGGGTCTCCTCCAGGACTGTGCTTGGTTCGCTGTGTTTAGGGGACACTTTGGTCTTTTGTGCCCTAATTGTTTACATCCAAAGCACCGAATAGGTTGTGAGTAGTCCCGTGAGTTGAACCGGGCTGGCTGAGGATAGTTCGTGGCTGGAGGCGGTGTGGTAGAGGGGTGCGCCGGGGGTTGGTAACTTGTAGCTGCTGGGGTGACTGTGGGTGGGTACTCCACTCTGGCAGGGGGCTTAGTGGTAGAAGTGTCCAGTTTGCGGGCATCCGTATACTCATCTGCCAGGCGAGCAGCTTCATGCAGGGTGGAGGATTTACGGTCCCAAACCCATCTCTCTAACTCCTGCTGATAACTTGTCGAAGCAATGTTCCAACAGGAATAGCTGCAGCACCTCTTCCCCAGACACGGCTTGGCACCCCGCCATCCAGTGAGCTGCTGTGCGGTGCACCTTACATGCCCACTCAATGTAGGAATCTCCAGCTAGTTTAACAGTGTCTCTGAACCGCCTCCTGTATGCCCCCGGTGTAATCGCATACCTGGAGAGCAGCGCCTCTTTTACAGCATTATAATCCCCGACTTCCTCATCCGGAATGGCCCGAAAAGCCTCGCTGGTCCGGCCGGATAATTTTCTGGATAATATCGTGACCCAGTCCTCTGCGGGTACCTTGTGTAGGGCACATTGCCTCTCAAAATCCGCAAAGTACCCATCAATCTCTCCTTTTTTAAAAGCTGCAAAATGTACTTTTTTCTTTTCCACTGGGGTTGCTGTGACTTGAGCTGCTGCAGTGCCGCTTTGGCGAAGTAGGTTGGCCTCCACAGCTGCTATGATTCGGTCGATAATTTCGGCAGACGGGTTGGGGCCATAATGTGCCAGTCTTATTTTAACCACCCGGTCAAAGCTTGCTTCTTCGGGGGTTCTGTCTGATATGCTGGGCTCATTGGTTCCTTCGGCCCCAGGTACTCCGTCCATCTCGGTCAGTATTGTAATAATCTCCCTCTTCCTGAGGTTACTGGCTTGTCGGCCCCGTTGTTCTAGCAGGTCTTTAAGGGTAGCTCTTTTCAGCCTTTCATACGGTACTCCCATTAGGTCCGGATGTGTAGTTGCTCTTCTGGGCGATCAGGACCATCCCGTCGCTTGCCACCAGTAGTTATGGTATAACCTGGATATCAAGGGTTAATACCAGATGAAAGATGCCCTGAATACAGTATCAGCAACACACAAACCCAGTTAATTCCCCCCAAACACGAGACCAAGCTCCATCTTGAGAGTAAAACAGAATGTGTTTTATTAAGGGCTATATGCCCAGTATTTATGCAAGTCTCCCACCTGGTTGACACTCCCTAGGAGACCAGATGGGGGGTTGGAAGAAGATAGTACATTAGATAGAGGGAAGACGCCCTTTTACAGGATACAATAGAATTGCATTACTTAACCAAATAAACAATTAAACACAAGAAAACAAGGGAGTCCTTCCTGACACCTGGCAGTCTGATTAAACAATGTGAATGCTTATCACTTAAACTTAATTACAGTAAACAATAGCTGATGTCAGGAAACCTGTTTTCAGAAAATAGTTTCTCAAAGCTGAACAAAGTTAACCCTTCCAGTACTGACAGAGGGGTCTGTCACAATCCTCATCAGAAGAGGATAAATTATTATGTTGTTGGTCATTTGAAATTTCTTCAACTAAATGAGAAGTTTTAAAAGACCTTTTACGTTTATTAGAAGGTGGAAATGCAGAGAAAGCCTTCAGGATAGAATCAGAAACAAATTATTTAAAATTTACAGGTATATCATGCACATTAGAAGTAGAAGGAACTGCAACTGGCAATGTACTATTACGGATAGATACACTATCTGCATGTAAAAGTTTATCATGACAACTATTACAAATGACATTTGGCTAAATAATTTCTACAATTTTACAACAAATGCATTTAGCTTTGGTAGAACCGATGTCAGGCAGCAATGTTCCAGCAGAAACTTCTGAGGCAGGATCAGATTGAGACATCTTGCAAAATGTAAGAGAAAAAACAACATATAAAGCAAAATTACCTATTTCCTTTATATGACAGTTTCAGGAATGGGAGAAAATGCAAATAGCATAGCCCTCTGAAAGAGAAAAAGGCAAGAGGCAAACATCAATGGGGTATTGAAATAATGAAAAGGTTTGGCGCCAAGTATGACGCACAACGTAACAAACTTTTTTGGTGCCAAAAATAACCGGAAATGACACACTCGCGTCACTAATGACGCAACCATGTGAAAGGTCTAGGCGTCAAGTATGACGCCGGAAATGACAAAGTTGCACCAAAAATATTTTCACGCCAAGAATGACGCAATAAAGTTTAGCATTTGATGCACCTACAGGCCTAATACCTCCCGCAATTTGCAAGAAGTAGTCAATTGAAAAAAAGACTAAACCCCAGGTAAGAAATAAATTTCTTTAAAAAATGTTTATATTCACCAAATATGAAACTGACAGTCTGCAGAAGGAAATACATGAACCTGACTCATGGCAAATATAAGTACAATACATATATTTAGAACTTTATATAAATGCATAAAGTGCCAAACCATAGCTGAGGTGTCTTAAGTAATAAAAAACATACTTACCAAAAGACACCCATCCACATATAGCAGATAGCCAAACCAGTACTGAAACAGTTATCAGTAGAGGTAATGGTAAATTGAGAGTATATCGTCGATCTGAAAAGGGAGGTAGGAGATGACCGATAACAGAGAACCTATGAAATAGACCCCCGTTAGGGAAATCATCGTATTCAATAAGTGATACTCCCTTCACGTCCCTCTGACATTCGCTGTACTCTGAGAGGACTTTAGAATTAGAGGTTTTTGGGGGGATAATTGGAGTTAAGTATTAACAGAAATGGTCCCTTATATTAGAATTACAACACATATATATGTACCTATATGTTATATAAAATATTACCAAATGGGATCCATGCCTGGTGTGGGATCTCAGAGACAGAACTAAACAACTAGAAAAACTAATTGTATAAGGAATACAATAGGATTCACAGCAGAGATTACCACAGATTTAGTATCATATGAACTCCAAAATAAAAGATTCAGATAAGGATTATATCAAATATTGTTTAAAAAGTTCCATGTCATTCATACCTTAATATCTTTATTAATATACCTAGGAACCAACATTCACACAAAAGTAGCGAAAAAAAGTTTAAAAGCACTTAAACCCAGTCTTGTAATAATTAATATGCTGAGAGATCATGTAATTAACAAGTGCCTGCTGGCCAATATCTAAAGTAAACTAAGCCCTTACAATCCGAGGGCTGATTTAACTTTTAACTTATATTCTAAGCAGGCACCCAAAAAGAGCTATTATTTGAGAACACTGTCAGTTAGACAAGGGTAAGCAAGTTAAAAACGGCAGACAGGAGAGACAGAGCTACTCCTGCTGGACCCCTGACGCGCGTTTCACAGAACGCTTCCTCAGAGGGGGTGCGGGCCGCCGCTACTCGGCGTTATTTAAGATCATATGGAGCCCACCTTCCTAACACAATAGGTTGCCCATTACCGATGCCAGGTATTTGATCCGTTCAGAGATCCGTCAGTCAGTGCTGTTTGTTCTGACGTGTGTGATCTCATCATGTGACCGGAGGGCGTGAGTGGTAAGAAGTAACTTCAGTGACTGTTAGCCAATCACGGGTTGTATGCAGGGGGCGTGTGAATACTGCTTATAGGCAATTGGATGATCACAGAGCAGTATAAACAAAGGACTGAGTATCGTACACTGATCTAACTTATAGTGATATCAATAGCTGTGTCTAATATACCGACAAATCTAATCATAGAACCATATTGTAATATCAAAAATGACGATGTCAATGGCTTTTAAACAGTGTTAACAGATCCCAAAATGATCGTTAGTTTGGGTTGGAACGAAAAAGATATCTCATAAATATGTCGTTTGGACAATATTATAGTATTGTAACCATAGTAACTTACGGCTAGATTTGGAGTTTGGCGGTAAAAGGGCTGTTAACGCTCCGCGGGTTTTTTTCTGGCCGCACCATAAATTTAACTCTGGTATCGAGAGTTCAAACAAATGCTGCGTTAGGCTCCAAAAAAGGAGCGTAGAGCATATTTACCGCAAATGCAACTCTCGATACCAGAGTTGCTTACGGACGCGGCCGGCCTCAAAAACGTGCTCGTGCACGATTCTCCCATAGGAAACAATGGGGCTGTTTGAGCTGAAAAAAAACCTAACACCTGCAAAAAAGCAGCGTTCAGCTCCTAACGCAGCCCCATTGTTTCCTATGGGGAAACACTTCCTACGTCTGCACCTAACACTCTAACATGTACCCCGAGTCTAAACACCCCTAGCCTTACACTTATTAACCCCTAATCTGCCGCCCCCCGCTATCGCTGACCCCTGCATTACACTTTTAACCCCTAATCTGCCGCTCCGTAAACCGCCGCCACCTACGTTATACTTATGTACCCCTAATCTGCTGCCCCTAACCCCGCCGACCCCTATATTATATTTATTAACCCCTAACTTGCCCCCCACAACGTCGCCGCAAGCTACTTAAAATAATTAACCCCTAATCTTCCGACCGCAAATCGCCGCCACCTACGTTATCCCTATGTACCCCTAATCTGCTGCCCCTAACATCGCCGACCCCTATGTTATATTTATTAACCCCTAATCTGCCCCCCACAACGTCGCCGACACCTACCTACACTTATTAACCACTAATCTGCCGAGCGGACCTGAGCGCTACTATAATAAAGTTATTAACCCCTAATCCGCCTCACTAACCCTATCATAAATAGTATTAACCCCTAATCTGCCCTCCCTAACATCGCCGACACCTACCTTCAATTATTAACCCCTAATCTGCCGACCGGAGCTCACCGCTATTCTAATAAATGTATTAACCCCTAAAGCTAAGTCTAACCCTAACACTAACACCCCCCTAAGTTAAATATAATTTTTATCTAACGAAATAAATTAACTCTTATTAAATAAATGATTCCTATTTAAAGCTAAATACTTACCTGTAAAATAAATCCTAATATAGCTACAATATAAATTACATTTATATTATAGCTATTTTAGGATTAATATTTATTTTACAGGTAACTTTGTATTTATTTTAACCAGGTACAATAGCTATTAAATAGTTAAGAACTATTTAATAGTTACCTAGTTAAAATAATTACAAATTTACCTGTAAAATAAATCCTAACCTAAGATATAATTAAACCTAACACTACCCTATCAATAAAATAATTAAATAAACTACCTACAATTACCTACAATTAACCTAACACTACACTATCAATAAATTAATTAAACACAATTGCTACAAATAAATACAATTAAATAAACTATCTAAAGTACAAAAAATAAAAAAGAACTAAGTTACAGAAAATAAAAAAATATTTACAAACATAAGAAAAATATTACAACAATTTTAAACTAATTACACCTACTCTAAGCCCCCTAATAAAATAACAAAGACCCCCAAAATAAAAAATTCCCTACCCTATTCTAAAATACAAAAATTACAAGCTCTTTTACCTTACCAGCCCTGAACAGGGCCCTTTGCGGGGCATGCCCCAAGAATTTCAGCCAATCAGATTGAGCTCGCATTCTATTGGCTGATCGGAACAGCCAATAGAATGCGAGCTCAATCTGATTGGCTGATTGGATCAGCCAATCGGATTGAACTTGATTCTGATTGGCTGATTCCATCAGCCAATCAGAAAATTCCTACCTTAATTCCGATTGGCTGATAGAATCCTATCATCCAATCGGAATTCGAGGGACGCCATCTTGGATGACGTCCCTTAAAGGAACCGTCATTCATCGTCTAGTCGTCGGAAGAAGAGGATGGATCCGCGCTGGAGGTCTTCAAGATGGAGCCGGTCGTCATCGGATGGAAGAACATAGAAGATGCCGCTTGGAGAAGATGTTTGCCGGTCCGGATGTCCTCTTCTTGCCGGATAGGAGGAAGACTATGGAGCACCGGATTATGGATCGCCAACCCCCGCTTGGGTTGGATGAAGATCTTGGAGCCAGGACGGATCGGTGATACCTGGATGGTGAAGACAAGGTAGGAAGATCTTCAGGGGATTAGTGTTAGGTTTATTTAAGGGGGTTTGGGTTAGATTAGGGGTATGTGGGTGGTGGGTTGTAATGTTGGGGGGGGGTATTGTATGTTTTTTTTTACATGCAAAAGAGCTGAAATTCTTGGGGCATGCCCCGCAAAGGGCCCTGTTCAGGGCTGGTAAGGTAAAAGAGCTTGTAATTTTTGTATTTTAGAATAGGGTAGGGAATTTTTTATTTTGGGGGTCTTTGTTATTTTATTAGGGGGCTTAGAGTAGGTGTAATTAGTTTAAAATTGTTGTAATATTTTTCTTATGTTTGTAAATATTTTTTTATTTTCTGTAACTTAGTTCTTTTTTATTTTTTGTACTTTAGATAGTTTATTTAATTGTATTTATTTGTAGCAATTGTGTTTAATTAATTTATTGATAGTGTAGTGTTAGGTTAATTGTAGGTAATTGTAGGTAGTTTATTTAATTATTTTATTGATAGGGTAGTGTTAGGTTTAATTATATCTTAGGTTAGGATTTATTTTACAGGTAAATTTGTAATTATTTTAACTAGGTAACTATTAAATAGTTCTTAACTATTTAATAGCTATTGTACCTGGTTAAAATAAATACAAAGTTACCTGTAAAATAAATATTAATCCTAAAATAGCTATAATATAAATGTAATTTATATTGTAGCTATATTAGGATTTATTTTACAGGTAAGTATTTAGCTTTAAATAGGAATCATTTATTTAATAAGAGTTAATTTATTTCGTTAGATAAAAATTATATTTAACTTAGGGGGGTGTTAGTGTTAGGGTTAGACTTAGCTTTAGGGGTTAATACATTTATTAGAATAGCGGTGAGCTCCGGTCGGCAGATTAGGGGTTAATAATTGAAGGTAGGTGTCGGCGATGTTAGGGAGGGCAGATTAGGGGTTAATACTATTTATGATAGGGTTAGTGAGGCGGATTAGGGGTTAATAACTTTATTATAGTAGCGCTCAGGTCCGCTCGGCAGATTAGGGGTTAATAAGTGTAGGTAGGTGTCGGCGACGTTGTGGGGGGCAGATTAGGGGTTAATAAATATAACATAGGGGTCGGCGATGTTAGGGGCAGCAGATTAGGGGTACATAGGGATAACGTAGGTGGCGGCGATTTGCGGTCGGAAGATTAGGGGTTAATTATTTTAAGTAGCTTGCGGCGACGTTGTGGGGGGCAAGTTAGGGGTTAATAAATATAATATAGGGGTCGGCGGGGTTAGGGGCAGCAGATTAGGGGTACATAAGTATAACGTAGGTGGCGGTCGGCAGATTAGGGGTTAAAAATTTTAATCGAGTGGCGGCGATGTGGGGGGACCTCGGTTTAGGGGTACATAGGTAGTTTATGGGTGTTAGTGTACTTTAGGGTACAGTAGTTAAGAGCTTTATAAACCGGCGTTAGCCAGAAAGCTCTTAACTCCTGCTTTTTTCAGGCGGCTGGAATCTTGTCGTTAGAGCTCTAACGCTCACTGCAGAAACGACTCTAAATACCAGCGTTAGAAAGATCCCATTGAAAAGATAGGCTACGCAAATGGCGTAGGGGGATCTGCGGTATGGAAAAGTCGCGGCTGTAAAGTGAGCGTTAGACCCTTTAATCACTGACTCCAAATACCAGCGGGCGGCCAAAACCAGCGTTAGGAGCCTCTAACGCTGGTTTTGACGGCTACCGCCGAACTCTAAATCTAGGCCTTAATGTGTACAGATTAAATGATTAGTTATATATTCCACTAGACTTTGAAGATCAGCGACCTAGTGATGAATAATAAAGATAATCTAGTGTTAAAGTGCAAGAGTGTGATATAATGCTTCTCAATAAAAGAAGCAAGAGAGTGACAGCATTAATACATAATGCTGTGTATGTGGATATCATAGTGAGATTGAATAACATAACATCATATTATGTTTATAAATCAGAAGTAAATCAATTCGATATATAGTGAATAAAACCAATAAACAAGGGAGGAAGGGGTGGGTAAGAAAGTGCAATAAGGGTACATTAAAGAAAACAGTGATGGTGCACAGGGGACAACACCTTTATCAAAATGGTGTTCTAGTGACCCTGAATTTTATCAGGATTATAATAGCAAACATGTGATCATGATGTGACATTATGATAATGTGCATAAAATGCCAATGGATGGAATATATTTTTTATTTTTTATTCATAAATTCAACTTAAAGTTCATACTCTGTATATCTTAATGTATATGATGTTTTCAATATATGATGGGAACACGTAGGTTTTGCGTGATTTTAAATACTGAAGCTAAATGTCTTAGGCCTAGATTTGGAGTTTGGCGGTAAAAGGGCTGTTAACGCTCCGCGGGCTTTTTTCTGGCCGCACCATAAAGTTAACTCTGGTATCGAGAGTTCAAACAAATGCTGCGTTAGGCTCCAAAAAAGGAGCGTAGAGCATATTTACCGCAAATGCAACTCTCGATACCAGAGTTGCTTACGGACGCGGCCAGCCTCAAAAACGTGCTCGTGCACGATTCTCCCATAGGAAACAATGGGACTGTTTGAGCTGAAAAAAAACCTAACACCTGCAAAAAAGCAGCGTTCAGCTCCTAACGCAGCCCCATTGTTTCCTATGGGGAAACACTTCCTACGTCTGCACCTAACACTCTAACATGTACCCCGAGTCTAAACACCCCTAACCTTACACTTATTAACCCCTAATCTGCCGCCCCCGCTATCGCTGACCCCTGCATATTTTTTTAACCCCTAATCTGCCGCTCCGTAAACCGCCGCAACCTACGTTATCCCTATGTACCCCTAATCTGCTGCCCTAACATCGCCGACCCCTATATTATATTTATTAACCCCTAATCTGCCCCCCTCAACGTCGCCGACACCTGCCTACACTTATTAACCCCTAATCTGCCGAGCGGACCTGAGCGCTACTATAATAAAGTTATTAACCCCTAATCCGCCTCACTAACCCTATCATAAATAGTATTAACCCCTAATCTGCCCTCCCTAACATCGCCGACACCTAACTTCAATTATTAACCCCTAATCTGCCAAGCGGAGCTCACCGCTATTCTAATAAATGTATTAACCCCTAAAGCTAAGTCTAACCCTAACACTAACACCCCCCTAACTTAAATATAATTTACATCTAACGAAATAAATTAACTCTTATTAAATAAATGATTCCTATTTAAAGCTAAATACTTACCTGTAAAATAAATCCTAATATAGCTACAATATAAATTATAATTATATTATAGCTATTTTAGGATTAATATTTATTTTACAGGCAACTTTGTAATTATTTTAACCAGGTACAATTGCTATTAAATAGTTAAGAACTATTTAATAGTTACCTAGTTAAAATAATAACAAATTTACCTGTAAAATAAATCCTAACCTAAGATATAATTAAACCTAACACTACCCTATCAATAAAATAATTAAATAAACTACCTACAATTACCTACAATTAACCTAACACTACACTATCAATAAATTAATTAAACACAATTCCTACAAATAAATACAATTAAATAAACTAGCTAAAGTACAAAAAATAAAAAAGAACTAAGTTACAAAAAATAAAAAAATATTTACAAACATAAGAAAAATATTACAACAATTTTAAACTAATTACACCTACTCTAAGCCCCCTAATAAAATAACAAAGACCCCCAAAATAAAAAATTCCCTACCCTATTCTAAATTAAAAAAGTTACAAGCTCTTTTACCTTACCAGCCCTGAACAGGGCCCTTTGCGGGGCATGCCCCAAGAATTTCAGCTCTTTTGCCTGTAAAAGAATAAATACAATACCCCCCCCCCAACATTACAACCCACCACCCACATACCCCTAATCTAACCCAAACCCCCCTTAAATAAACCTAACACTAAGCCCCTGAAGATCTTCCTACCTTGTCTTCACCATCCAGGTATCACCGATCCGTCCTGGCTCCAACATCTTCATCCAACCCAAGCGGGGGTTGGCGATCCATCATCCGGTGCTGAAGAGGTCCAGAAGAGGCTCCAAAGTCTTCCTCCTATCCGGCAAGAAGAGGACATCCGGACCGGCAAACATCTTCTCCAAGCGGCATCTTCGATCTTCTTCCATCCGGTGCGGAGCGGGTCCATCTTGAAGCAGGCGACGCGGATCCATCCTCTTCTTCCGTTGTCTCCCGACTAATGACGGTTCCTTTAAGGGACGTCATCCAAGATGGCGTCCCTCGAATTCCGATTGGCTGATAGGATTCTATCAGCCAATCGGAATTAAGGTAGGAATTTTCTGATTGGCTGATGGAATCAGCCAATCAGAATCAAGTTCAATCCGATTGGCTGATCCAATCAGCCAATCAGATTGAGCTCGCATTCTATTGGCTGTTCCGATCAGCCAATAGAATGCGAGCTCAATCTGATTGGCTGATTGGATCAGCCAATCGGATTGAACTTGATTCTGATTGGCTGATTCCATCAGCCAATCAGAAAATTCCTACCTTAATTCCGATTGGCTGATAGAATCCTATCAGCCAATCGGAATTCGAGGGACGCCATCTTGGATGACGTCCCTTAAAGGAACCGTCATTAGTCGGGAGACAACGGAAGAAGAGGATGGATCCGCGTCGCCTGCTTCAAGATGGACCCGCTCCGCACCGGATGGAAGAAGATCGAAGATGCCGCTTGGAGAAGATGTTTGCCGGTCCGGATGTCCTCTTCTTGCCGGATAGGAGGAAGACTTTGGAGCCTCTTCTGGACCTCTTCAGCACTGGATGATGGATCGCCAACCCCCGCTTGGGTTGGATGAAGATGTTGGAGCCAGGACGGATCGGTGATACCTGGATGGTGAAGACAAGGTAGGAAGATCTTCAGGGGCTTAGTGTTAGGTTTATTTAAGGGGGGTTTGGGTTAGATTAGGGGTATGTGGGTGGTGGGTTGTAATGTTGGGGGGGGGGTATTGTATTTATTCTTTTACAGGCAAAAGAGCTGAAATTCTTGGGGCATGCCCCGCAAAGGGCCCTGTTCAGGGCTGGTAAGGTAAAAGAGCTTGTAACTTTTTTAATTTAGAATAGGGTAGGGCATTTTTTTATTTTGGGGGGCTTTGTTGTTTTATTAGGGGGCTTAGAGTAGGTGTAATTAGTTTAAAATTGTTGTAATATTTTTCTTATGTTTGTAAATATTTTTTTATTTTTTGTAACTTAGTTCTTTTTTATTTTTTGTACTTTAGCTAGTTTATTTAATTGTATTTATTTGTAGGAATTGTGTTTAATTAATTTATTGATAGTGTAGTGTTAGGTTAATTGTAGGTAATTGTAGGTAGTTTATTTAATTATTTTATTGATAGGGTAGTGTTAGGTTTAATTATATCTTAGGTTAGGATTTATTTTACAGGTAAATTTGTTATTATTTTAACTAGGTAACTATTAAATAGTTCTTAACTATTTAATAGCTATTGTACCTGGTTAAAATAATTACAAAGTTGCCTGTAAAATAAATATTAATCCTAAAATAGCTATACTATAATTATAATTTATATTGTAGCTATATTAGGATTTATTTTACAGGTAAGTATTTAGCTTTAAATAGGAATCATTTATTTAATAAGAGTTAATTTATTTCGTTAGATGTAAATTATATTTAAGTTAGGGGGGTGTTAGTGTTAGGGTTAGACTTAGCTTTAGGGGTTAATACATTTATTAGAATAGCGGTGAGCTCCGGTCGTCAGATTAGGGGTTAATAATTGAAGTTAGGTGTCGGCGATGTTAGGGAGGGCAGATTAGGGGGTTAATACTATTTATTATAGGGTTAGTGAGGCAGGTTAGGGGTTAATAACTTTATTATAGAAGCGCTCAGGTCCGCTCGGCAGATTAGGGGTTAATAAGTGTAGGCAGGTGTCGGCGACGTTGAGGGGGGCAGATTAGGGGTTAATAAATATAATATAGGGGTCGGCGGTGTTAGGGGTAGCAGATTAGGGGTACATAGGGATAACGTAGGTGGCGGCGCTTTGCGGTCGGAAGATTAGGGGTTAATTATTTTAAGTAGCTGGCGGCGACGTTGTGGGGGGCAGGTTAGGGGTTAATAAATGTAATACAGGGGTCGGCGGGGTTAGGGGCAGCAGATTAGGGGTACATAAGTATAACGTAGGTGGCGGTCGGCAGATTAGGGGTTAAAAATTTTAATCGAGTGGCGGCGATGTGGGGGGAGCTCGGTTTAGGGGTACATAGGTAGTTTATGGGTGTTAGTGTACTTTAGGGTACAGTAGTTAAGAGCTTTATGAACCGGCGTTAGCCAGAAAGCTCTTAACTCCTGCTATTTTCAGGCGGCTGGAGTTTTGTCGTTAGAGCTCTAACGCTCACTTCAGAAACGACTCTAAATACCGGCGTTAGAAAGATCCCATTGAAAACATAGGATACGCAAATGGCGTAGGGGGATCTGCGGTATGGAAAAGTCGCGGCTGAAAAGTGAGCGTTAGACCCTTTAATCACTGACTCCAAATACCAGCGGGCGGCCAAAACCAGCGTTAGGAGCCTCTAACGCTGGTTTTGACGGCTACCGCCGAACACCAAATCTAGGCCTTAGTTATTAGAGTATACAATCCGGTATTGCATTATAAGTATACAAAATAATTATTAGTCATTCATACCAGAGGGTTTAACAGTATTAAGAGAGTAGATCCACTTGCATTCAAGTTTCAATAAAGATTTTTCAATATTGCCACTTCTTATACCAAGAGATGCTTTCTGAATTACTGTGTATTTTAGACCTTTCGGTGAGCCATTGTGATGAATTAAAAAATGTTTTGCGACTGAGGTGATTTTTTTACCTTTGTCTCTGTCTCTCTGAGCATATTTAATGTTATAGACATGTTCTAGGATACGTGTCTTGACCTCCCTTGTGGTCATACCTACATATGCCATCTGGCATGAGCAATAAAGTACATAAACCACTCCTATAGTTCTACATGAGAAACGTGCTTGGAGTTTGTATAATCTTCCAGTTTTATCAGTTATTGTTTTAGTTTTCAACACATATTTGCAAGCTGAACATGTGCTGCAAGGGTACATGCCTGGGTCAGTATCTTTTTTCTTAACAGATCTTACAAAATGGCTGGAAACTAGTTGGTCTCTTAAATTGCTGGGTCTCTTGTATCCAATGGATACTCTCTCTCCTATTACTGACTTAAGGGTATCGTCATTTTGCAGTATTCCCCAGTGGTCATTAATAATTTTGATAATGTGTGGCATTTGGGGGTTGTATGTTGTTATTAGTCTAGGACAGGCTTCTTGGACAGTTCTTACCCTAGGAGTAAGTAATTCATCTCTGCTCTTTCTAAGTGCCTTGTACTTAGCTCTTTTTATGGATTTCTTACTGTATCCCCGTGCAGATAATCTCTGTGTTAGGGCTGTACTTTCTGACATATAAATTTCAGTGCTGGTACAGTTACGGCGAAGTCTCAAAAATTCACCATAAGGTATCGCTTTTAAAGTACTGGGTGAATGGGCACTAGTATGGTGTAAGAGCGTGTTTGTTGCTGTTTCTTTTCTGTATATTGTAGTGTTGATGAATCCTTCATTATTTTTAAATATCTTTAAGTCCAGGAAGCATATTTCCTGCTGATTCACTTCATGGGTTAGTTTTATATTGAGATCATTCATATTGATTTCTTTCATGAAGGCTTCTAATTTATCATACGACCCCTCCCAAATGAAAAAGACATCATCTATGTATCTTAACCACATGGGTATATGTTCAGTATATGTATTGAGATGATCTGTAAATACATAAAAAGATTCCCAGTAGCCAAGATATAGATTTGCGTAAGTGGGTGCACAAGCTGTACCCATGGCGGTACCCTGTGTTTGCAAAAAATATCTATCATTGAAAGTGAAAAAATTATGAGTTAGAACAAACTCCAAAAGTTGTATTATGAATTCATTATGTTTGTCATTGTTATTGTTATTAGAAGTCAGAAAATATTTAATAGCTTTAATTCCATCTTCATGTTTGATGTTAGTATAAAGTGACTCAACGTCAGCAGTCACTAGCCACATATCATCTGACAATTTAATATTTTGCAACATTTGCAATACCTCCATCGTGTCACGTACGTAAGAGGGTCACATTGTAAGATATTCCCTTAATCTGAGATCTACAAATTTGCTTGCATTTTCAGTAAGATTATCGTTACCTGACACGATAGGTCTTCCGGGAGGTATTGATGAATTCTTGTGCACTTTCGGTAGAAAGTATAGGGTAGCAATTTTAGGATTTTCTTTCAACAGAAACTTCTTTTCAGAATTAGATATTATATTTGCCTGCCAGGCATTTGTTATCATTCTGTTATATTGGATAAGATATGAACTCTGAGGATTAAAAATTAACTGCTTATAGCATGACTGGTTAGATAACTGTTTATTAGCTTCATCCATATACATTTGCTGGGGCCATAGGACCACATTTCCACCTTTGTCTGATGGCTTGATTTGAACATCCTGCCACGATTCAATTTCTTTCAGTGCAGTAATTTCATCATAATTAAGGTTACGTTTAGTACTGTATATGGGTATTTCTTCGATTTTTTTGCACACCATTTTGCAGAAAATTTGTATTTCAGGAGACATAGAGAAAGATGGTACATAAGTGGATTTTGGTTTCACATTAGATTTCCATGTACATGAAGTTGATGCTAACTCTTCAGCACCATTACTTGTGGTATTTATTGTTTGAGTATCAGTACCATTTTCAGATAATTCTTGCAGAATATCTACAGTTAACAAATCCTCTGCATTTAAACTATTTGGATTGTATGCATATAGTTTTTTAAGCAATATTTTCCTGGAAAACAGATGAATATCTTTTATTACCTCAAATTTATTTAGTGAATTCACAGGACAAAAAGATAAGCCTCTAGATAATACAGATTTGTGTGTGGTACTTAATACATGGTCTGATAGATTTATGATTCTCATTTGTTCATCCTTAGTTTGCTGAAGGGACTTAATTCCCTTCTCCTCGTGGATTGTCTGACTGGGCCGGAGAATTTCCGTTTGTTCCCCCTGTTCTGTATATTGGTCTGATTGGTTAAGGTGACTGGTGGTGTTGTGTTGTGAGGAGTGGTGGACAAAAAAGAGGAAGAAGAAGAAGTGGATGTTGATGCTTGTACTGAGCTGTGGCTCTTGGGTCTGGCACTCCTAGTGTTGGTATTGGTTGTGTTTTCATTCTCAGTAGTAGTGTCTAAATCATTATCAGATATATCTGTGTCACTCTCAGCACTACTTTCAGGCTGCTGGGCTAGATATCTACTGCCCCTCTGTCTGAAAGTGGTAGTGTTGCGCCAACGATACACTCTTTGATTCTGAAAATCTTCAATTTCTCTCTGCAATTTTTGTTTTTTAGTTGCTATTATTTCTTGTTCCAATTTATCTAACTCTTTTTGGTATTTGTCATATTGGATTTTGTAGTCCAATTTATGATCGAATTTAGATAATTGGGCATTATATTCCTCAATTTCAGAGTCTAACTTAGTAAGTTCAAGTTTGTCATGTTTAATCAGTATGTGTATCAGTTTGTGAGAGCACTCTGATAACGCTGTTTCCCACTCTTTAATTAAATCCTCATTGTTAAGGTTGAAAGCTGGGAATACTTTCATCCTTAATCCTCTAGGGATTATGTTTTTTTCAGAGTATTTCTCAAAAAAGTGCCAGTTCCACCATCTTTTTGATTGTTTGTGTAAAGTTTGGTGTAGTTTGCACAAGACATTATTTAATTCTTCCTCATTTATTTGTATGTTGTCCCTAGTGGAACTGTTGAAGATGGAATTTAATTCCATTAGTCTTTTTTGGTGGTGATTAGCCATATCTGATTGAATATCCATATTTTATATATTGGTTTGAATTATCAACAACCCCCTAGAAAAAAGGGCTAAACCCAGACAAAGAATCTAGGTATATTCTCCCAAATATTAAACTTTAGAATTAGAGGTTTTTGGGGGGATAATTGGAGTTAAGTATTAACAGAAATGGTCCCTTATATTAGAATTACAACACATATATATGTACCTATATGTTATATAAAATATTACCAAATGGGATCCATGCCTGGTGTGGAATCTCAGAGACAGAACTAAACAACTAGAAAAACTAATTGTATAAGGAATACAATAGGATTCACAGCAGAGATTACCACAGATTTAGTATCATATGAACTCCAAAATAAAAGATTCAGATAAGGATTATATCAAATATTGTTTGAAAAGTTCCATGTCATTCATACCTTAATATCTTTATTAATATACCTAGGAACCAACATTCACACAAAAGTAACGAAAAAAAGTTTAAAAGCACTTAAACCCAGTCTTGTAATAATTAATATGCTGAGAGATCATGTAATTAACAAGTGCCTGCTGGCCAATATCTAAAGTAAACTAAGCCCTTACAATCCGAGGGCTGATTTAACTTTTAACTTATATTCTAAGCAGGCACCCAAAAAGAGCTATTATTTAAGAACACTGTCAGTTAGACAAGGGTAAGCAAGTTAAAAACGGCAGACAGGAGAGACAGAGCTACTCCTGCTGGACCCCTGACGCGCGTTTCACAGAACGCTTCCTCAGAGGGGGTGCGGGCCGCCGCTACTCGGCGTTATTTAAGATCATATGGAGCCCACCTTCCTAACACAATAGGTTGCCCATTACCGATGCCAGGTATTTGATTCGTTCAGAGATCCGTCAGTCAGTGCTGTTTGTTCTGACGTGTGTGATCTCATCATGTGACCGGAGGGCGTGAGTGGTAAGAAGTAACTTCAGTGACTGTTAGCCAATCACGGGTTGTATGCAGGGGGCGTGTGAATACTGCTTATAGGCAATTGGATGATCACAGAGCAGTATAAACAAAGGACTGAGTATCGTACACTGATCTAACTTATAGTGATATCAATAGCTGTGTCTAATATACCGACAAATCTAATCATAGAACCATATTGTAATATCAAAAATGACGATGTCAATGGCTTTTAAACAGTGTTAACAGATCCCAAAATGATTGTTAGTTTGGGTTGGAACGAAAAAGATATCTCATAAATATGTCGTTTGGACAATATTATAGTATTGTAACCATAGTAACTTGATGTGTACAGATTAAATGATTAGTTATATATTCCACTAGACTTTGAAGATCAGCGACCTAGTGATGAATAATAAAGATAATCTAGTGTTAAAGTGCAAGAGTGTGATATAATGCTTCTCAATAAAAGAAGCAAGAGAGTGACAGCATTAATACATAATGCTGTGTATGTGGATATCATAGTGAGATTGAATAACATAACATCATATTATGTTTATAAATCAGAAGTAAATGAATTCGATATATAGTGAATAAAACCAATAAACAAGGGAGGAAGGGGTGGGTAAGAAAGTGCAATAAGGGTACATTAAAGAAAACAGTGATGGTGCACAGGGGACAACACCTTTATCAAAATGGTGTTCTAGTGACCCTGAATTTTATCAGGATTATAATAGCAAACGTGATCATTATGTGACATTATGATAATGTGCATAAAATGCCAATGGATGGAATATATTTTTTATTTTTTATTCATAAATTCAACTTAAAGTTCATACTCTGTATATCTTAATGTATATGATGTTTTCAATATATGATGGGAACACGTAGGTTTTGCGTGATTTTAAATACTGAAGCTAAATGTCTTAGTTATTAGAGTATACAATCCGGTATTGCATTATAAGTATACAAAATAATTATTAGTCATTCATACCAGAGGGTTTAACAGTATTAAGAGAGTAGATCCACTTGCATTCAAGTTTCAATAAAGATTTTTCAATATTGCCACCTCTTATACCAAGAGATGCTTTCTGAATTACTGTGTATTTTAGACCTTTCGGTGAGCCATTGTGATGAATTAAAAAATGTTTTGCGACTGAGGTAAATTTTTTACCTTTGTCTCTGTCTCTCTGAGCATATTTAATGTTATAGACATGTTCTAGGATACGTGTCTTGACCTCCCTTGTGGTCATACCCACGTATGCCATCTGGCATGAGCAATAAAGCACATAAACCACTCCTATAGTTCTACATGAGAAACGTGCGTGGAGTTTGTATAATCTTCCAGTTTTATCAGTTATTGTTTTAGTTTTCAACACATATTTGCAAGCTGAACATGTGCTGCAAGGGTACATGCCTGGGTCAGTATCTTTTTTCTTAACAGATCTTACAAAATGGCTGGAAACTAGTTGGTCTCTTAAATTGCTGGGTCTCTTGTATCCAATGGATACTCTCTCTCCTATTACTGACTTAAGGGTATCGTCATTTTGCAGTATTCCCCAGTGGTCATTAATAATTTTGATAATGTGTGGCATTTGGGGGTTGTATGTTGTTATTAGTCTAGGACAGGCTTCTTGGACAGTTCTTACCCTAGGAGTAAGTAATTCATCTCTGCTCTTTCTAAGTGCCTTGTACTTAGCTCTTTTTATGGATTTCTTACTGTATCCCCGTGCAGATAATCTCTGTGTTAGGGCTGTACTTTCTGACATATAGATTTCAGTGCTGGTACAGTTACGGCGAAGTCTCAAAAATTCACCGTAAGGTATCGCTTTTAAAGTACTGGGTGAATGGGCACTAGTATGGTGTAAGAGTGTGTTTGTTGCTGTTTCTTTTCTGTATATTGTAGTGTTGATGAATCCTTCATTATTTTTAAATATCTTTAAGTCCAGGAAGCATATTTCCTGCTGATTCACTTCATGGGTTAGTTTTATATTGAGATCATTCATATTGATTTCTTTCATGAAGGCTTCTAATTTATCATACGACCCCTCCCAAATGAAAAAGACATCATCTATGTATCTTAACCACATGGGTATATGTTCAGTATATATATTGAGATGATCTGTAAATACATAAAAAGATTCCCAGTAGCCAAGAAATAGATTTGCGTAAGTGGGTGCACAAGCTGTACCCATGGCGGTACCCTGTGTTTGCAAAAAATATCTATCATTGAAAGTGAAAAAATTATGAGTTAGAACAAACTCCAAAAGTTGTATTATGAATTCATTATGTTTGTCATTGTTATTGTTATTAGAAGTCAGAAAATATTTAATAGCTTTAAATCCATCTTCATGTTTGATGTTAGTATAAAGTGACTCAACGTCAGCAGCCACATATCATCTGACAATTTAATATTTTGCAACATTTGCAATACCTCCATCGTGTCACGTACGTAAGAGGGTAACATTGTAAGATATTCCCTTAATCTGAGATCTACAAATTTGCTTGCATTTTCAGTAAGATTATCGTTACCTGACATGATAGGTCTTCCGGGAGGTATTGATGAATTCTTGTGCACTTTTGGTAGAAAGTATAGGGTAGCAATTTTAGGATTTTCTTTCAACAGAAACTTCTTTTCAGAATTAGATATTATATTTGCCTGCCAGGCATTTGTTATCATTCTGTTATATTGGATAAGATATGAACTCTGAGGATTAAAAATTAACTGCTTATAGCATGACTGGTTAGATAACTGTTTATTAGCTTCATCCATATACATTTGCTGGGGCCATAGGACCACATTTCCACCTTTGTCTGATGGCTTGATTTGTGTTAGGAAGGTGGGCTCCATATGATCTTAAATAACGCCGAGTAGCGGCGGCCCGCACCCCCTCTGAGGAAGCATTCTGTGAAACTCGCGTCAGGGGTCCAGCAGGAGTAGCTCTGTCTCTCCTGTCTGCCGTTTTTAACTTGCTTACCCTTGTCTAACTGACAGTGTTCTCAAATAATAGCTCTTTCTTTCATGTAATTAGCAAGAGTCCATGAGCTAGTGACGTATGGGATATACATTCCTACCAGGAGGGGCAAAGTTTCCCAAACCTCAAAATGCCTATAAATACACCCCTCACCACACCCACAATTCAGTTTTACAAACTTTGCCTCCGATGGAGGTGGTGAAGTAAGTTTGTGCTAGATTCTACGTTGATATGCGCTCCGCAGCAAGTTGGAGCCCGGTTTTCCTCTCAGCGTGCAGTGAATGTCAGAGGGATGTGAGGAGAGTATTGCCTATTTGAATGCAGTGATCTCCTTCTACGGGGTCTATTTCATAGGTTCTCTGTTATCGGTCGTAGAGATTCATCTCTTACCTCCCTTTTCAGATCGACGATATACTCATATATACCATTACCTCTGCTGATTCTCGTTTCAGTACTGGTTTGGCTTTCTACAAACATGTAGATGAGTGTCCTGGGGTAAGTAAATCTTATTTTCTGTGACACTCTAAGCTATGGTTGGGCACTTTGTTTATAAAGTTCTAAATATATGTATTCAAACATTTATTTGCCTTGACTCAGAATGTTCAACATTCCTTATTTTTCAGACAGTCAGTTTCATATTTGGGATAATGCACTTGAATTAATCATTTTTTTCTTACCTTCAATTTGACTCTTTTTTCCCTGTGGGCTGTTAGGCTCGCGGGGGCTGAAAATGCTTCATTTTATTGCGTCATTCTTGGCGCGGACTTTTTTGGCGCAAAAAAAAAAATTCTTTTCCGTTTCCGGCGTCATACGTGTCGCCGGAAGTTGCGTCATTTTTTGACGTTATTTTGCGCCAAAAATGTCGGCGTTCCGGATGTGGCGTCATTTTTGGCGCCAAAAGCATTTAGGCGCCAAATAATGTGGGCGTCTGATTTGGCGCAAAAAAATATGGGCGTCGCTTTTGTCTCCACATTATTTCAGTGTCTTTTTTTCATTGCTTCTGGTTGCTAGAAGCTTGTTCTTTGGCATTTTTTCCCATTCCTGAAACTGTCATTTAAGGAATTTGATCAATTTTGCTTTATATGTTGTTTTTTCTCTTACATATTGCAAGATGTCTCACGTTGCATCTGAGTCAGAAGATACTACAGGAAAATCGCTGTCTAGTGCTGGATCTACCAAAGCTAAGTGTATCTGCTGTAAACTTTTGGTAGCTATTCCTCCGGCTGTTGTTTGTATTAATTGTCATGACAAACTTGTTAATGCAGATAATATTTCCTTTAGTAAAGTACCATTGCCTGTTGCAGTTCCTTCAACATCTAAGGTGCAGAATGTTCCTGATAACATAAGAGATTTTGTTTCTGAATCCATAAAGAAGGCTATGTCTGTTATTTCTCCTTCTAGTAAACGTAAAAAATCTTTTAAAACTTCTCTCCCTACAGATGAATTTTTAAATGAACATCATCATTCTGATTCTGATGACTCTTCTGGTTCAGAGGATTCTGTCTCAGAGATTAATGCTGATAAATCTTCATATTTATTTAAAATGGAATTTATTCGTTCTTTACTTAAAGAAGTACTAATTGCTTTAGAAATAGAGGATTCTGGTCCTCTTGATACTAATTCTAAACGTTTAGATAAGGTATTTAAATCTCCTGTGGTTATTCCAGAAGTTTTTCCTGTTCCTAATGCTATTTCTGCAGTAATTTCCAAAGAATGGGATAAATTGGGTAATTCATTTACTCCTTCTAAACGTTTTAAGCAATTATATCCTGTGCCGTCTGACAGATTAGAATTTTGGGACAAAATCCCTAAAGTTGATGGGGCTATTTCTACCCTTGCTAAACGTACTACTATTCCTACGTCAGATGGTACTTCGTTTAAGGATCCTTTAGATAGGAAAATTGAATCCTTTCTAAGAAAAGCTTATCTGTGTTCAGGTAATATTCTTAGACCTGCTATATCATTGGCTGATGTTGCTGCAGCTTCAACTTTTTGGTTGGAAACTTTAGCGCAACAAGTAACAGATCATGATTCTCATGATATTATTATTCTTCTTCAGCATGCTAATAATTTTATCTGTGATGCCATTTTTGATATTATCAGAGTTGATGTCAGGTTTATGTCTCTAGCTATTTTAGCTAGAAGAGCTTTATGGCTTAAGACTTGGAATGCTGATATGGCTTCTAAATCAACTCTACTTTCTATTTCTTTCCAGGGTAACAAATTATTTGGTTCTCAGTTGGATTCTATTATCTCAACTGTTACTGGTGGGAAAGGAACTTTTTTACCACAGGATAAAAAGTCTAAGGGTAAAAACAGGGCTAATAATCGTTTTCGTTCCTTTCGTTTCAACAAAGAACAAAAGCCTAATCCTTCATCCTCAGGAGCAGTTTCAGTTTGGAAACCATCTCCGGTCTGGAATAAATCCAAGCCTGCTAGAAAGGCAAAGCCTGCTTCTAAGTCCACATGAAGGTGCGGCCCTCATTCCAGCTCAGCTGGTAGGGGGCAGGTTACGTTTTTTCAAAGAAATTTGGATCAATTCTGTTCACAATCTTTGGATTCAGAACATTGTTTCAGAAGGGTACAGAATTGGTTTCAAGATGAGACCTCCTGCAAAGAGATTTTTTCTTTCCCGTGTCCCAGTAAATCCAGTGAAAGCTCAAGCATTTCTGAATTGTGTTTCAGATCTAGAGTTGGCTGGAGTAATTATGCTAGTTCCAGTTCCGGAACAGGGGATGGGGTTTTATTCAAATCTCTTCATTGTACCAAAGAAGGAGAATTCCTTCAGACCAGTTCTGGATCTAAAAATATTGAATCGTTATGTAAGGATACCAACGTTCAAGATGGTAACTGTAAGGACTATCTTGCCTTTTGTTCAGCAAGGGCATTATATGTCCACAATAGATTTACAGGATGCATATCTGCATATTCCGATTCATCCAGATCATTATCAGTTCCTGAGATTCTCTTTTCTGAACAAGCATTACCAGTTTGTGGCTCTGCCGTTTGGCCTAGCTACAGCTCCAAGAATTTTTACAAAGGTTCTCGGTGCCCTTCTGTCTGTAATCAGAGAACAGGGTATTGTGGTATTTCCTTATTTGGACGATATCTTGGTACTTGCTCAGTCTTTACATTTAGCAGAATCTCATACAAATCGACTTGTGTTGTTTCTTCAAGATCATGGTTGGAGGATCAATTTACCAAAAAGTTCATTGATTCCTCAGACAAGGGTAACTTTTCTGGGTTTCCAGATAGATTCAGTGTCCATGACTCTGTCTTTAACAGACAAGAGACGTCTAAAATTGATTTCAGCTTGTCGAAACCTTCAGTCACAATCATTCCCTTCGGTAGCCTTATGCATGGAAATTCTAGGTCTTATGACTGCTGCATCGGACGCGATCCCCTTTGCTCGTTTTCACATGCGACCTCTTCAGCTCTGTATGCTGAATCAATGGTGCAAGGATTACACAAAGATATCTCAATTAATATCTTTAAAACCGATTGTTCGACACTCTCTAACGTGGTGGACAGATCACCATCGTTTAATTCAGGGGGCTTCTTTTGTGCTTCCGACCTGGACTGTAATTTCAACAGATGCAAGTCTCACAGGTTGGGGAGCTGTGTGGGGATCTCTGACGGCACAAGGAGTTTGGGAATCTCAGGAGGTGAGATTACCGATCAATATTTTGGAACTCCGTGCAATTTTCAGAGCTCTTCAGTTTTGGCCTCTTCTGAAGAGAGAATTGTTCATTTGTTTTCAGACAGACAATGTCACAACTGTGGCATACATCAATCATCAAGGAGGGACTCACAGTCCTCTGGCTATGAAAGAAGTATCTCGAATTTTGGTTTGGGCGGAATCCAGCTCCTGTCTAATCTCTGCGGTTCATATCCCAGGTATAGACAATTGGGAAGCGGATTATCTCAGTCGCCAAACGTTGCATCCGGGCGAATGGTCTCTTCACCCAGAGGTATTTCTTCAGATTGTTCAAATGTGGGAACTTCCAGAAATAGATCTGATGGCGTCTCATCTAAACAAGAAACTTCCCAGGTATCTGTCCAGATCCCGGGATCCTCAGGCGGAGGCAGTGGATACATTATCACTTCCTTGGAAGTATCATCCTGCTTATATCTTTCCGCCTCTAGTTCTTCTTCCAAGAGTAATCTCCAAGATTCTGAAGGAATGCTCGTTTGTTCTGCTGGTAGCTCCGGCATGGCCTCACAGGTTTTGGTATGCGGATCTTGTCCGGATGGCCTCTTGCCAACCGTGGACTCTTCCGTTAAGACCAGACCTTCTGTCACAAGGTCCTTTTTTCCATCAGGATCTGAAATCCTTAAATTTAAAGGTATGGAGATTGAACGCTTGATTCTTAGTCAAAGAGGTTTCTCTGACTCTGTGATTAATACTATGTTACAGGCTCGTAAATCTGTATCTAGAGAGATATATTATAGAGTCTGGAAGACTTATATTTCTTGGTGTCTTTCTCATCATTTTTCTTGGCATTCTTTTAGAATACCGAGAATTTTACAGTTTCTTCAGGATGGTCTAGATAAGGGTTTGTCCGCAAGTTCCTTGAAAGGTCAAATCTCTGCTCTTTCTGTTCTTTTTCACAGAAAGATTGCTATTCTTCCTGATATTCATTGTTTTGTACAAGCTTTGGTTCGTATAAAACCTGTCATTAAGTCAATTTCTCCTCCTTGGAGTTTGAATTTGGTTCTGGGAGCTCTTCAAGCTCCTCCGTTTGAACCTATGCATTCATTGGACATTAAATTACTTTCTTGGAAAGTTTTGTTCCTTTTGGCCATCTCTTCTGCCAGAAGAGTTTCTGAATTATCTGCTCTTTCTTATGAGTCTCCTTTTCTGATTTTTCATCAGGATAAGGCGGTGTTGCGAACTTCTTTTGAATTTTTACCTAAAGTTGTGAATTCCAACAACATTAGTAGAGAAATTGTGGTTCCTTCATTATGTCCTAATCCTAAGAATTCTAAGGAGAAATCGTTGCATTCTTTGGATGTTGTTAGAGCTTTGAAATATTATGTTGAAGCTACTAAGTCTTTCCGAAAGACTTCTAGTCTATTTGTTATTTTTTCCGGTGCTAGAAAAGGCCAGAAAGCTTCTGCCATTTCTTTGGCATCTTGGTTGAAATCTTTAATTCATCTTGCCTATGTTGAGTCGGGTAAAACTCTGCCTCAGAGGATTACAGCTCATTCTACTAGGTCAGTTTCTACTTCCTGGGCGTTTAGGAATGAAGCTTCGGTTGATCAGATTTGCAAAGCAGCAACTTGGTCCTCTTTGCATACTTTTACTAAATTCTACCATTTTGATGTATTTTCTTCTTCTGAAGCAGTTTTTGGTAGTAAAGTACTTCAGGCAGCGGTTTCAGTTTGAATCTTCTGCTTATGTTTTTCATTAAACTTTATTTTGGGTGTGGATTATTTTCAGCAGGAATTGGCTGTCTTTATTTTATCCCTCCCTCTCTAGTGACTCTTGTGTGGAAAGATCCACATCTTGGGTAATCATTATCCCATACGTCACTAGCTCATGGACTCTTGCTAATTACATGAAAGAAAACATAATTTATGTAAGAACTTACCTGATAAATTAATTTCTTTCATATTAGCAAGAGTCCATGAGGCCCGCCCTTTTTTTGTGGTGGTTATGATTTTGTATAAAGCACAATTATTCCAATTCCTTATTTTATATGCTTTCACACTTTTTTATCACCCCACTTCTTGGCTATTCGTTAAACTGAATTGTGGGTGTGGTGAGGGGTGTATTTATAGGCATTTTGAGGTTTGGGAAACTTTGCCCCTCCTGGTAGGAATGTATATCCCATACGTCACTAGCTCATGGACTCTTGCTAATATGAAAGAAATGAATTTATCAGGTAAGTTCTTACATAAATTATGTTTTTTGGGTGCCTGCTTAGAATATAAGTTAAAAGTTAAATCAGCCCTCGGATTGTAAGGGCTTAGTTTACTTTAGATATTGGCCAGCAGGCACTTGTTAATTACATGATCTCTCAGCATATTAATTATTACAAGACTGGGTTTAAGTGCTTTTAAACTTTTTTTCGCTACTTTTGTGTGAATGTTGGTTCCTAGGTATATTAATAAAGATATTAAGGTATGAATGACATGGAACTTTTTAAACAATATTTGATATAATCCTTATCTGAATCTTTTATTTTGGAGTTCATATGATACTAAATCTGTGGTAATCTCTGCTGTGAATCCTATTGTATTCCTTATACAATTAGTTTTTCTAGTTGTTTTGTACTCTGAGAGGAATCGGGCTTCAACAATGCTGAGAAGCGCATATCGACGTAGAAATCTTAGCACAAACTTACTTCACCACCTCCATAGGAGACAAAGTTTGTAAAACTGAATTGTGGGTGTGGTGAGGGGTGTATTTATAGGCATTTTGAGGTTTGGTAAACTTTGCCCCTCCTGGTAGGATTGTATTATCCCATAAGTCTCTTGCTCTGCTAGCTAGGAACCTAAACATTTTTCCTCATCCTATAAGTTCTACCTACTGTGAGGATGATAAACAACGTAGCCATCCTTAAAAGACAAAGAGTAGAGAGAGGGCGCCACAATAGCGTGATACCGTCTGGAAATGCAGGTACAGATGAAAGTAAGTAATATGCTTACCAAATAGTGTAGCACTGTGCTGTGACCAGTGCGTGAAAGCAGGCTAGCACTTAGCAGTGGCTAGTACACTGTGGAAACCAAGCTCCAAGGGTACTTTTCCTGGTTCCAGCTTGATGTGTGCCTCCTAGTGGCTGGACTTCAAATACTGCAAAGGTAGAATCTTTCTGTGTGTTGTTCTATTAGTGTTGAAATAGCACAACACAGACAACTTCATATATATAATAGTTTTAATGTCATGACGCGTTTCTCAACCCCAACTGGGTCGAATTATTCACTTTTTATCTGATGAAACGACCCAGTTGGGGTTGAGAAACGCGTCATAACATTAAAACTATTATATATATGAAGTTGTCTGTGTTGTGCTATTTCAACACTAATAGAACAACACACAGAAAGATTCTACCTTTGCAGTATTTGAAGTCCAGCCACTAGGAGGCACACATCAAGCTGGAACCAGGAAAAGTACCCTTGGAGCTTGGTTTCCACAGTGTACTAGCCACTGCTAAGTGCTAGCCTGCTTTCACGCACTGGTCACAGCACAGTGCTACACTATTTGGTAAGCATATTACTTACTTTCATCTGTACTTGCATTTCCAGACGGTATCACGCTATTGTGGCGCCCTCTCTCTACTTTTTGTATTTCAACAGTTGTCCTACACTCTCTGGGATCAAGAGGAGCAGCCTGACTCACCACATCAGAAAGGAGGATACTTCTATCCCTTCAACCTGCCACCACTATATGGACATTTTTCAGGACTGATACGGTAGACCTGTTCTACTAGATTCACAAGTATATTACCTTGTTCAACATTTTTAATATTCCTTTCTTTTCCCCTTACAATACCAGCACACTTTTCTATCCCTTCATTGGGATACGATCAATCCTTTAAAGAAGCTAAAAAACTGAACCCGCAATAAAGAGTTAACTCCTTCCTGTCCTGAAGAATATTAACCCCTAATAACCTACACACTGCTATAAAAACCCTTACCCCTGAAGGATTTTGAGTCCCAAAAAAAATAGCAGGAAACATTAATCAGTAACAGACTTCTCAAAAGAACAAAAAAGGCACTTGCCTGCATTCTAGCCGTCCGGCAGTCAGACAACCTCACAAATGAAAGACAAAATAAGAGAAAGGGCGCCTCCTAGTGTAGCCAGTATATGATAGGGGAATTCTCATAAAGTGGAATGGTACTCACAATTTTTCAAGGCAAAGGTAATGCCTAGATAAACGGTCTGGGAACTCTGCAGTGCCCCAGCTGACTGTGCACCAATACATGGGCAGCTGGGGCACTCCTCCTGGAAAATTCGATTTTCTGCAGTCTGAAAAGTGTAAAAAATAAAGAGGGTGACTCCTAGTGCAGATCAATAGGTAAAATTAAACCCACTTGCTGTTCCCCACAGATAGATATTCACAAGGTGTAAAGCACACTAAAGTGCAAGTGAAGCATGCTGGGTATATTAAAGTGGCCCAGCGTACATTGAAACCAAGGCTGTTTCTGCTCCAAACACTCTTAGGAAACAAATGATGGAAAGGAGACTCCAGTATAAAAAGTCACTTTATAATCAAAATATTAAAAACAATTAACAGATAAAATCATATATCTTATCAGTATAATACGCTACGCGTTTCTCAGCGCTAACCACGCTGTTTCCTCAGGCAGGTAATCATGCTTCAATTGCACTTTAGAGTGCTTTACACCTTGTGAGTATCCATCTGTTGGGAACAGCAAGTGGGTTTAATTTTACTTACTGATCTGCACTAGGAGTCGCCCTCTTTATTTTTTACACTTTTCAGACCTCACAATCGGCTAGATTACGAGTTTTTGTCGGTAAGGCTGTGCGGTGCTAAGGAGCCTTTTTTCTTACCGCTCACTTAAGACAACGCTGGTATTACAAGTTTTGTTCAATCCGGCGTTAGCCTCAGAAAAGTGAGCGTTGAGCAAAATTTTGCTCCACATCTCACCTCAATACCAGCGTTGCTTACGGTAGCGGTGAGCTGTCTAAACGTGCTCGTGCACGATTTCCCCATAGGAAAAAATGGGGCTGAGCTGGCTGAAAAAAAACCTAACACCTGCAAAAAAGCAGCGTTCAGCTCCTAACGCAGCCCCATTGTTTCCTATGGGGAAATAAAAGTCTAACATGAACCCCGAGTCTAAACACCCCTAATCTTACACTTATTAACCCCTAATCTGCCGCCCCCGACATCGTCGCCACCTACATTATATTATTAACCCCTAATCTGCCGCTCCGGACACCGCCGCCACCTACATTATCCCTATGAACCCCTAATCTACTGCCCCCAACATCACCAAACCCTACATTATATTTATTAACCCCTAATCTGCCCCCCCAACGTTGCCGCAACTATATTAAATTTATTAACCCCTAATCTGCCGCCGTCAACGTCACCACCACTATAATAAATTTATTAACCACTAAACCTAAGTCTAACCCTAACCCTAACACCCCCTAACTTAAATAAAATTTAAAAACATCTAAATAAATTTACTATAATTAATTAAATTATTCCTATTTAAAACTAAATACTTACCTGTAAAATAAACCCTAAGCTAGCTACAATATAACTAATAGTTACAGTGTATCTATCTTAGGGTTTATGTTTATTTTACAGGCAAGTTTGTATTTATTTTAACTAGGTAGAATAGTTATTAAATTCAATTCCGATTGGCTGATAGAATCCTATCAGCCAATCGGAATTAAGGTAGGAAAAATCCTATTGGCTGATGCAATCAGCCAATAGAATTGAGCTTGCATTCTATTGGCTGATTGGAATAGCCAATAGAATGCGAGCTCAATCCTATTGGCTGATTGGATCAGCCAATAGGATTGAACGTCAATCCTATTGGCTGATTGCATCAGTCAATAGGATTTTTCCTACCTTAATTACTATTGGCTAATAGGATTCTATCAGCCAATCGGAATTGAAGGGACGCCATCTTGGATGACGTCACTTAAAGGAACTTTCACTCTTCAGTCGCCGTTGGATGGAAGAGGATGCTCCTCGTCGGATGTCTTCAAGATGGACCCGCTCCGCTCCGGAAGAAGATAGAAGATGCCGCCTGGATGAAGACTTCTGCCGGTCTGGATGTCTTCTTCTGGCCGGATCGGATGAAGACTTCTGCCCCTCTGGAGGTCCACTTGTGCCCAGCTGGGTGAAGACGGCTCAAGGTAGGGTGATCTTCCGGGGGTTAGTGTTAGGTTTTATTAAGGGGGATTGGGTGGGTTTTAGAGTAGGGTTGGGTGTGTGGGTGGTGGGTTTAATGTTGGGGGGTATTGTATTTTTTTTTTTACAGGTAAAAGAGCTGATTACTTTGGGGCAATGCCCCGCAAAAGGCCCTTTTAAGGGCTATTTGTAATTTAGTATAGGGTAGGGAATTTTATTATTTTGGGGGGCTTTTTATTTTATTAGGGGGATTAGATTAGGTGTAATTAGTTTAAAAAAATTGTAATTCTTTTTTTATTTTCTGTAATTTAGTGGGGGTTTTTTTTGTACTTTAGTTTATTTAATTTATTTGTATTTAATTGTAGTTAATTGTAGGTAATTTATTTAATTAATTTAATGATAGTGTAGTGTTAGGTGTAATTGTAATTTATTTTATTTTACAGGTAAATTTGTACTTATTTAACTAGGAAGTTATTAAATAGTTAATAACTATTTAATAACTATTCTACCTAGTTAAAATAAATACAAAGTTGCCTGTCAAGTTATATTGTAGCTAGCTTAGGGTTTATTTTATCGGTAAGTATTTAGTTTTAAATAGGATTAATCTATTTAATAGTAGTAATTTTATTTTGTATTATTTAAATTATATTTAAGTTAGACTTAGGGTTAGACTTGGGTTTAGGGGTTAATAAATTTAATATAGTAGCAGCAACGTTAACTAGTGTTTGTGAGGTGGGAGTGCAGCGGTTTAGGGGTTAATAAATTTATTAAAGTGGCGGCGATGTCCAGTCGGCAGATTAGGGGTTAAACATTTTAGTTAAGTGTTTCCGATGTGGGGGGGCCTAGGTTTAGGGGTTAATAGGTAGTTTATGGGTGTTAGTGTACTTTTTAGCACTTTAGTTAAGAGCTTTATGTTCCGGCGTTAGCCCATAAAACTCTTAACTACTAACTTTAAAATGCGTTAGGAGTTTGGACAGGAGAGGGTCTACCGCTCACTTTTTCCAGCAATCGTAATACCGGCGTTAGGAAAATATCATTAAAAAGGTAGGATACGCAATTGACGTAAGGGGATTTTCGATATGCTAAAATCGCGGAAAAAAGTGAGCGGTACACCTGTACCTGCCTGACTCGTAATACCAGCGGGTGTTAAAAAGCAGCGTTGGGACCCCTCAACGCTGCTTTCTAAGGCTAACGCAAGCCTCGTAATCTAGGCGAAAGTATGGGAGGATACCACTCCTCACAGAGACCTGTGGAAAAAAGAAAGACAGAGTAAACTTACTCAGTCTTGCTATATAAGGGCACAATTTACAAGTTCCTAACTGCTTTAAAGCTACCACTGTCCTACTGAAGAGACTGACATGGACTACGGCTACACCCCAAGAAAAAATAGAGCAAACCTGCTCTGCTTAAAAATATATAACAAACTCTTGATTGAAGAATCAGACACCTAACTTTACCACCTCCTTGCAACTAATACATGCAAAGAGAATGACTGGGGGTTTTGGGTAACGGGAGTGGTATTTAACAGCTTTTGCTGTGGTGCTCTTTGCCTCCTCCTGCTGGTCAGGAGTGATATTCCCAATAGTAATTATGATGATCTGTGGACTCATCGTGTCATTAGAAAGAAACATAATTTATGTAAGAACTTACCTGATAAATTCATTTATTTCATAGTGGCAAGAGTACATGAGCTAGTGACGTATGAGATAAACATTCCTACCTGGAGGGGGCAAAGTTTCCCAAACCTCAAAATGCCTATAAATAAACCTCCCACCTCACTCATACTTCAGTTTAACGTATAGCCAAGAAGTGAGGTGTAAAAAAGGAGTAAAAAGCATACAAAAAAGAGGAAATACAAAAAATAATGTGCTTTATAAAAAAAAATCATAACCAAAAAAAAAAATAGGGTGGGTCTCATGGACTCTCATGTAAGTGGCAAGAGTCCATGAGCTAGTGATGTATGGGATATAATATCCAAGATGTGCAAGTCCACCAGTCACTAGAGAGGGAGAAATACAATAAAAACAGCTAAATCTACAGAGAAATTAAATCCAAAAAAATAATTAAGTTTTCTTAAAAATGCCAGAAAAACTCAAATCAAAAGGCACTAGAATCAAACTGAGAAGTAAAGCTACTGTCTCCCCCAATAAGTCAAATATTGAAGATAAAATATCTGATACTCCTAATGCTGGTGAGATTGCTACCCAAGTCTCAGTTTTAATTATTGCTGCATTTAAGGCTGGATATAATATGGGGGAGTTAAAAACCCAGGCGGAGAGGATAACAGAAATAGAGCAGAGAACTTCCAATTGGGAAGATACTCAAAACGTCATGCAATCTTAGACTGAATTTCTTTTAAAGTGAAAGTAAATCCTAGCATTTTACAAACACTAGGGTTGACTATTGAAACAAATAAAGGGCACTTTCATCATGAAGTATAAAGTACTTCATGTAGAAAGCTCCTTAATTTGATTTAATTGATCGCCGTTTTTACCTTGTACAGCAGCCCACGGCAAAAAAAAAAAAATTTGGCTAAGAGGTAACGTTTTCACCTCTTAGCCAATAGCCATGCGGTAAATCCGGCTCCCATGGGCACCAAGCCGGATTTACCGCACAGCTATTGGCTAAGAGTTGAAAACATCACCTCTTAGCCAAATTTTTATTTTGCCGTGGGCTGCTGTACAAGGTAAAAACGGCGATCGATTGAATCAAATAAAGGAGCTTTCTACATGAAGTATCTTATACTTCATGATGAAAGTCTCCTTTATTTGTTTCAATAGTAAATCCTAGCGTTTGTAAAACGCTAAAATTTACTTTCACTTTAAAGCAGAATGCAATCCTAACCAGTAAAATGGATGACATGAAAAATAGAGCAAGGCGCAATAATTTGCGCCTTATTAGAATACCTGAATCGTTGAAGTTTCAAGAGCTGAAAATGTTTGCAGAGCATACTCTTCCTGATCTACTGGGCTTGAAACTTGGGGAAAATTTTTTTGTATAATTGAAAGAGTTTATATATTGGGGAGAGAAAGAGAGGAATCTTCACAGAATTTCAAGAAACCGCGTCCTGTGATTGTGAAATTTTTAAACTTTCAAGGAAAGAACGAGCTTTTAAGGGCCTACAGGAAACAGCAGTCCTTACAATTTCAAGGAGCAAGAATCTTACTTTTTCAGGACTATTCTACAGAAACGTCGACGAAAAGGAGGCAATTCTCTGCCGTGTGTACCTGTTTGGCCTCAGAAAATAGATTATTATATTATATTATTATTATGACTATAACATCACTCCCAATTCATATTAAGATAGACGAAAAATGGGGGTTGATAAACTTAAAATTAGATACAAAACCTCTCAGATAAACTTTGAAAAAAATATCTTTAAGCTATTCTTCGACTTGCTGAATCTAGTTGATATATGGAGGTTGCTAAGTCCTAATAGTCTTGAATATACGTGTTGCTCGAAATCCCATAACACCCTTTTTGAGGTTAGATTTGTTTCTTATCTCGGAATCTTTGGTTTTCAAAGTCTTGAAATTCTCGACTATACCTTGTCAGACCACGCACCTGTGGTTTTATCACTTGCAGTGAAAAAAGAATTCACATTTAATTCCTTTTTCTTCCCAATATATCTACGAGACTTTGTTAAGTTTAGAATATTCCTAAGTAAAGCTTGGGGGCAGTTCACTTTGTTTAACAACCACTGTAGAGACAATGTTCAATTATTCTGGGAAACTGCTAAGGTCTATCTAAAGGCAGAGATTAATACATATATGGCCAGATCGAAAAAGGAGAGAGCAAGGAAAGATAAAGATCTATCAGCTAAAGTAAGAGAGGCATATTACTCTATATCAAAAGCACCCTAGCAAGGTTAGTACAGAGAATTATTTTTGGTGTAGAAAAGAGAAAGATCTATTCCTTTTGGGAGAAGCACAGGAATCTCTATATAAGAGCTCTGCTAGGTTTTCTAGGTATGGCAACAAAGTAGGTAAACTCATGGGGCCTATCTATCAAACACCGTATGGAGCTTGAGGGCCCATGTTTCTGGCGAGCCTGCAGGCACGCCAGAAACACCAGTTATGAAGCACCAGTCTAAAGACTGCTGCTCCATAACCCTGTCCACCTGCTCTCATGAGGCGGACAAGAATCGCCGGAATTCAACCCGATAGAGTACGATCAGGTTGATTGACACCCCTCTGCAGGCTGCCAAATCTGCAGGGGGCGGCGTTGCACCAGCAGCTCACAAGAGCTGCTGGTTCAATGCTGAATACAGAGAGCGTATTGCTCTCCGCATTCAGCGATGTCTGTCGGAACTGATCCGCACTGTCGGATCAGGTCCGACAGACATATGATAATTAGGCCTCATGGCCTCAATGCTTAGGAGACAAACTAGGAGGAAGCCAGTAGCGGCTTTGAAAGACAAAAATATAACTTACACGGAACAAAATCAAATATCTTGTTTATTCCACAGTTTTGATACTGATTTATATTCATCTCAGTGTCCGGATTTGGAGAACATCAAAAAATTCTTGGATAAGGTAAATTTTCCTAATATTTCAGACTCGGATTGTGAAGCTCTAAACTTGCCAATAAGCGAGAATGAAGTTCAAAAAACAATCATGTCTATGGCTAAAGGGAAAACTCCAGGTCCGGATAGCTTACCTCTGGAGTTTTACCAAATTATCTTGCCAGAAATAGTTCTTGTTTTGACCGATCTCTTATTCGGAAATAACTATAAAATATCTGAAAGTTTTAAAAGAGCTAATATTATTTTAATCCCTAAGAATAATAAAGATCCCTCAGATATTACCTCATACAGACCTATTTCCCTGCTTAATCTTGATTACAAGATATTAATGAAGATTTTGGCAGAAAGGATGAAATCCATACTGCCTAAGATTATTCATCAGGACCAAGTAGGGTTTATTACTGGAAGAATGTCAGAAGTAAGTATAAGGAAGATCTTGCATGTAATTTGTCTGTAAAGGATCAACCAGTCCGCTCTGCCCGAGGCCTTCCTGCTATCCTTGGATGCAGAGAAGGCCTTCAACCGAGTTAATGGTCTTTTTTGATTCAGGTTTTGGAGAGGTTTGGTTTTGTAGGACAATTTGGGGAATTTGTTGCAAATATCTATTCTGATATAAGAGCTTCTCTACTAATTAGTAATGGTATTTCAGATGCATTCACTTTGACAAGGGGAACTCGACAGGGTTGTCCCATGTCTGCTTTATTATTTGCGGATGATCTTTTATTATTTGTAGCCAATCCAAGGAACCAGACTGAATTAATTGTGAATCTTTTAGACCAGTATAGTGAAGTATCAGGCTATAAAACTAACCTGACAAAATCTAAATACTTTGGCTAAAAAAATCCAGAGGATTCCCAATCTTATCAATTTATAGAAACCAAAACATTGGAGTACTTAGGTTTAAAGATTTCAGCTAACTCTGCAAATTGGTACAGGGATAATATCTCCACCATCCTTGGTGATGGTGGGGATAAGATGAAGAGCTGGACAGCACTGCTAGTTTCTTTGACAAGTAAAATAACTCCCTTTAAGATGTTTATTATCCCCAAAATTCTTTATACATTAAGGATACTTCCTTTACTGATTAAGAAAATTGATCTTTGGCGTTTCAATCAATCTTTGAGATACTTTTTATGGAGTGGGAGGAAAGCAAGAATAAAACTTGCTAAGTTATATCAACCATGCTGTAAAGAGGGCCTGGCTTTACCTAATCTGGAAGGGTATACTCATGCTTCTATTCTACGCTTCCCAGTTGATTGGCTGTTATAGTCTTTTAGATACTCAGATGAGTGTTTAGAACATCATGTTTGCTCCCCGTTCTCTTTGAATTTTGTGGTTCATGTGTTGAATAAGGAATTGGGGGGAACTATTTCTAATCATCCCCTATATAGGGATATCCTGTGGGTATCGACAAAATCTTCAAGATTATTGGGAGTCGCGTCAAACATTTCTAAATGGTTACCAGTAAAAGGAAATGGTCACTTTCCTCTGGGTAATATGGTTGATATATTCGACAGGTGGCCTCCATCTAAACCCCTGGTTATGAAACTATATACTTTTGTTGAATTTCAAAAACTGTTTCCGGTAGTCCAAAGAAAACATATGTTGTTTTTTTTCTTTAGATAAAAAATTATATTTCTAGTTTAATAAAGATTTTTCCTCAAATATGGTTGGATCATTCGCTTATGAATTCTATTAAATTGGGGAAATGGTCACTTTCGTCAATTTACAAAATTCTCATGACTACAGAAGAGGGACTTTTGATATCAGATTTAATGAATTACTGGACGAAAATGGTAGATCTAATTGATTTAGATATAATATTGTTGAGAAGCCTAAAAAAAAAACAAAACAAGGTCTTTTTTCTTCAACATATTTTAGAGAAACACAATTTAGACTGCTGCATATGGATTATTTGATCCCACGCAGAGTTGCTAAATGGAATAAAGACGTTCTTAATGTTTGTCCTAAATGCTGCTTTGAAGACCCGGATCTAGGGCACCTGATGTGGGATTGCCCTAAGCTGAAGCAATTCTAGGCAAAAGTTGAATATCTTCTTTCTCATATAATTAAAATAAAAGTACAATTAGGAAGGGAATCTGTTTTACTTCTGACTAGTCATAGTTCCTGGGTAATAAGGCCAAGTTTGTTCTTACAGTAATAATAATCCCCAGGAAACTTATTTTTAATAAGTGGACCACCCCCAAAATACCTTTCATTGTTGAAGTACATTTTTTTTAATTAAATTCTGCAATTATGGCAGCTTATGGCTCTAAATTAGAAGGGAGAAAAAGTGATTCCTTTTGTAGGATTTGGAAGGACTTTGTATGCTATCTGGGTAGGGACTTTATAACTTATCTAGAACAAACTGTCAATTTACAACTAAACTGAGGGACGGGGGGCTGTGTGTTTTTTGTGATAAAGTGATCTATTCATATTCAGATGTTGGCTTTCAATGAATTTGAGGAACTATAAAGTTGGGATGGAGAGAGGGGGGACGGAAGGAGGGAGCATTGTAATTGTTGAGATTTGTATACTGTCATTTGAGTTATCATTGATTGTAATGGCTGCTGGCTTTTAGGTGTTGTTCTTTTCTTTTTTTCTTTGGTTGTGTTTTGTGAGTTATTGTACATATTTTGTTGAATAAATAAAAATAATAAAAAAAATAAAAAAAATCAAACTGAGACAACTGCCTGAAGAACGTTTCTACCAAAGGCTGCTTCCAAAGAAGCAAACACATCAAAATGGTAAAATTTAATAAAAGTATGCAAAGAAGACCAAGTTGCTGCTTTGCAAATTTGATCAACTGAAGCTTCATTCTTAAAAGCCCAAGAAGTGGCAACTGATCTAGTAGAATAAGCTGTAATTCTCTGAGTCGGAGACTGCCCCACTATCAGGTATTTACTATTATTTACCTGGATAGCTTGATTTAAGCAGTAGGCAAGTAACACGCTTCTAAAATGTGGTGTTGTATCAATTGTATTGGAAGTATGCTTGCAGCATACCATACCAAGACAAGTGGAAATATTTTAGCCTCCTGGATCTTATGGCATATTATATGAACAATATATATTATCAGAAAGACAAGAGGCATTAAACATAGGAAAGTCCTTATGCAATAATAGCAGTACAATCTCAGAGTGTGTAGGCATGCAGCAGAAATATTCAGTGCAAATGGACTTTTACAGAGGAGATTAATTCTATAGACACTATAATACAGGCAGACTGAATAAATACCCAGAAGGTTTACTATTTGGGGTGGTTATATACAGTTGAGACAAGTAGAATCAGTGGTTGCTCAATTGCTCAGATATTACTTTGTACTCACGACCACCAGGATTCTGTAAGTTCAGGTCACGATGACACGCTGTGATTGTGTACTCCGGTTGCGCCACAGCACTACCCCGCTTGCCAGGAGAGGGGTGAGGTAGTGTGGTTAGTGACGCTTGAGCTCCGGTAGTCTGAGCAGTGAGTGGTGCTTTAGGAATCAGAGGAGAGTAACAGGACGGCGTCCGATGACGTCAGCACTAGCAGTTAGCTGAGTAAAAACGAAAATGGAATTTCAGCAAGTAACTCTGCGAAAGTAAAGAGCTGTAGTTAGCTTTTAGGGCTGGAGTTAGGAAATGGCAGAATAAGCTTCAATAATCCAGCAATGAAGCAAGGTAAGTGGAGACTTAAATACGTGTCAGAGGTCACAAATCAATATATTAAGGTGGAACCATGAATTGAGTGTAAGATATCAGTTAAGGTGGATATGTACATGACACCAGACTCCAAATAAGCTTTGTGAATCAAAAGTTTCAACCAAGATGCCAAAGAAAAGGCAGAGGCTTTCTGACCTTTCCTGGCAGAAAAAACACATCTGGATGGAGAGACCACTCTCCAGGATGTAAAGTCTGTCGACTGAGATAATCTGCTTACCAATTGTCTACTCCTGGGATATGAATTGCAGAAATTTGAAAAGAGTTGGATTCCGCCCAAGAAAGTATCAGAGATACTTCTTTTTTTTATTTATTTTTTTATTGGTTTTTATTGAGGATGAAATAAAATAACATACAGGAAATCCAATATAAAATAACATGAACAAAACAGGCATCCAGCACCACAACAGGACGTAGCATATGATTAACTTAATACAGAAGCGTAAAAGTAATGAAGTACCAAATTACACTCGATAATCTGGAATATACCTGTAAGAAAGTATGAAGGGAATAGAGAATATCAACTTTTCATCCCCGATTTTCCACCTCCCTAAGTGAGATGAGGCCAATTTAAGACCTCCAATATAATTATTATAGAGAATGACAGGAGGGTTTTTATATTATAAGATCCCATTTTGGATCTTTATTAATCTTATCAAAGCATAGTACTCCTCCTCCCATTATATACCTCCAGGACAAGGAGCACATAATATGAACAAACATAAGGGGGGGGGAATATCAACGACAAGAAGCTTGTCTGTGTTAAAACATATCATGGTCTGATCAAATGAGAGCATTTGGAAGAATAACTATCCTTAGAAAATAACATACACTAGATAAAGTTATCATCATATCTAATGATGACAATATACAACCTGTGAGGAAACATTAATCTAGATTAAATGCTGCGAAATTGTCCCAGCTTATCCAAACTGCTCAATATAAATATCTGCTTCATATAGATAAAATGCTATATTTTGATGATAAATGGGGAGTTTCTTCTGGAATCTATGTTCCTGTGTTCATAAAATGAACGAAAAGTTGAGGGGGGGGGGGCGGAATGATAGTTATACAAATCACGGTGTCAAGTCCACTAGGGCTAGCCAAATAAGATGTAGATGGACATATGTGATGGGCAATATCCTTATGTGTAAGCATAGAATAAATAATATAGGTACCTCCATTAGAATAATAGATATAGATATTACTATTTAGGAAGACATAAGAATCATTTTAGTGTTGTTATTCACCTTAATATAGATGGTCCAGAAGACTAAAAGGCAGATGTACAGCTAAGATATCTCTAGATATGGCTAAATCGGTAAGTTAAGTACTTGGTATTAGCTTAATCTATGGTATCAGCAAGTATACAATTGCATTCGCGCAGACCAAAGGAATAATAACAAATGATGAAATACCTATCAGGGTAAATAAAGACATGACATCATGATGGTACAAACAATAAATGAAGCTTGTGTAGGTTAAATCTATCAACATAAAAAAGGGAGACTTGTGTCTCAGCTGTAACCGTGAAAAACAATATTATACCATAACCTTGCTAGTGCAACGTACAGTCTTTTACTAACTTATTAACTATCATTTGCACACTGTAATGTTGGGGATACACGTGACAACATACTGGCCGAGTGAGACCCTCTCAAATATATTGCTCAGGGCTAGTTCATAAGCTAAATATAATATTGTGCTATCTTAGTACAGGGGTAATATGTTAGTGACAATTAATATCGTGTGCACATCACACGCCGCCCCGGCCGCTGACAGCGCAGCGGCATGCCCAATTATAAGGAAGGTGTGAATATCCACATTAAGACACCCGTATCATTGGAAACTATTATGAACCACAATATTAAACTATCTATATAAGCCCTAGATGACCTCGGTATAACAGATCTCTGTAGGACAATGTGTATACAGTATGACACATCTTTTGCATGGCAATATCAGGAGCTCATTGTTAAATTTTAGTTTCAAATGCAAGTTGTTTATAATATCGAGCAAGTGTCAAAATAGGAGATAGCGCCCCTGTCAGAAACAATAAAGCCATATTGAAAATATAAGTATATTACCATGTCAACTTTTCTGCGATTTGGCAAGGGTTACTAGTATAGCATAGCTTATAGGGGGCTCCTCATGTGCTCGGGTCGTTCTAAATGATGGATCCTATATGTCTATCACATCAAACTTAACCTGCCTATTCACAGTGGCATAGTACAAACATCCAGAACATTTACCGCTTGTAATGAAAGCAATTATTATATAGAAAATTAAATATAATAGTAAAGATGATAACTGAGAAAATATAAACAGCGTAAAACACTTTGGTGAAAACATTTCTAACTAGCATGAGATCAGTCTATGTGGTGTTATGAAGGACATAGCTGCAACACAATGCCCAAGAGCAGGGAATTTATCCAACCCCAGCTTTTTGTACAGTCCCTGGGGCCAAAGCTGCTATCCAAAGATACTACAGTCATTTCCATGAGAAGGGCTAGTTTCCGTGTCCATAATTCCCTTTGAGCTTTTACCCTCCGCTATTTCAAAAGTAGATGTTGCAGTTATTGGAACCCGTATCTCATAAACTTTGTAATCCTCAAGGCGAGTGTAGCATCTTCTCTTCAGAGCTAACCGGGATGGCAAGCTGATCTCCACAACTACGTCCATATTATAGAGTGTATCTGGAGGTCTATCTGGGATTAAAGTTGTTCCTTCACCATAAGCACTCTCTGAACTCCCGACAGCTCCCATTTCAAATACATCCAACTCCGGTGTCAAATCGTTGTCTCCCAGCTCCTGAATCAAAGTTTGCGCTAGCAAACATTTATCCCTGGTCTTTGCTCTTGCAGCAAGTGTCTGTAAGGCCGGAGTGACTCCCCTTGATCTGCGCTCCTCTCTGACCACTTGCTCCGATACAGAGTCCACTTCCATCAATAGTAGGGCACAAGGTTGTTGCACCCACAGGCTCTGTGGCTCACAATCTTCAGCACTATAAGCTGGCTTCATCTCCTGCTTCACTTGATGCTCGTTAGTGAAGTACGGAGGGGAGGTACACCTTGCCATTATATGGAGAAGATCACTCTTCATATCTGTAAACATCATCTTGCAGAGTTCCTCCATGGCTAGAGATGTAAAAGACGTGGGGTCCGCAACAGTAAAAGGGGGGATATAGAGTGAGGTCACTTCGCTGAGGTATTGATGGGATATTAGGACCATGATACGCCACAAGGGTAGGAAGATGGCCGTTGTCAATTAGATTCTGCTTCACGCGGCTCAGAAAAACAACTATGCACAGCTCGACTTTCCATTTAGTTGCTGAGTTATAGCTGCAGCGCTGATTAGATGAAGTACTTCTGGACTTCAGTCTCGCTTTTGAGATGATTCACGATCAGCTGAATGGTCATTTTTGGGGGTGTCAATCAACCCGATAGTACTCGATCGGGTTGAATTGCTGCAATGTCTGTCCGCCTGAGCAGAGCAGGTGGACAGGTTATGGAGCAGCGGTCTTTAGACCACTGCTTCATAACTGGTGTTTCTGGCGAGCCTGCAGGCTCGCCAAAAACATGGGCCCTCAAGCTCCATCCGGAGCTTGATAAATGGGCCCCCAAGCCTGAAGAGCTCTGAAAATAGCACAGCAATATTGATTGGTAACCTAGCCTCCTGAGGTTCCCAATTGGAACCAGAGGCCTTAGGGGAAGGAGTTTATTTTGTTCCATATTTGGACGAAAGGAACAAAAATGATTTGTAGCTTTAAATTTACCCTTAGATTTCTTATCTTGAGGCAGAAAAACTCCCTTACCCCCAGTGATAGTGGAAATGATAGAATCCAATTGAGAACCAAATAAATTATTACCTTGAAAAGCTAAAGATAGTAATCTAGATTTAGACACCATATCAGCATTCCATGATTTAAGCCATAAAGCTCTTCTAGATAAAATAGCTAAAGACATAGATTTAATATCAATCTTTATAATATCAAATAAAGCATCACAAATGAAATAATTAGCATGTTGAAGTAAAAAAACAATGCTAGACAAATCAGGATCTAAAATCTGCTGTGCTAAACTGTCCAACCAAAAAGTTGAAGCAGCAGCAATATCAGCTACAGAAATAGCAGGTCTAAGAATATAGCCAATATGTAAATATGCCTTCCTAAGATAAGATTAAATCTTCCTATCTAAGGAATCCTTAAAAGAAGTACTATCTTCCATAGGAATAGTAGTACGTTTATGTCAGGGTTTTTCCCCTGTTTGTTTGCCATGTGCTGCTGGCAGCCATTTTACTCACCTCTCTTCCTGACTTGGTGCATTGTGGGGGATGCTGCTCATTTCCTGCACTTCCTTTTATGGCCAGACTGGTGTGCATCATCCATGAGACAGGATGCAGTCTCAGAATTGTGATGTCATCACTTATTATTCAAAGGGCCTCTGTTGAGTATGCTTTGCCTTTGCGTTGTCTGAGACCTGTTTGTGAGAGTTCCTGTGTATTACCTGGCTGCCTGACTTCCTTCCTGGCTCCTGATCCCTGGCTTGTTCCTGACTCTGCTGTTTTCTTTGTTCCTGACTCCGGCTCGTCTGACTATTCGCTTTGGCTCCTGACTCGGCTCGTCTGACTACCAGCTCTGGTTTTGACTCCTGGCTTTTTATTTGACTTGTGGACTTTTTATTATTTTTTGCTATTAATAAAAGGTGTGATAATTTTTTGCACTTCTCGTCTCAGTCTGATTCCTGGCACCCTGACATTACGCAAAGGCCATGAATCCTGATGGTGCTAATTATCCACCTTTACCTGACATTTCCAGGATGGATGTACAGGATCACCGCTTGGATCAATTTGCACTAGCCCTGCAAACCCTGCGACTAGCACTGCACATTTGGACCAAAGTGTCCCGCAAGTTATGGCTGCTCCTGTTTCCGCTGCTGCACCTATACCTACCAGGAGTATGTCCGGTTCTGCACCTCTACCTCAGCGATATGGAGGCGATCCTATTCAGTGAAGAGGGTTTTTGAACCAGGTGGGCATTTACTTTGAGATGTTACCTCAGGCGTTTCCCTCTGACAGAGCTAAGGTGGGATTTCTCATCTCGTTACTCTCTGACACAGCTCTTGCCTGGGCTAATTCCTTGTGGGAGACTAATAAACCTGTGATTTCAAATTACCCTGAATTTGTGGCCTCCTTTCGAAGGGTATTTGATGTTCCAGCTCGCTCCTCCTCTGCTGCTAAACGACTCATGTCCATTCAGCAAGGTACAAGATCTGTTGCTCAGTATGCTATTGTGTTCCGTAAGCTTGCAGCAGAGGTAGGTTGGAACAATGAAGCTCTTGTTGCCGCCTTCTTTCATGGGCTCTCTGATGCGATTAAAGACGAAGTTGCTGCCAGAGATTTACCAGAGGATCTCGAGGCATTGGTGTCTTTTTTGATCCTAATTGACATCAGACTCAGAGAGAGGCCCTCTTTCAAGGAGCGCTTGCGGAAGTCTCCTGTTCCGTTGTCTCCTACGTGTTCGTTCCCACCCATGCCTCCTGGTCCCAAGTCACCAGGTACTGCTGAGCCGATGCAGTTGGGATTCATGCGTCTCTCCGCAGCGAAGAGGGCCTTTAGGAGGAGGGAGGGGCTCTGCCTCTATTGTGGGTTACATGGCCACCTTTTGAAGTCTTGTCCTACACGGCCGGTAAACGCTCACACCTAAGGTCCTGTCAGGGGCAGACCTTGGGTGGTTTATCCTCGTCCCCGGAACCGCTTAAGGAGAAACCTTTGGTCACGGTTGTCCTTTCCTGGGTGGACTCCTCCATAGTCACTCAGGCTCTTGTTGACTCCGGTGCTGCGGGCAATTTCATTGACAGTGCTTTTGTATCAAAGCACTGCATTCCTGTTTTGCCTCGGTCTGTTCCGCTTGCTATTGAGGCCATTGATGGCAGGCCCCTTCAGCCCGCACTTGTTACTCACAAAACTGCTCCGTTGTCCATGGCTGTTGGGGCTCTCCATTTTGAAACCCTCCAGTTCCAGGTGATAAACTCTCCGCATTTTCCGGTTGTTTTGGGTTATCCCTGGCTCCAAAAGCACAATCCCAGTCTCGACTGGTGCAGGTCCGAAATTTTGTCGTGGTCCCTGCAATGTATTTCCACTTGTCTTCGGAAACCAGTTAAAGTCTTGTGCACTTCTTCGGTATCTCAATTGCCAGAGGAGTACCGAGAGTTCCTAGACGTTTTTGACAAGGTGCGTGCCGGTACGTTGCCTCCTTACCGGTCTTACGATTGTGCCATAGACCTGCAACCCGGAGCCATTCCTCCTCAGGGCCGGATGTACCCTCTGTCTGTTGCAGAGAATTGTGCTATGGAGGAGTATCTTGCCGATGCTTTGTCTCGGGGGGTCATCCGCAAATCCTGCTCTCCTGCAGGGGCTTCTTCTTTGTGAAGAAAAAGGGTGGTGAGTTAAGACCATGCATCGATTATAGGGGTCTAAATCGTCTTACCATTAAGAATGCTTACCCTATTCCGCTCATTACGGAACTCTTTGACCGACTCAAGGGAGCTACGGTCTTTACTAAACTTGATTTGAGAGGAGCGTACAATCTCGTTAGGATTAAGGAGGGCCACAAATGGAAAACAGATTTAACACCAGGAGCGGGCATTATGAGTATCTTGTAATGCCCTTTGGCCTATGTAATGCTCCTGCTGTTTTTCAGGAATTTATTAATGATGTCCTACGAGATATGTTGCAACAGTGTGTTGTGGTGTACTTAGATGACATCCTCATACACTCACCCACACTTGAGGCTCATTGTTCTGATGTTACACGGGTTCCTCAGAGACTACGTGAGAACGGCCTGTTTTGTAAACTCGAGAAATGTGAGTTCCATCAGACTCAACTAACCTTCCTAGGTTATGGTATCTCCGTTGCAGGGTTCTCCATGGATCCTGCCAAGTTATCTGCAGTTCTGCAGTGACCTCGCCCAGTTGGTCTTTGGTCTATTCAATGTTTTTTGGGGTTTGCCAATTACTATAGAAAGTTTATTAAAAACTTTTCTTCCTTGGTCAAACCTATCACAGACATGACCCGTAAAGAGAATGATCCACTCCATTGGTCACCTACTGCCATTAAGGCCTTTGATAGTCTTAAGACTGCCTTTGCTGCCGCTCCAGTTTTGGCTCATCCTAACCCTGTCCTGCCTTTCATTCTTAAGGTTGATGCGTCTGAGACTGGAGTAGGTGCCCTCTTGTCTCAACGTCCTACGCCTGACGGTTCCTAGCATCCGTGTGGTTTCTTCTCTAAGAAATTGTCTCCAGCGGAGTGCAATTATGAAACTGGCAACAGGGAATTACTGGCCATAATTTTGGCACTCAAGGAATGCAGGCATCTTCTCGAGGGTACTAGTGTGCCAGTGATCATTCTTACTAACCACATGAATTTAACTTATCTATCTGAATCAAAACATCTGTCGCCCCGGCAGGCCAGATGGGTGCTATTTTTGTCTCGGTTTAATTATGTGGTCTCCTACCTGCCTGGTAGTAAGAATGTTAGGGCTGATGCCCTCTCTCGACAATTTTCGCCTTTGTCCAAGGAGGAATCTGTACCTACTCCTGTTATACCTCCTGACCATATTTTGGCTACCATACATACTAATTTGACTTCTCCCTTCAGGGAGGAGATCCTGGCTGCACAAACCAATGCACCTCCTGAGAAACCTAGTGGTAAGTGTTTTGTTCCTGAGAATCTTCAAACTAAACTTTTGCACACTTACCACAATTCTAAAGCCTCAGGTCACCCAGGCAAGAACCAAATGATTTGGTCTGTCACTCGAAAATTCTGGTGGCCAGGTCTTTGTTCTAATGTTGCGGTGTATGTTGCCTCCTGCTCAGGTTGTGCAGAGAATAAGACTCCTCGACGTCTTCCTGTGGGTCTTCTTCAACCTATTGCTAATGGTGAGCGTCCTGGGACACATCTTTCCATGGACTTCATTGTCGAGCTCCCTGTTTACAATGGCAATACTGTTATCCTTATGGTGGTTGACCGTTTTTTCTAAAATGTCACATTGCATTCCCTTGATGAAGCTGCCTACCGCTCAGGAGCTTGCTTCAATTTTTGCCCGGGAGGTCTTCCGTTTACATGGGTTACCCAAGGAGATAGTGTCGGACCGGGGTAGCCAGTTTGTCTCCAGATTTTGGCGTTCCTTTTGTGCTCAAATGGGGATCCAGCTTTCCTTCTCCTCTGCATATCACCCTCAATTCAATGGGGCTGCGGAAGCTCTGGAACAGTTCCTCCGTTGCTATGTCTCAAATCACTACAATAATTGGTCTGAACTGTTACCTTGGACAGAGTTTGCTCGTAATAATGCTATTAATGTTTCTTTCAAGTTATCCCCGTTCATGGCGAATTATAGGTTACAACCATTCTTGTTGCCCGATTCATTCATGTCTCAGGGTATTCCGGCTTTGTAGAAGCATCTCCGGCAACTCTGTTCCATGTGGGTGCAGATAAAACAATAGGAAGTGGAGGTGAGCGCCAAATAGGCTGAGGAAGGGGAAGGGAACACCTAATAGGCTAATAGGATGGTGCCCACTAATGTGGGATCTAAATGGTAGTGTCTTTAATGTAGGTGAATGTACAGAGATCTTTATAATAGTTGTATAAATGTAAAATGTTTAATTCACACAGTTGATAAAAATGTTGAGGAACTTCTTCTAAAACAAAATATAATCATATAAAACAATCATATAAAAATCATGGATCCATGTTACAATAACAGACAATAAAAATATGCATCAAAATAAACATAAAATAATTAAACTTGAGACACGTTTGACAAAAGGTGACCTAATAGGCTGGAAATCCTATTTGGTTGGTACACCTTGGAGATGAATGTTCTTACAGTTGTATATATTAGGTGCACCAAAAAAAATATTGTGCGCAAAAAGTAATAAGTGTCTTTTTCAATGTCCAATATTAAAAAAAGTCCCAATGGGTGTCCTGTGCTTTTAAAATGCAAAAAGTGTAAAAAATGTAAACAATGTGAAAATGTAGAAAACATATATGTGGCCTTGCAAAAAATACCAAGTGTGAGGATCCGCAAAATAAGTGAAGCTAAATGTAAGTCTTTCAAAAGTAAATCCAAAGTGTCCAATGTGATGTGGTGATTCCTGTGCTCTGAAGCAGTCGCTCAAAGTGATGTGATACAGACAAATAAAACAGTAAAAAACCTGTGAAGGAAACAAACAATACTATAATATACACAAACAATTCAGTTGATGTATCAGTATTTAACTTACTCAAATCAGTCGACGCGTTTCGGCCATGTGCTCCTGGCCTTTATCAAGACTAACATTATGAGTAAGCTGACAGAATTTATAAGAATTGTAACTGATGTTTGGGCGCCAAAAAAGCTAATAGGCCACGCCCCCTTCCTGTTCAATGCATTGTGGGTATGGGCAAAAGTTTTATTTAAGTTATGTTGTTTAAAAAACTTAACAGACTTAATTTTTGACTGTTAGCTGCTCAGGGCCATTTCTATTTACATATGTGCCCTTAGTTGACATATTTCCTAGAATTATTTCATAAAATTGTTTTCTACCTGCACTTCCGGTTTCGCTAACGTTTGCTGTATTTACTTCCGGTTTCCCTTATGTTTGTAAAAATAAAGATAATGGCTTCTATCCTATGAGTAAATAGTGATATCTGTGCTTCAATAGCTCTCTGTTTATTTAATGACCTATTTGGTGGCGACTTTCATTGCCATTATTTACTGGTACTAACTTGTTTGTTCTCACTTCCGGTATCGCTATAGCACTTCCGGTTTCGGTAGTTTCTTATAAACACTACCAATAGGTAATAATGTTTCTAACGATGGGCAAAGTAAAATTATGTTATACTAGTCTAGACTTCCTTTAGATAATTTGCTAGATGTTAAGAGTCCTTTCTTATAGCTAGTTATGCTAATTTTCACCTCCGGTATCGTTATTACTAACACTTCCGGTTTCGGTGGTTTCACTTCCGGTATCGTTATTACTAACACTTCCGGTTTCGGCGGTTCCATGTATATGCTTCTGATAAACACTGATCCCATTAACGGGATCATAGAGGCTTGTGTTAATATAAATCTAAGCTGCCTATAGGTGATTCTTGGGTATATGAGTGTGACATTCAGTGGTATAGAAAAATAAATAAATATATATATATATATGAATAAATATATAAATGTCTGCCAATGGTCGATAAGAGGCATAAGGGTTATAGATATGGAATTGTAAAAAAATCATTGATAGGGAGTAGAGGATAACAACTAATGGTGTAACATGTATCATGTTACAGAAACATGATAAAAGGAAATATAAGTGTAGATAAAAAGATACAAATATAAAATCAATTAGTAAGAATACAATGTGATAAGGAGCAACAATAACACGACATTGATGTTGTACTTAGACCAGCAAATGGTGAGGACCTCCTAAAATCAAAATGGCACTAGTGCCAATAGCTGCTCATAGCTAGTATAAAAACACGGTGCCAGATCATATTCAGATAATGGTAATGTAATAAAATAGTTCAATAAATATTACAATAAAACAATAAACCATTCTTTAAAATGTATTTGAATCGATAGTGGTTTAAAAATTATTAGTGGTTTAAAAATTGTTCTAAAAAATATATTCTAAAAGAATTTATTCTAAAAAATAGTAAATTAAAAATCCTTACGGCTAGATTTGGAGTTTTGTCGGTAACGAGCCGAAAAACTAACGCCCGCGTTTTACTGGCCGCACCATAAAAATAACTCTGGTATCGAGAGTCCACATAAAGGCTGCGTTAGGCTCCAAAAAAGGAGCGTAGAGCATTTTTAACGCAGCTTCAACTCTCGATACCAGAGTTGCTTACGGACGCGGCCAGCCTCAAAAACGTGCTCGTGCACGATTCCCCCATAGGAAACAATGGGGCTGTTTGAGCTGAAAAAAAACCTAACACCTGCAAAAAAGCCGCGTTCAGCTCCTAACGCAGCCCCATTGTTTGCTATGCGGTAACCCTTCCTACGTCTGCACTTAACACTCTAACATGTACTCCGAGTCTAAACACCCCTAACCTTACACTTATTAACCCCTAATCTGCCGCCCCCGCTATCGCTGACCCCTGCATATTATTATTAACCCCTAATCTGCCGCTCCGTAAACCGCCGCTACTTACATTATCCCTATGTACCCCTAATCTGCTGCCCTAACATCGCCGACCCCTATATTATATTTATTAACCCCTAATCTGCCCCCCACAACGTCGCCTCCACCTGCCTACACTTATTAACCCCTAATCTGCCGAGCGGACCTGAGCGCTACTATAATAAAGTTATTAACCCCTAATCCGCCTCACTAACCCTATCATAAATAGTATTAACCCCTAATCTGCCCTCCCTAACATCGCCGACACCTAACTTCAATTATTAACCCCTAATCTGCCGACCGGAGCTCACCGCTATTCTAATAAATGGATTAACCCCTAAAGCTAAGTCTAACCCTAATACTAACACCCCCCTAAATTAAATATAATTTAAATCTAACGAAATAAATTAACTCTTATTAAATAAATTATTCCTATTTAAAGATAAATACTTACCTGTAAAATAAATCCTTATATAGCTACAATATAAATTATATTTATATTATAGCTATTTTAGGATTAATATTTATTTTACAGGTAACTTTGTATTTATTTTAACCAGGTACAATAGCTATTAAATAGTTAAGAACTATTTAATAGCTACCTAGTTAAAATAATTACAAAATTACCTGTAAAATAAATCCTAACCTAAATTACAAATAAACCTAACACTAGACTATCAATAAATTAATTAAATAAACTACCTACAATTAACCTAACACTACACTATCAATAAATTAATTAAATACAATTGCTACAAATAAATACAATTAAATAAACTAGCTAAAGTACAAAAAATAAAAAAGAACTAAGTTACAAAAAATAAAAAAATATTTACAAACATAAGAAAAATATTACAACAATTTTAAACTAATTACACCTACTCTAAGCCCCCTAATAAAATAACAAAGACCCCCCAAAATAAAAAAATGCCCTACCCTATTCTAAATTACTACAGTTCAAAGCTCTTTTACCTTACCAGCCCTGAACAGGGCCCATTGCGGGGCATGCCCCAAAGAATTCAGCTCTTTTGCCTGTAAAAAAAAACATACAATACCCCCCCCAACATTACAACCCACCACCCACATACCCCTAATCTAACCCAAACCCCCCTTAAATAAACCTAACACTAAGCCCCTGAAGATCTTCCTACCTTATCTTCACCCTGCCAGGTTCACCGATCCGTCCTGAAGAGCTCCTCCGATGTCCTGATCCAAGCCCAAGCGGGGGGCTGAAGAGGTCCATGATCCGGCTGAAGTCTTCATCCAAGCGGGAGCTGAAGAGGTCCATGATCCGGATGAAGTCTTCATCCAAGCGGGAGCTGAAGAGGTCCATGATCCGGATGAAGTCTTCTATCAACGGCATCTTCAATCTTCTTTCTTCCGGATCCATCTTGCAGACCTCCGACGCGGAACATCCTCTTCTCCCGACGCCTACTAGCCGAATGACGGTTCCTTTAAGGGACGTCATCCAAGATGGCGTCCCTCGAATTCCGATTGGCTGATAGGATTCTATCAGCCAATCGGAATTAAGGTAGGAATATTCTGATTGGCTGATGGAATCAGCCAATCAGAATCAAGTTCAATCCGATTGGCTGATCCAATCAGCCAATCAGATTGAGCTCGCATTCTATTGGCTGTTCCGATCAGCCAATAGAATGCAAGCTCAATCTGATTGGCTGATTGGATCAGCCAATCGGATTGAACTTGATTCTGATTGGCTGATTCCATCAGCCAATCAGAATATTCCTACCTTAATTCCGATTGGCTGATAGAATCCTATCAGCCAATCGGAATTCGAGGGACGCCATCTTGGATGACGTCCCTTAAAGGAACCGTCATTCTGCAGTTGGACGTCGCCGGAAGAAGATGGGTCCGCGGTGGAGGTCTTCAGGATGGAGCCCGTCGTCATCGGATGAAGATAGAAGATGCCGCTTGGATCAAGATGGTTGCCGGTCCGGATCGCCTCTTCTTCCCGGATAGGATGAAGACTTTGGAGCCTCTTCTGGACCTCTTCAGGCACCGGATGATGGATCGCCAACCCCCGCTTGGGTTGGATGAAGATTTTGGAGCCAGGACGGATCGGTGATACCTGGTGAGGTGAAGACAAGGTAGGATGATCTTCAGGGGCTTAGTGTTAGGTTTATTTAAGGGGGGTTTGGGTTAGATTAGGGGTATGTGGGTGGTGGGTTGTAATGTTGGGGGGGGGTATTGTATGTTTTTTTTTTACAGGCAAAAGAGCTGAACTTCTTGGGGCATGCCCCGCAAAGGGCCCTGTTCAGGGCTGGTAAGGTAAAAGAGCTTTTAACTTTAGTAATTTAGAATAGGGTAGGGCATTTTTTATTTCAGGGGGCTTTGTTGTTTTATTACGGGGCTTAGAGTAGGTGTAATTAGTTTAAAATTGTTGTAATATTTTTCTTATGTTTGTAGATATCTTTTTTATTTTTTGTAACTTAGTTCTTTTTTATTTTTTGTACTTTAGCAAGTTTATTTAATTGTATTTATTTGTAGGAATTGTATTTAATTAATTTATTGATAGTGTAGTGTTAGGTTAATTGTAGGTAATTGTAGGTAGTTTATTTAATTAATTTATTGATAGTATAGTGTTAGTTTTAATTGTAACTTAGGTTAGGATTTCTTTTACAGGTAAATTTGTAATTATTTTAACTATTTTAGCTATTAAATAGTTCTTAACTATTTAATAGCTATTGTACCTGGTTAAAATAAATACAAAGTTACCTGTAAAATAAATATAAATCCTAAAATAGCTATAATATAAATATAATTTATATTGTAGCTATATTAGGATTTATTTTACAGGTAAGTATTTATCTTTAAATAGGAATAATTTATTTAATAAGAGTTAATTTATTTCGTTAGATTTAAATTATATTTAACTTAGGGGGGTGTTAGTATTAGGGTTAGACTTAGCTTTAGGTGTTAATCCATTTATTAGAATAGCGGTGAGCTCCGGTCGGCAGATTAGGGGTTAATAATTGAAGTTAGGTGTCGGCGATGTTAGGGAGGGCAGATTAGGGGTTAATACTATTTATTATAGGGTTAGTGAGGCGGATTAGGGGTTAATAACTTTATTATAGTAGCGCTCAGGTCCGCTCGGCAGATTAGGGGTTAATAAGTGTAGGCAGGTGGAGGCGACGTTGTGGGGGGCAGATTAGGGGTTAATAAATATAATATAGGGGTCGGCGGTGTTAGGGGCAGCAGATTAGGGGTACATAGGGATAATGTAGCTGGCGGCGGCGTGCGGACGGCAGATTAGGGGTTAATAAGTGTAGGTAGCTGGCGGAGACGTTGTGGGGGGCAGATTAGGGGTTAATAAATATAATACAGGGGTCGGCGGTGTTAGGGGCAGCAGATTAGGGGTACATAAGGATAACGTAGGTGGCGGTCGGCAGATTAGGGGTTAAAAAAATTTAATCGAGTGGCGGCGATGTGGGGGGACCTCGGTTTAGGAGTACATAGGTAGTTTATGGGTGTTAGTGTACTTTAGAGTACAGTAGTTAAGAGCTTTATAAACCGGCGTTAGCCCAGAAAGCTCTTAACTACTGACTTTTTTCCTGCGGCTGGAGTTTTGTCATTAGATGTCTAACGCTCACTTCAGAAACGACTCTAAATACCGGAGTTAGGAAGATCCCATTGAAAAGATAGGATACGCAATTGACGTAAGGGGATCTGCGGTATGGAAAAGTCGCGGCTGAAAAGTGAGCGTTAGACCCTATTTTGAGTGACTCTAAATACCGGCGGTAGCCTAAAACCAGCGTTAGGAGCCTCTAACGCTGGTTTTCACGGCTACCGCCAAACTCCAAATCTAGGTCTTAGTATTTTAAATTTTTTTTTAAAAAGTGATAAAACCAGATAGGACCATATAATGTGGAGACTAGATGTGATGATTTCATAGGGTACTTCAAGGATGAGTGGGCACTGAGAGAGTGGTGAAGGCTTCCTTTCTGGTATACAAATGGGTAAACAATAGGTGGAAATCTATGCTAACAATAAGTCTATACTCGTATGATTAAATACTCTTGTTTAATTCTGTGCGTCTGAATAAAACGGGGAGAAATATAACTGGATAGATAAAAATGGATAGATAAAAGAGGATAGGGGAATGTGTGTCTCTGCTAACCAGTGGTTAAACTTTATTTGGTGAGACTGAACAAATGAGAAAGATCTTCTTTATTATTTAGGCCCTTAGGATACAGGCTGTTCAGAGAAAATATCCATTTTGATTCATGTAGGAGTAATTTATGTTCGTGGTTCCCCCCTCTCCAGTTTTTTCTCACTATCTCTATTCCACAAAATTTCATTTCTTTGATGTTTCCTCCATGTTTAGATGTGAAATGTTTGTATAGTACTGTGTCTGTACTTTTTCTCTCTATACATAGTATGTGCTCCCTCATTCTGTCTTTTAATTGTCTCGAAGTTTGTCCTACATATTGCAGTTTGCATGGACATTCAATAAGATATATGACATTATGATCGCCACATCTTATCAGATTATTGATCCTAAATTTTTCTTTAGTGTGTTCGGATGAGAATGAGTTTGTTTTCCAGCCATTTTTACACGCTTTACAATTCGGGCATGGAAAAAAACCTTTAATCCTCTTATTGCCCTGGCCTACCACTGCACCCATTTTTTGTTTAGGAACACTCGGGGCCAATCTGTTCTTTAAATTGTTTGTCTTCCTATAGATAAATTTCGGGTGTGGCATTAGTAATTCTCCCAAGATGTCGTCATCCTTTAAAAGTGGCCAGTGCTTTCTATAGATCTTCTCTATAATGTATTTGTTTTCACAGTATTCTGTTATAAAAGGGACATCTATATTGTCTTCCGATGTCACTGTCCTTTCTCTGGTTTTATATTTTAGGAGGGTTTTTCTATCAATGGCTTTAACTTCTTCAATTTTTTCTTCTAATAATGTCTCATTATATCCTCTATCAATGAATCTTTGTTTTAATATCCGGGTTTGTTCTTCCCACTTTTTCGGATCTGAACAGTTCTTTTTAATCCTCAAGAGTTGCCCCTTGGGAATATTTTCCTTCCAAACTCTGTGATGGCAGCTTTCATTATGAATGTAATTGTTACAGTCGACCTCCTTAAAGAAGGTCGAAGTAACAAATTTTCCATTTTCTATTTCTATCTTAAGGTCCAGGAAGTGTATAGACTGTGTATTACATTCATATGTGAATCTCAGATTTTTTGTATTCTTATTCATAACTTCTATGGTGTAATGTAAGTCTTCCATAGAGCCCTTCCAAATGAGGAAAATGTCATCAATATATCTTACGTAGAGGACCAGGTCCGCGCTAGCTGGGCAGGATTCCCAGAAGATTTGCTCCCACTGCCCCATATAGAGATTAGCATAGCTAGGCGCGAACCTGGTCCCCATCGCTGTTCCACATTGTTGATCATAAAACTTCTTGTCATGATTAAAATAGTTGTGGGTTAAAATGTAATAAATACTGTCTAAAACAAAAGTGCATTGTGCTTCGGGAATACATGAGTCTTTAGAAAGAAAGAACTTTACAGCTTCAATGCCTCCTTCATGCGGTATGCTTGTGTATAGCGAAACTACATCGCAGGTTGCCATGATGAACGATTCTTCCCATTTTAGGTTATCCAAAATTGTCAGAATTTGTGTAGAATCCCTCAGATAAGATGGGAGATTGGTGACCTGTTTTTGAAGGATTTTATCTACATACTCTGACATGTTGCTCGATATAGACCCAATCCCCGATATAATTGGTCTCCCTGGTGGGTTGACCACCGATTTGTGTATCTTAGGGAGTTGGTAAAACACTGGGGTAATGGGGTATTTGACCATAATATAGTTGTATTCTTTCTGATTAAGTATCCCCAGTGTTTTTGCTTTCTTGGTCAAATCTTCCAAATCCTTTGTAAATTTACCTATTGGGTCACTTAATAGTCTCTTGTATGTCTTGGAATCACTCAGAATTCTACTGCATTCTTCTTCGTATTTACACTTATCCATCACAACGATAGCTCCGCCTTTATCGGCAGGTTTGATGGTTAATTGATGGTCTTTCTCAAGCTTTTTAATAGTATCCATCTGGGATCTGGATAGATTGAAACGCACTTTTTTAAGTCTATTCTGACTCAGTTTCCTAATGTCATTACAGACGTTCGTTTCAAAGGTTTCGATCGCAGACCCTTTACTTCCCACCGGGTAAAAAGTGGATTTCGGTCTCAGACCTGTGTGTAAAAATTGATCATTATCAGCTGTGGCTGTGTAGTTGCGTTCAATTGGAGACTTGAGGAAGTAGCGTTTTAGTGTTAACTTCCTCACAAATTCTTTCGTACTGATAAACGCCTGAAATTTGTTCAGGTAATTAGTTGGTGCAAAACTTAGGCCATGGGATAAGATTGCTTCTTCTTGTGTGGTCAATTCTCTCGAACTTAGGTTATATATACCCTTGGTCCCCTTCTTTGTGACCAGAGGATCAGTCTGCGATGTATGGGGAATCTCTTCATATGTGTACGTTTTTTTCTGTAATTTTGTTGTTTTTGATTTCTTTAATGCTGTACTGCTTCTTTTTCCTCTGCGGGTCTTCTTTTTTGTTGTATAGCAGTTTCCTGGTCTTCCGAGTCTGTGTTTTTCCTCTTTCTCTGTATTTTTTCTTTTACTCTTGGTGGTAAGGGGCTTTCCCCTAAAAAAGCTGACTCTGAGGTAGAGGCTGGCATATTTAATACTTCTGCAGTGTATGTCACTTTCTCGTGTCCTTCTTGTAATTTTGGACCTTTATTGTGTTCTTCTTGTGATCTTGGACCATGCATTCTTGATTCCCTTCTTTCTTTGTCCTGATAATGATCTCTCTGATCAATATTATCATAATATCCTCCTTTTCTATTCCTGCTATGGTCTGCACTTCTGTTCCGATGGTTGTGTCGGAAATTCCCTCTGAATTCTCTCTGATCAAAGTCTCTTCTCCTGTGGTCAAACACCTCATCTCTCTCTTCCAGGTGGAGGTCTCTCCTGTCCTCTTCATACCTTGTTTGGAATCTAGGTCTATCAGATTCTCTTTCATCATATTGATAGCGATTCCCATGGTATGGTGTATGTGGATTTTCTCCATAGTGGTACGGACGATAGTAAGAATTCGAATGGTAATTATGTTTGTTCTCATAATTTGAGTAATAACCATTATTGTTCCTCTTCTGGTAATATTGGTTACGACTATACGTGTTCTGATAGTGACCACGCCTATCATATTGCCAAGCGGGTCTATCCCAAGTTTCACGATTTCTTTCTAGAAATTTTACATTATATGAGTCTTTCCTTGTCTTGTGTCGGTTTGACTCTTGGTAATTAGTATTCGACTTGTTGTAATTCATCGGTTGTTTCTTACCGTATTTCACTATATTCCAACCGTTTCCCATTTCTTTATCTACATTGTTTCCAGCTTGGTGTGAAGTAATCTCTTTTGATTTTATAATCTGAGATGGTGTGTCTGACTGGGCTTCGATGGGATCAGTTCTCTTAGTACCCTCCAATTCTCTATTTAGCTTTTTCATCTTCTTTGCAATTATATCTTCTCTCACTTTAGTGACTTTCTTGAACATCGTGTTCTTCCTTTCAGTAATCTCTTTTTCTTCTGCCTCTGTGACCTCAATATTATTTAGCATTGTTTCATCATCTTTAATATCTAGGTCTAATTTCGTTAGAAGAGAACTTCTATATTCTATGAAAAGCTTAATTAGACTCCTAGATGCCTCCAAGAGAATATTTGTCCATTTCTCTACATATAATGGATCTGATATTGGGAAAGCACAATCTTTGTGTATACTCAGACCTCGGGGAATGAGGTCTAATTCTAAACACTTTCTCAGAAATGAAATTTCTGCCTTGTATTTTACTTCAGAAACTAAAGATTTTTCTAAGTCTCTAAATATTGAAAGAATATCTATTCGATCTGGATCTATGTCAGGTGAATTGCCCATATTAGTACAGATATCTAAACTGATTTCTCTTCTCAATATGTGTAAATCTTCCATATTTAAACTTAATGGGCTAGGAAGGATGGAGTCTGTTCTGCTGCTGGGTATACTAGCTAGGTAAATTGACAGTTAAGAGAGTGTATATCCTGCGCAAAAACAGATAGGGGAAAGGGGATAAGGGAATACCTCTAGCTCTCCTCAGCGGGTACCCTAGTGTACCCAATGTAAGGATAAAACAATAGGAAGTGGAGGTGGGCGCCAAATAGGCTGAGGAAGGGGAAGGGAACACCTAATAGGCTAATAGGATGGTGCCCACTAATGTGGGATCTAAATGGTAGTGTCTTTAATGTAGGTGAATGTACAGAGATCTTTATAATAGTTGTATAAATGTAAAATATTTAATCCACACAGTTGATAAAAATGTTGAGGAACTTCTTCTAAAACAAAATATAATCATATAAAACAATCATATAAAAATCATGGATCCATGTTACAATAAAAATATGCATCAAAATAAACATAAAATAATTAAACTTGAGACACGTTTGACAAAAGGTGACCTAATAGGCTGGAAATCCTATTTGGATGGTACACCTTGGAGATGAATGTTCTTACAGTTGTATATATTAGGTGCACCAAAAAATAATTAATTAATAATTATTGTGCACCAAAAAAAATATTGTGCGCAAAAAGTAATAAGTGTCTTTTTCAATGTCCAATATTAAAAAAGTCCCAATGGGTGTCCTGTGCTTTTAAAATGCAAAAAGTGTAAAAAATGTAAACAATGTGAAAATGTAGAAAAAATATATGTGGCCTTGCAAAAAATACCAAGTGTGAGGATCCGCAAAATAAGTGAAGCTAAATGTAAGTCTTTCAAAAGTAAATCCAAAGTGTCCAATGTGATGTGGTGATTCCTGTGCTCTGAAGCAGTCGCACAAAGTGATGTGATACAGACAAATAAAACAGTAAAAAACCTGTGAAGGAAACAAACAAAACTATAATATACACAAACAATTCAGTTGATGTATCAGTATTTAACTTACTCAAATCAGTCGACGCGTTTCGGCCATGTGCTCCTGGCCTTTATCAAGACTAACATTATGAGTAAGCTGACAGAATTTATAAGAATTGTAACTGATGTTTGGGCGCCAAAAAAGCTAATAGGCCACGCCCCCTTCCTGTTCAATGCATTGTGGGTATGGGCAAAAGTTTTATTTAAGTTATGTTGTTTAAAAAACTTAACAGACTTAATTTTTGACTGTTAGCTGCTCAGGGCCATTTCTATTTACATATGTGCCCTTAGTTGACATATTTCCTAGAATTATTTCATAAAATTGTTTTCTACCTGCACTTCCGGTTTCGCTAACGTTTGCTGTATTTACTTCCGGTTTCCCTTATGTTTGTAAAAATAAAGATAATGGCTTCTATCCTATGAGTAAATAGTGATATCTGTGCTTCAATAGCTCTCTGTTTATTTAATGACCTATTTGGTGGCGACTTTCATTGCCATTATTTACTGGTACTAACTTGTTTGTTCTCACTTCCGGTATCGCTATAGCACTTCCGGTTTCGGTAGTTTCGTATAAACACTACCAATAGGTAATAATGTTTCTAACGATGGGCAAAGTAAAATTATGTTATACTAGTCTAGACTTCCTTTAGACAGAATGAGGGAGCACATACTATGTATAGAGAGAAAAAGTACAGACACAGTACTATACAAACATTTCACATCTAAACATGGAGGAAACATCAAAGAAATGAAATTTTGTGGAATAGAGATAGTGAGAAAAAACTGGAGAGGGGGGAACCACGAACATAAATTACTCCTACATGAATCAAAATGGATATTTTCTCTGAACAGCCTGTATCCTAAGGGCCTAAATAATAAAGAAGATCTTTCTAATTTGTTCAGTCTCACCAAATAAAGTTTAACCACTGGTTAGCAGAGACACACATTCCCCTATCCTCTTTTATCTATCCATTTTTATCTATCCAGTTATATTTCTCCCCGTTTTATTCAGACGCACAGAATTAAACAAGAGTATTTAATCATACGAGTATAGACTTATTGTTAGCATAGGTTTCCACCTATTGTTTACCCATTTGTATACCAGAAAGGAAGCCTTCACCACTCTCTCAGTGCCCACTCATCCTTGAAGTACCCTATGAAATCATCACATCTAGTCTCCACATTATATGGTCCTATCTGGTTTTATCACTTTTTAAAAAAAAATTTAAAATACTAAGGATTTTTAATTTACTATTTTTTAGAATAAATTCTTTTAGAATATATTTTTTAGAACAATTTTTAAACCACTAATAATTTTTAAACCACTATCGATTCAAATACATTTTAAAGAATGGTTTATTGTTTTATTGTAATATTTATTGAACTATTTTATTACATTACCATTATCTGAATATGATCTGGCACCGTGTTTTTATACTAGCTATGAGCAGCTATTGGCACTAGTGCCATTTTGATTTTAGGAGGTCCTCACCATTTGCTGGTCTAAGTACAACATCAATGTCGTGTTATTGTTGCTCCTTATCACATTGTATTCTTACTAATTGATTTTATATTTGTATCTTTTTATCTACACTTATATTTCCTTTTATCATGTTTCTGTAACATGATACATGTTACACCATTAGTTGTTATCCTCTACTCCCTATCAATGATTTTTTTACAATTCCATATCTATAACCCTTATGCCTCTTATCGACCATTGGCAGACATTTATATATTTATTCATATATATATATATATTTATTTATTTTTCTATACCACTGAATGTCACACTCATATACCCAAGAATCACCTATAGGCAGCTTAGATTTATATTAACACAAGCCTCTATGATCCCGTTAATGGGATCAGTGTTTATCAGAAGCATATACATGGAACCGCCGAAACCGGAAGTGTTAGTAATAACGATACCGGAAGTGAAACCACCGAAACCGGAAGTGTTAGTAATAACGATACCGGAGGTGAAAATTAGCGTAACTAGCTATAAGAAAGGACTCTTAACATCTAGCAAATTATCTAAAGGAAGTCTAGACTAGTATAACATAATTTTACTTTGCCCATCGTTAGAAACATTATTACCTATTGGTAGTGTTTATACGAAACTACCGAAACCGGAAGTGCTATAGCGATACCGGAAGTGAGAACAAACAAGTTAGTACCAGTAAATAATGGCAATGAAAGTCGCCACCAAATAGGTCATTAAATAAACAGAGAGCTATTGAAGCACAGATATCACTATTTACTCATAGGATAGAAGCCATTATCTTTATTTTTACAAACATAAGGGAAACCGGAAGTAAATACAGCAAACGTTAGCGAAACCGGAAGTGCAGGTAGAAAACAATTTTATGAAATAATTCTAGGAAATATGTCAACTAAGGGCACATATGTAAATAGAAATGGCCCTGAGCAGCTAACAGTCAAAAATTAAGTCTGTTAAGTTTTTTAAACAACATAACTTAAATAAAACTTTTGCCCATACCCACAATGCATTGAACAGGAAGGGGGCGTGGCCTATTAGCTTTTTTGGCGCCCAAACATCAGTTACAATTCTTATAAATTCTGTCAGCTTACTCATAATGTTAGTCTTGATAAAGGCCAGGAGCACATGGCCGAAACGCGTCGACTGATTTGAGTAAGTTAAATACTGATACATCAACTGAATTGTTTGTGTATATTATAGTATTGTTTGTTTCCTTCACAGGTTTTTTACTGTTTTATTTGTCTGTATCACATCACTTTGAGCGACTGCTTCAGAGCACAGGAATCACCACATCACATTGGACACTTTGGATTTACTTTTGAAAGACTTACATTTAGCTTCACTTATTTTGCGGATCCTCACACTTGGTATTTTTTGCAAGGCCACATATATTTTTTCTACATTTTCACATTGTTTACATTTTTTACACTTTTTGCATTTTAAAAGCACAGGACACCCATTGGGACTTTTTTAATATTGGACATTGAAAAAGACACATTACTTTTTGCGCACAATATTTTTTTTGGTGCACAATAATTATTAATTAATTATTTTTTGGTGCACCTAATATATACAACTGTAAGAACATTCATCTCCAAGGTGTACCATCCAAATAGGATTTCCAGCCTATTAGGTCACCTTTTGTCAAACGTGTCTCAAGTTTAATTATTTTATGTTTATTTTGATGCATATTTTTATTGTCTGTTATTGTAACATGGATCCATGATTTTTATATGATTGTTTTATATGATTATATTTTGTTTTAGAAGAAGTTCCTCAACATTTTTATCAACTGTGTGGATTAAACATTTTACATTTATACAACTATTATAAAGATCTCTGTACATTCACCTACATTAAAGACACTACCATTTAGATCCCACATTAGTGGGCACCATCCTATTAGCCTATTAGGTGTTCCCTTCCCCTTCCTCAGCCTATTTGGCGCCCACCTCCACTTCCTATTGTTTTATCCTTACATTGGGTACAGTAGGGTACCCGCTGAGAAGAGCTAGAGGTATTCCCTTATCCCCTTTCCCCTATCTGTTTTTGCGCAGGATATACACTCTATCTCTTAACCCCATGTGGGTGCAGATTCAGGATTGCTTTCATCGTTCTATGCAGCGCCAAAAGTTCCAGGCTGATCGTTAGCGTCTGCCCGCACCGTCCTACCAGGTTGGTGAGAGTGTTTGGCTGTCTTACCGCCACTTGAACCTTCGTGTGCCTTCCAATAAATTGTCTCCCCATTATGTTGGTCCTTTTCGAATACTCCGACGGGTTAATCCTGTGACCTACGCGCTTGACCTTCCTCCTGCTATGCGCATCTCCAATGTTTTTCATGTCTCCCTCTTGAAACCATTGGCTTGTAATCGGTTTACCACTGTGTTGCCTCGTCCCTGTCCTATCTTTGTTGACAACCATGAGGAGTATGAGGTCAGCAGCATTATTGACTCTCGTATGTCCAGGGGCCGTGTACAGTATTTGGTTCAATGGAGGGGCTATGGTCCGGAGGAGCGTTCTTGGGTTCCCTCCTCTGATGTTCATGCTCCAGCCCTCCGGCGTGCCTTCCATGCCCGTTTCCCCAATAAGCCTTTTGTCCTCCCACGGGGGAGGGTACTGTCAGGGTTTTTCCCTGTTTGTTTGCCATGTGCTGCTGGCAGCCATTTTACTCACCTCTCTTCCTGACTTGGTGCATTGTGGGGGATTCTGCTCATTTCCTGCACTTCCTTTTATGGCCAGACTGGTGTGCATCATCCATGTGAGACAGGATGCAGTTTCAGAATTGTGATGTCATCACTTATTATTTAAAGGGCCTCTGTTCAGTATGCTTTGCCTTTGCGTTGTCTCAGACCTGTTTGTGAGAGTTCCTGTGTATTACCTGGCTGCCTGACGTCCTTCCTGGTTCCTGATCCCTGGCTTGTTCCTGACTCTGCTGTTTTCCTTGTTCCTGATTCCGGCTCGTCTGACTATTCGCTTTGGCTCCTGACTCGGCTCGTCTGATTACCAGCTCTGGTTTTGACTCCTGGCTTGTTATTTGACTTGTGGACTTTTTATTATTTTTTTGCTATTAATAAAGGTGTGATTATTTTTGCACTTCTCGTCTCAGTCTGATTCCTGGCACCCTGACAGTTTATCAAGAGTAGAAATAGCACCATCAACTTTAGGGACTTTTTCCCAAAGCTCCAAATTGGACACAGGTAAAGGATACAACTTTTTAAACCTAGAAGGGTTAAAAGAAGTACCAGGCTTAGACCATTCCTTAGTAATCATATCAGAGATAGCATCTGGAATAGGAAAAACTTTAGTAGTAACCTCAGAAGTCTTAAAAACAGAATTCAAATGTTAGCAATTCTTGTTATCAAGAGGACTCGATTCCGGCATACCCAAAGTAAACAATACTTCCTTTAACAAAGAACGTATATATTCCATCTTAAAAAGAAAGGATGATTTATTAATATCAGAGTCTGAAGTAGGATCCTCTGAGCCATCAGCAGAAAATATTTCAGTATGCTGTTGATCAATACAAACTTCATCAGATTTATGAGTAAGGAGAGACCTTTTACGTTTATTTGAAGGCAGAATAGCAGTCATAGCCTTCTTTATGGCTGCAGCAATATAATCTTTTATATCTACAGGAATATCATGTACATTAGACTGTGAAGGATTAACAGTAGATATATTTGTACTTAAAGAAACATTATCAGCATGAAACAATTTCTCATAACAAGTGCCACATACTTGAGCTGAAAAAAGAAGATCAGCCAATTTACAACATACACACTTAGCTTTGATAGATTTGTTTTCAAGCAACTTGGTTCCTACAGTAACGTCAGAGGCAGGATCAGTTTGAGACATCTTGAAAAATGTAATAAAAAAAAAAAATAACATTTAAACAAAATATCCAATTTCCACAAAATAGCAGTTTCAGGAATGGAAAAAAATGCTTATATGAAAAACAAAAGCAAATATCATAGCCCTCTGTAACAAATGAAAGCAGAGAGCAAAAGAGGGAGAGACTTAATATAACAAAAATGCCAAAAATGACGCCAACAAAGATGGCACAAATGCTGAGAAAAAAACAGGAAATGACACGATTCGCATCATAAAGGCGCGACTACGCGGCAACAGATTTTGCGTTAACAAAGGCACAAGAAATGACATGACTCGCCTCACAACAAACGCAACCTTCGCGCCCCAAAAAAATCGCACCAAGAATGACGCAATAACTAGAAGTATTTTGCGCCATCGCAGGCCTAATTTGCCCGCGAAAATTTGAAAAAACAAGGCCGAACTAGCTGGAACCTAAGGTAAGAAAAAAAATTACTAAATTTCTCCCAAACATAATTTTCAATGCTGAAACTGTTAGACTACAAAGGGAAATAAACATAGACCTGACTCATGGCAAATATATGCAATATATATTTAAAACTTTAAAAAACATAATTTATGTAAGAACTTACCTGATAATTTCATTTCTTTCATATTGGCAAGAGTCCATAAGGTAGTGACGTATGGGATATACAATCCTACCAGGAGGGGCAAAGTTTCCCAAACCTCAAAATGCCTATAAATACACCCCTCACCACACCGACAATTCAGTTTAACGAATAGCCAAGAAGTGGGGTGATAAAGAAAGGAGTAGAAAGCATCAACAAAAGAAATTTGAAAATAATGGTGCTTTATACAAAAAATCATAACCACCATAAAGGGTGGGCCTCATGGACTCTTGCCAATATGAAAGAAATGCATTTATCAGGTAAGTTCTTACATAAATTATGTTTTCTTTCATGTAATTGGCAAGAGTCCATGAGCAAGTGACGTATGGGATAGCAATACCCAAGATGTGGAACTCCACGCAAGAGTCACTAGAGAGGGAGGGATAAAAATAAAAACAGCCATTTTCCGCTGAAAAAATTAATCCACAACCCAAAAAAATAAGTTTATTTTCATAAATGAAAGAAAAAAACTTAAATCAAAAGCAGAAGAATCAAACTGAAAAAGCTGCCTGAAGAACTTTTCTACCAAATACTGCTTCTGAAGAAGCAAATACATCAAAACGGTAGAATTTAGTAAATGTATGCAAAGAGGACCAAGTTGCCGCTTTGCAAATCTGATCAACTGAAGCTTCATTCTTAAAGCCCACGAAGTGGAGACTGATCTAGTAGAATGAGCTGTAATTCTCTGAGGCGGGGCCTGACCCGACTCCAAATAAGCTTGATGAATCAAAAGTTTCAACCAAGAAGCCAAGGAAATAGCAGAAGCCTTCTGACCTTTCCTAGGACCAGAAAATAAAACAAATAGACTGGAAGTCTTCCTGAAATCTTTAGTAGCTTCCACATAATATTTCAAAGCTCTTACCACATCCAAAGAATGTAAGGATCTTTCCAAAGAATTCTAAGGATTAGGACACAAGGAAGGGACAACAAAATCTTTATTAATGTTTTTAGAATTCACAACCTTAGGTAAAAATTGAAAAGAAGTCCACAAAACTGCCTTATCCTGATGAAAAATCAGAAAAGGAGACTCACAAGAAAGAGCAGATAGCTCAGAAACTCTTCTAGCAGAAGAGATGGCCAAAAGGAACAACACTTTCCAAGAAAGTAGTTTAATGTCCAAAGAATGCATAGGCTCAAAAGGAGAAGCCTGTAAAGCCTTCAGAACCAAATTAAGACTCCAGGGAGGAGAAATTGATTTAATGACAGGCTTAATACAAACTAAAGCCTGTACAAAACAGTGAATATCAGGAAGTATAGCAATCTTTCTGTGAAATAAAACAGTAAGAGAGGAGATTTGTCCTTTCAAGGAACTTGCAGACAAACCCTTATCCAAACCATCCTGAAGAAACTGTAAAATTCTAGGAATTCTAAAAGAATGCCAAGAGAATTTATGAGAAGAACACCATGAAATGTAAGTCTTCCAAACGCTATAATAAATATTTCTAGAGACAGATTTACGAGCTTGTAACATAGTATTAATCACTGAGTCAGAGAAACCTCTATGACTTAGTACTAAGCGTTCAATTTCCATACCTTCAAATTTAATGATTTGAGATCCTGATGGAAAAACGGACCTTGAGACAGTAGGTCTGGCCTTAATGGAAGTGGCCAAGGCGGGCAACTGGACATCCAAACCAGATCCGCATATAAAAACCTGTGAGGCCGTGCTGGAGCCACCAGCAACACAAATGATTGTTCCATGATGATTTTGGAGATCACTCTTAAAAGGAGAACTAGAGGCGGGAAAATGTAAGCAGGATGATAACACCAAGGAAGTGTCAGCGCATCCACTACTTCCGCCTGAACATCCCTGGACCTGGATAGGTATCTGGGAAGTTTCTTGTTTAGATGAGAGGCCATGAGATCTATCTCTGGAAGACCCCACATCTGAACAATCGGAGAAAACACATCTGGATGGAGAGACCACTCCCCTGGATGTAAAGTCTGGCGGCTGAGATAATCCGCCTCCCAATCGTCTACACCTGGGATATACACCGCAGAGATTAGACAGGAGCTGGATTCCGCCCAAGCAAGTATCCGAGATACTTCTTTCATAGCTTGGGGACTGTGAGTCCCACCCTGATGATTGACATATGCCACTGTTGTGATATTGTCTGTCTGAAAACAAATGAATGGTTCTCTCTTTAACAGAGGCCAAAACTGAAGAGCTCTGAGAATTGCACAGAGTTCTAAAATATTTATTGGTAATCTCGCCTCTTGAGATTTCCAAAACCCTTGTGCTGTCAGAGATCCTCAAACAGCTCCCCAACCTGAAAGACTCGCATCTGTTGAGATCACAGTCCAGGTTGGCCGAACAAAAGAAGCCCCTTGAACTAAACGATGGTGATCTATCCACCACGTCAGAGAGTGTCGTACATTGGGATTTAAGGATATTAATTGTGATATCTTTGTATAATCCCTGCACCATTGGTTCAGCATACAAAGCTGTAGAGGTCTCATGTGAAAACGAGCAAAGGGGATCGCGTCCGATGCTGCAGTCATGAGACCTAAAACTTTGATGCACATAGCCACTGAAGGGAATGACTGAGACTGAAAGTACTGGCAGGCAGCAACCAATTTTAAACGTCTCTTGTCTGTTAGAGACAGAGTCATGGACACTGAATCCATCTGGAATCCTAAAAAGGTGACCCTTGTCTGAGGAATCAAGAAACTTTTTGGTAAATTGATCCTCCAACCATGTTTACGAACAAACAACACTAGTTGATTTGTGTGAGATTCTGCAGAACGTAAAGACTGAGCTAGTACCAAGATATCGTCCAAATAAGGAAACACCGCAATACCCTGTTCTCTGATTACAGAGAGTAGGGCACCTAGAACCTTTGAAAAGATTCTCGGAGTTGTTGCTAGGCCAAATGGAAGAGCAACAAATTGGTAATGCTTGTTTAGAAAAGAGAATCTCAGAAACTGATAATGTTCTGGATGAATCGGAATATGAAGGTATGCATCCTGCAAGTCTATTGTGGACATATAATGTCCTCGCTGAACAAAAGGCAGAATAGTCCTTATAGTCACCATCTTGAAAGTTGGTACTCTTACATAACGATTCAAAATTTTCAGATCCAGAACTGGTCTGAATAAATTTTCCTTTTTTGGGACAATGAATAGATTTGAATAAAACCCCAAACCTTGTTCCTGAAAAGGAACTGGCATGATTGCCCCTGAAGACTCCAGGTCTGAAACACACTTCAGGAAAGCCTGAGCTTTTACTGGATTTGCTGGGATACGTGAGAGAAAAAATCTTCTCACAGGACGTCTTACTCTGAATCCTATTCGATACCCTTGAGAGACAATGCTCTGAATCCGTTGATTTTGGACAGAATTTATCCAAATATCCTTGAAAACCCTTAAGCTGCCCCCTACCAGCTGAGCTGGAATGAGGGCCGCACCTTCATGTGGACTTAGGGGCTGACTTTGGTTTCCTAAATGGCTTGGATTTATTCCAATTTGAGGAAGGCTTCCAATTGGAAACAGATTCATTGGGGGGAGGATTAAGTTTTTGTTCCTTATTTTGACGAAAGGAACGAAAACGGTTAGAAGCCTTAGATTTACCCTTAGGTTTTTTATCCTGAGGCAGAAAAACTCCCTTTCCCCCAGTGACAGTTGAAATAATAGAATCCAACTGAGAACCAAATAAATTATTACCTTGGAAAGAAAGAGATAGTAATCTAGATTTAGATGTCATATCAGCATTCCAAGATTTAAGCCACAAAGCTCTTCTAGCTAATATAGCTAAAGACATGTATCTAACATCAATTTTGATAATATCAAAAATGGCATCACAAATAAAATGATTAGCATGTTGCAGTAAGCGAATAATGCTAGATATGTCAGAATCCAATTCTTGTTGCGCTAAATTCTCCAACCAGAAAGTTGATGCAGCCGCAACATCAGCCAAAGAAATTGCAGGTCTGAGGAGATGACCTGAATATAAATAGGCCTTCCTTAGATAAGATTCAAGCTTCCTATCTAAAGGATCCTTAAAGGAAGTACTATCTTCCATATGAATAGTGGTACGTTTAGCATTTGACGAACCCGCTGGCCTAATACCGCCCGCAATTTGCAAGAAGTAGTCAATTGAAAAAAGACTAAACCCCAGGTAAGAAATACATTTCTTAAAAAAATATTTATATTCCCCAAATATGAAACAGCAGAAGGAAATACATGAACCTGACTCATGGCAAATATAAGTACAATACATATTTTTAGAACTTTATATAAATGCATAAAAGTGCCAAACCATAGCTGAGGTGTCTTAAGTAATAAAAAACATACTTACCAAAAGACACCCATCCACATATAGCAGATAGCCACACCAGTACTAAAACAGTTATCAGTAGAGGTAATGGTAAATTGAGAGTATATCGTCGATCTGAAAAGGGAGGTAGGAGATGAATCTCTACGACCGATAACACAGAACCTATGAAATAGACCCGTTAGGGAAATCATCGTATTCAATAAGTGATACTCCCTTCACGTCCCTCTGACATTTGCTGTACTCTGAGAGGAATCGGGCTTCAACAATGCTGAGAAGCGCATATCAACGTAGAAATCTTAGCACAAACTTACTTCACCACCTCCATAGGAGGCAAAGTTTGTAAAACTGAATTATGGGTGTGGTGAGGGGTGTATTTATAGGCATTTTGAGGTTTGGTAAACTTTGCCCCTCCTGGTAGGATTGTATATGCCATACGTCACTAGCTCATGGACTCTTGCCAATTACATGAAAGAAATATAAAGTACCAAACATAGCTGAGAGTGTCTTAAAGGATATATACTTTCATGAAGACACCCATCCACATATAGCAGACAGCCAAACCAGTACTGAAACATATCAGCAGAGGTAATGGTAGAGGAGTATAATATCGAACTATAAAGGGAGGTGGCAGATGAATCCCCACAACCAAATTTACAGAGAGCCTTAGAATAGATTTCCCATAGGTGAAAACATGGCATCATCAGGCAATACTCACTTCACATCCCTCAGACAAGCACTGCACTTTGAGAGGAACTGTGCTTCAATATGCTTAGAAGTGCCTATCACTGAAGAAATTAAGCACAACTTGCTTCACCATCCTCCAATGAAGGCAAAGTCTGTCAAACTGAAGTATGAGTGAGATGGGAGGTGTATTTATAGGTATTTTGAGGTTTGAGAAATTTTGCCCCCTCCAGATAGGAATGTATATCCCATACATCACTAGCTCATAGACTCTTGCCACTTACATGAAAGTAATTGGCAATTTAAAATAAATAAATAAATGTCCAATTGTGTTCTGTAGTGTAGCTGCACCCCCTCAATACACTACCCCCTCCCAGATCCCTTTCTGGTAACGGATCCCACGTGGAATCCCCCTCATTGCCCCTACTCCTTCCTCCCTCCTTCCACCTCAATGACGCAGTTTTTGGTGGGGGGGTTTTAGTCCCTGTAGCATGGTCGAGCAGTCCCACCCATTCCCGCCCCCTCCAACGATGGGCTATCATGATTCAGATAGGGCACGTAATTTTAAACAGCTTTCCAATTTACTTTTATCACCAATTTAGCTTTGGTCTCTTGGTATTCTTAGTTAAAAGTTAAACCTAGGAGGTTCATATGCTAATTTCTTAGACTTTGAAGGCCTCCTCTTTTCTGAATACATTTTGACAGTTTTTCACCACTAGAGGGTGTTAGTCCATGTGTGTCATATAGATAACACTGTGCTCACGCACGTGGAGTTACCTAGGAGTTAGCACTGATTGGCTAAATTGCAAGTTTGTCAAAAGAACTGAAATAAGGGGGCAGTTTGCAGAGGATTAGATACAAGGTAATCACAGAGGTAAAAAAGTGTTTTAATATAGCTGTGTTGGTTATGCAAATCTAGGGAATGGGTAATAAAGGGATAATCTATCTTTTAAAACAATACAAATGCTGGTGTAGACTGCCCCTTTAATGATAGGCAGCTAGGATACAAGGGTAGATTTGAAAACAAGGTTTTTTAAAAACTATCCTCAGACCTTGCATTGTGTGACGTAATGAGACAAAGATATCAGCAAGGTAAAGATTTTACTTGTCTTTCTAAGGTTAAATCTACTCTGTCTACAATAGACTTATTTATGATCTCAAAATCTCTGCTTGCCCAGGTCAAACGAGACAAAAACATAATTTATGTAAGAACTTACCTGATAAATTCATTTCTTTCATATTAGCAAGAGTCCATGAGCTAGTGACGTATGGGATATACATTCCTACCAGGAGGGGCAAAGTTTCCCAAACCTTAAAATGCCTATAAATACACCCCTCACCACACCCACAATTCAGTTTAACGAATAGCCAAGAAGTGGGGTGATAAGAAAAAAGTGCGAAAGCATATAAAATAAGGAATTGGAATAATTGTGCTTTATACAAAAAAATCATAACCACCACAAAAAAGGGCGGGCCTCATGGACTCTTGCTAATATGAAAGAAATGAATTTATCAGGTAAGTTCTTACATAAATTATGTTTTCTTTCATGTAATTAGCAAGAGTCCATGAGCTAGTGACGTATGGGATAATGACTACCCAAGATGTGGATCTTTCCACACAAGAGTCACTAGAGAGGGAGGGATAAAATAAAGACAGCCAATTCCTGCTGAAAATAATCCACACCCAAAATAAAGTTTAATGAAAAACATAAGCAGAAGATTCAAACTGAAACCGCTGCCTGAAGTACTTTACTACCAAAAACTGCTTCAGAAGAAGAAAATACAACAAAATGGTAGAATTTGGTAAAAGTATGCAAAGAGGACCAAGTTGCCGCTTTGCAAATCTGATCAACCGAAGCTTCATTCCTAAACGCCCAGGAAGTAGAAACTGACCTAGTAGAAAGAGCTGTAATCCTATGAGGCGGAGTCTTACCCGACTCAACATAGGCAAGATGAATTAAAGATTTCAACCAAGATGCCAAAGAAATGGCAGAAGTTTTCTGGCCTTTCTAAAACCGGAAAAGATAACAAATAAACTAGAAGTCTTTCGGAAAGACTTAGTAGCTTCAACATAATATTTCAAAGCTCTAATAACATCCAAAGAATGCAACGATTTCTCCTTAGAATTCTTAGGATTAGGACATAATGAAGGAACCACAATGTCTCTACTAATGTTGTTGGAATTCACAACTTAGGTAAAAATTCAAAAGAAGTTCGCAACACCGCCTTATCCTGATGAAAAATCAGAAAAGGAGACTCACAAGAAAGAGCAGATAATTCAGAAACTCTTCTGGCAGAAGAGATGGCCAAAAGGAACAAAACTTTCCAAGAAAGTAATTTAATATCCAATGAATGCATAGGTTCAAATGGAGGAGCTTGAAGAGCCCCCAGAACCAAATTCAAACTCCAAGGAGGAGAAATTGACTTAATGACAGGCTTTATACGAACCAAAGCTTGTACAAAAAAATGAATATCAGGAAGAATAGCAATCTTTCTGTGAAAAAGAACAGAAAGAGCAGAGATTTGACCTTTCAAGGAACTTGCGGACAAACCCTTATCTAAACCATCCTGAAGAAACTGTAATATTCTCGGTATTCTAAAAGAATGCCAAGAAAAATGATGAGAAAGACACCAAGAAATATAAGTCTTCCAGACTCTATAATATATCTCTCTGGATACAGATTTACGAGCCTGTAACATAGTATTAATCACAGAGTCAGAGAAACCTCTTTGACCAAGAATCAAGCGTTCAATCTCCATACCTTTAAATTTAAGGATTTCAGATCCTGATGGAAAAAAGGACCTTGAGACAAAAGGTCTGGTCTTAACGGAAGAGTCCACGGTTGGCAAGAGGCCATCCGGACAAGATTCGCATACCAAAACCTGTGAGGCCATGCCGGAGCTACCAGCAGAACAAACGAGCATTCCTTCAGAATCTTGGAGATTACTCTTGGAAGAAGAACTAGAGGCGGAAAGATATAGGCAGGATGATACTTCCAAGGAAGTGATAATGCATCCACTGCCTCCGCCTGAGGATCCCGGGATCTGGACAGATACCTGGGAAGTTTCTTGTTTAGATGAGAAGCCATCAGATCTATTTCTGGAAGTTCCCACATTTGAACAATCTGAAGAAATACCTCTGGGTGAAGAGACCATTCGCCCGATGCAACGTTTGGCGACTGAGATAATCCGCTTTCCAATTGTCCATACCTGGGATATGAACCGCAGAGATTAGACAGGAGCTGGATTCCGCCCAAACCAAAATTCGAGATACTTCTTTCATTGCCAGAGGACTGTGAGTCCCTCCTTGATGATTGATGTATGCCACAGTTGTGACATTGCCTATCTGAAAACAAATGAACAACTCTCTCTTCAGAAGAGGCCAAGACTGAAGAGCTCTGAAAATTGCACGGAGTTCCAAAATATTGATCGGAAATCTCACCTCCTGAGATTCCCAAACCCCTTGTGCCGTCAGATACCCCCACACAGCTCCCCAACCTGAAAGACTTGCATCTGTTGAGATTATAGTCCAGGTCGGAAGAACAAAGAAGCCCCCTGAACTAAACGATGGTGATCTGTCCACCATGTCAGAGAGTGTCGTAAAATCGGTTTAAAGATATTAATTGAGATATCTTTGAGTAATCCCTGCACCATTGGTTCAGCATACAGAGCTGAAGAGGTCGCATGTGAAAACGAGCAAAGGAGATCGCATCTGATGCGGCAGTCCTAAGACCCAACATTTCCATGCATAAGGCTACCAAAGGGAATGATTGTGACTGAAGGTTTTGACAAGCTGATATCAATGTTAAACTTCTCTTGTCTGACAAGGACAGAGTCATAGACACTGAATTTATCTAGAAACCTAAAAAGGTTACCCTTGTCTGAGGAATCAATGAACTGATTGGTAAATTGATCCTCCAACCATGAACTTGAAGAAACAACACAAGTCGATTCGTATGAGATTCTTCGAAAATGAGAAGACTGAGCAAGTACCAAGATATCGTCCAAATAAGGAAATACCAAAACCCTATTCTCTGATTACAGAAAGAAGGGCACCGAGAACCTTTGAAAAAAAATTCTTGGAACTGAGGCTAGGCCAAACGGTAGAGCCAAAAAACTGGTAATGCTTGTCTAAAAAGAGAATCTCAGACACTAAAAGTGATCTGGATGAATCGGAATATGCAGATACACATCCTGTAAATCTATTGTAGACATATAATGCCCTTGCTAAACAAAAGGCAGGATAGTCCTACAGTAACCATCTTGAATGTTGGTATCCTAACATAACGATTCAATAAAGATAGATCCGGAACTGGTCTGAAGGAATTGACCTTCTTTGGTACAATGAAGAGATAAAATAAAACCCCAGCCCCTGTTCCAGAACTGGAACTGGCATAAATACTCCAGCCAACTCTAGATCTGAAACACATTTCAGAAATGCTGAGCCTTTGCTGTGTTAACTGGGACACGGGAAAGAAAAGAATCTCTTAGCAGGAGGCCTTAACTTGAAGCCAATTCTGTACCTTTCTGAAACAATGTTTCTGAAACCAGAGATTAAGAACGGAATTGATCCAAATTTCTTTGAAGAAAACGTAATCTGCCTCATACCAGCTGAGCTGGAATAAGGGCCGCACCTTCATAGGTACTTAGGAGCTGGCTATAGGTTTCTATAAGGCTTGGATATATTCCAAACTGGAAATAGTTTCCAAACTGATACCGCTCCTGAGGATGAAGGATCAGGCTTTTGTTCCTTGTTGTGAGGAAAGGAACGAAAATGATTATTTACCCTGGAAAGAAAGGGAAAGCAAAGTTGACTTAGAAGACATGTCAGCATTCCAAGTTTAATCCATAAAGCTTTTCTAGCTAAAATAGCTAGAGACATATACCTGACATCAACTCTAATGATATCAAAAGATGGTATCACCAATAAAATTATTAGCATGTTATAGAATAATAATAATGCTATAAAATTATGATCTGTTACTTGTTGCGCTAAAGCTTCTAACCAAAAAGTTGAAGCTGCAGCAACATCCGCTAAAAATATAGCAGGTCTAAGAAGATTACCTGAACATAAGTAAGCTTTTCTTAGAAAGGATTCAATTTTCCTATCTAAAGGATCCTTAAATGAAGTACTATCTGCCGTAGAAATAGTAGTACATTAGCAGGAGTAGAGACAGCCCCATAAACTTAGGGATTTTTGTCCCAAAAAACTCTTAATCTGTCAGATGGCACAGGATATAATTTGCTTAAACGTCTAGAAGGAGTAAATAAATTACCCAAATTATTCCATTCCCTGGAAATTACTTCAGAAATAGCATCAGGGAGATAAAACACTTCTGGAATAACTACAGGAGATTTAAAAACCTTATTTAAACGTTTACATTTAGTATCAAGAGGACCAGAATCCTCTATTTCTAATGCAAATAACACTTCTTTAAGTAAAGAACGAATAAATTCCATCTTGAACAAATACAAAGATTTATCAGCATCAACCTCTGAGACAGAAACCTCTGAACCAGAAGAACCATTATCAGTATCAGAATGATGATGTTCATTTAAAAATTCATCTGAAAAAAGAGAAGTTTTAAAAGACTTTTATGTATACTAGAAGGAGAAATAACAGACATAGCCTTCTTAATGGATTTAAAAAATAAAATCTCTTATGTTATCAGGAACACTCTGAAAATTAGATGTTGACGGAACAGCAACAGGTAATGTAACAGTACTAAAGGAAATTTTATCTGCATTAATAAGTTTGACATGACATGCAATACAAATAACAGCTGGAGAAACAGATACCAAAAGTTTATAGCAGATACACTTAGCTTGGTAGCTCCAGCACTGTGCAGTGATTTTCCTGAAGTATCTTCTGACTCAGTTGCAACGTGGAACATCTTGCAATATGTAATAGAAAAAACAACATATAAAGCAAAATTGATCAAATTCCTTAAATGACAGTTTCAGGAATGGGAAAAAAATGCCAGTGAACAAGCTTCTAGCAACCAGGGGGTCGATCCGATATAAATCGTCGCCCGCAAAAGCCGGCGACGCCAATATTTGCGCGGATTTGGTATCACATATACGGCGTAACCTAGAAGTTACGCCCGTATATTTCTGCCGTCGCCCGCAGTTTTTTGGGCCATAGGCAGGTATACCAAACCCGCGCAGTTTGGTATCCAATATGCAGCGTAAGGACTTACGTGGCGAAAATGGAGAAAACTTACTCCATTTTCACCTCGCCACAAAAAGCAGCCGTAAGAAGCCTTACGCTGACTATTGGAGCCCCGTAACTCCCTAAACTAACTAGAAAATAAACCTAACACCTAACGCATGCGCAATGTCTATCTCCCTGTCAACCGCGATCTGCTAAAATAAACCTAACACCTAACGCATGCGCAATGTCTATCTCCCTGTCAACCGCGATCCCCCCCCCCCGAAATCCCTAATAAAGTTATTACCCCCTAAACCGCCGCTCCCGGACCCCGCCGCCATCTACATAAACTAACCCCCTACTGTGAGCCTCTAAAACCGCCGCCATCTACCTTATCTATCCCCTAATCTGACCCCTTACACCGCCGCCACCTATATAAAAATTATTAACCCCTAATGTAAGCCCCTTACACCGCCGCCATCTCTATTAAAATGATTAACCCCTAATTTAATCTACCTACCCCGCCGCCAGCTATATTATCTATATTAACCCTAAGTATATTATAGTTAATATAGGTATTACATTATATATATTAACTATATTAACCCTAATTATATTAGGGTTAATATAGTTAATATAGTTACTATAGTATTTATATTAACTATATTAACTCTATCTAACCCTAACTAAATTTATATTAAATTAATCTAATTCATTTATAAACTAAAATATTCCTATTTAAATCTAAATACTTACCTATAAAATAAACCCTAAGATAGCTACAATATAATTAATAATTACATTGTAGCTATGTTAGGGTTAATATTTATTTTACAGGTAAATTGTTAATTATTTTAACTAGGTATAATAGATATTAAATAGTTATTAACTATTTAATATCTACCTAGTTAAAATAATTACCCAATTACCTGTAAAATAAATCCTAACCTAAGTTACAAATACACCTACACTATCAATAAATTTAATAAACTACTAACATCTATCTAAAAATACAATTAAATTAACTAAACTAAATTACAAAAAAAACAAACACTAAATTACAAAAAATAAAAAAAAGATTACAAGATATTTAAGCTAATTACACCTATTCTAAGCCCCCTAATAAAATAATAAACCCCCAAAATAAAAAAAATTCCCTGCCTTATTCTAAATTTAACAAATTTCAAAGCTCTTTACCTTACCAGCCCTTAAAAGGGCCTTTTGTGGGGCATGCCCCAAAGAATTCAGCTCTTTTGCATACAACAAATACAATACCCCCCCCCATTACAACCCCCCACCCACATACCCCTATTCTAAACCCACCCAAACCCCCCTTAAAAAAGCCTAACACTACCCCCCTGAAGATCTCCCTACCTTGTCTTCACCACACCGGGCCGAACTCCTGATCCGATCCGGGCGATGTCTTCCTCCAAGCGGCAAAGAAGAATTCTTCCTCCGGCGACGTCTTCCTCCAAGCGGCAGCAAAGTCTTCATTCTTCTGGCGGCATCTTCAATCTTCTTTCTTCGCTCCGCCACCGCGGAGCATCCATCCCGGCCGACTGCTGAACTTGGAATGAGGTACCTTTAAATGACGTCATCCAAGATGGCGTCCGCCGAATTCCGATTGGCTGATAGGATTCTATCAGCCAATCGGAATTAAGTTAAAAAAAATCTGATTGGCTGATTGAATCAGCCAATCAGATTCAAGTTCAATCCGATTGGCTGATCCAATCAGCCAATCAGATTGAGCTCGCATTCTATTGGCTGATCGGAACAGCCAATAGAATGCGAGCTCAATCTGATTGGCTGATTGGATCAGCCAATCGGATTGAACTTGAATCTGATTGGCTGATTCAATCAGCCAATCAGATTTTTTTAACTTAATTCCGATTGGCTGATAGAATCCTATCAGCCAATCGGAATTCGGCAGACGCCATCTTGGATGACGTCATTTAAAGGTACCTCATTCCAAGTTCAGCAGTCGGCCGGGATGGATGCTCCGCGGCGGCGGAGCGAAGAAAGAAGATTGAAGATGCCGCCGGAAGAATGAAGACTTTGCTGCCGCTTGGAGGAAGACGTCGCCGGAGGAAGAATTCTTCTTTGCCGCTTGGAGGAAGACGTCGCCGGAGGAAGAATTCTTCTTTGCCGCTTGGAGGAAGACATCGCCCGGATCGGATCAGGAGTTCGGCCCGGTGTGGTGAAGACAAGGTAGGGAGATCTTCAGGGGGGTAGTGTTAGGCTTTTTTAAGGGGGGTTTGGGTGGGTTTAGAATAGGGGTATGTGGGTGGTGGGTTGTAATGGGGGGGGGGTATTGTATTTGTTGTATGCAAAAGAGCTGAATTCTTTGAGGCATGCCCCACAAAAGGCCCTTTTAAGGGCTGGTAAGGTAAAGAGCTTTGAAATTTGTTAAATTTAGAATAGGGCAGGGAATTTTTTTTATTTTGGGGGTTTATTATTTTATTAGGGGGCTTAGAATAGGTGTAATTAGCTTAAATATCTTGTAATCTTTTTTTTATTTTTTGTAATTTAGTGTTTGTTTTTTTTTGTAATTTAGTTTAGTTAATTTAATTGTATTTTTAGATAGATGTTAGTAGTTTATTAAATTTATTGATAGTGTAGGTGTATTTGTAACTTAGGTTAGGATTTATTTTACAGGTAATTGGGTAATTATTTTAACTAGGTAGATATTAAATAGTTAATAACTATTTAATATCTATTATACCTAGTTAAAATAATTAACAATTTACCTGTAAAATAAATATTAACCCTAACATAGCTACAATGTAATTATTAATTATATTGTAGCTATCTTAGGGTTTATTTTATAGGTAAGTATTTAGATTTAAATAGGAATATTTTAGTTTATAAATGAATTAGATTAATTTAATATAAATTTAGTTAGGGTTAGATAGAGTTAATATAGTTAATATAAATACTATAGTAACTATATTAACTATATTAACCCTAATATAATTGGGGTTAATATAGTTAATATATATAATGTAATACCTATATTAACTATAATATACTTAGGGTTAATATAGATAACATAGCTGGCGGCGGGGTAGGTAGATTAAATTAGGGGTTAATCATTTTAATAGAGATGGCGGCGGTGTTAGGGGCTCACTTTAGGGGGTTATAGATATAATATAGCTGGCGGCGGGGTACGGGAGCGGCGGTTTAGGGGTTAATAGCTTTTTTATTGTTAGGCTAGTGAGGGGGGATAGCGGATAGAGGGTTAGACAGTGCGGGCTATGTTAGGGAGGCGTGTTAGACAGTGCGGGCTATGTTAGGGAGGCGTGTTAGACAGTGCGGGTGTTTTAAACTTTAGTCAGGTTTTATAGGCGCCGGCAGATTCTAACGTGGCGCAAGTCACTGGCGACGCCAGAAATTTGTACTTACGCAGATTTCTGGACATCGCTGGTTTGTGAGACTTACGGCACGTTAGCATCTGACGGCGACCTATATGGGATGGCTCGAGTTGCGAGCTGAAACTGCGGGCGACGCCGGTTCCCTCGCTTGCGCCGCAAACTGCGATCGATATCGGATCGCGCCCCAGAAGCACAAAATAATGAGACTTAAATAATGTGGAGACAAAAATGACGCCCATATTTTTTAGCGCCAAAAAAGACGCCCACATTATTTGGCGCCTAAATGCTTTTGGCGCCAAAAATGACGCCACATCCGGAACACCGACATTTTTGACGCAAAAAAAACGTCAAAAAATGACGCAACTTCCGGCGACACGTATGACGCCGGAAACAGAAAAAAAATTTTGCGCCAAAAAAGTCCGCGCCAAGAATGACGCAATAAAATGAAGCATTTTCTGCCCCCGCGAGCCTAACAGCCCACAGGGAAAAAGTCAAATTTTTTAAGGTAAGAAAAAATGATTGAAACAAATGCATTTATCCCAAATATGAAACTGACTGTCTGAAAAATAAGGAATGTTGAACATTCTGAGTCAAGGCAAATAAATGTTTGAATACATATATTTAGAACTTTATAAACAAAGTGCCCAACCATAGCTTAGAGTGTCACAGAAAATAAGATTTACCCCAGGACACTCATCTACATGTTTGTAGAAAGCCAAACCAGTACTGAAACGAGAATCAGCAGAGGTAATGGTATATATAAGAGTATATCGTCGATCTGAAAAGGGAGGTAAGAGATGAATCTCTACGACCGATAACAGAGAACCTATGAAATAGACCCCGTAGAAGGAGATCGTTGAATTCAAATAGGCAATACTCTCCTCACATCCCTCTGACATTCACTGCACGCTGAGAGGAAAACCGGGCTCCAACCTGCTGCGGAGCGCATATCAACGTAGAATCTAGCACAAACTTACTTCACCACCTCCACCACCACCAAAGTTTGTAAAACTGAATTGTGGGTGTGGTGAGGGGTGTATTTATAGGCATTTTAAGGTTTGGGAAACTTTGCCCCTCCTGGTAGGAATGTATATCCCATACGTCACTAGCTCATGGACTCTTGCTAATTACATGAAAGAAAGTTATGATATATTATCAGTTTTTTTATATCTATATCCCACCCAGACACAGTGACGCTAAACCCTACCCAGACACACTGACTCTATATCCCACCCAAACACACCAACTGTACAACCCACACAGACACAGTGACACTAAGCCCTACCCTGGCACGCTGACTGTACATCCCACCCAGACACAGTGACGCTAAGCCCTAACCAGGCGCACCACCTGTATATCCCACTAAGACATACCAACTGCACATCCCAGCCAGACACAATGATGCTAAACCCCACCCAGACACATCAACTGTACATCCCACCCAGACACAATGACGCTAAACCCTACCCAGACACTCCAACTGTACATCCCATCCAGACACAATAAGGCTAAACCCTACCCAGACACACCAACTGTACATCCCATCTAAACACACACGCTAAACCCTACCCAGACACGGTGACGCTAAACCCTACCCAGACACACCAACTGTACATCCCATCTAAACACACACGCTAAACCCTACCCAGACACGGTGACGCTAAACCCTACCCAGACACACCAACTGTACATCCCATCTAAACACACACGCTAAACCCTACCCAGACACGGTGACTCTAAAGAAAAACATGGGCAGAAATGACCATTAAAGAATACACTCTTAGCACTCTTGTAGACTTTTTTGACACAAATTATGTGTATATATTGTGAAAAGATTGAATACCAAATGGTAAGGGGAGTTCGCTTGAATCTTTAAAACGTAACTTTTATTAAATACGCAAAAAACAGGAGATAAAATAAAGGGATGTGCAATTAAAAACAATAGCTACCTGGGGCGTGATAAAAGGCGGTCTCTTATATAACAATCAGTGCCTAAATATATGCATACTTGGGTATTCATAGTACAACCTGCAAGTGTATAGTAACACTCTTTGCTGGTGTTATGGATAAACACACAATAAATAATTCGTTTGCAGAGGTTGTATTCAGCAACTATACCTTGTGGGTTCAGGACATGTGTCCAGTAGTCTCTGAGTGTTACCCAGAGTGTGTGTTAGTACAAATTACTGTTGATTAAGTTTAGCACAACGGTGCATAGAGCATAAATATCATTTACTAAAAGATCAGTGTTATTAGTGCATACTTAGGTATCCATGTTAGTCAGTTCTAGGCATCACTGGGTTAATCATTATGTCTTGTCCAGTCAATATTGACTGAATATTACCCAGAGTGTTTTGTTAGCCCAAAATACCGTGGATTGAGTTTAGCACGGCGGTGCATAAAGCATAATTGCTAGATGATCTAGTGTACCTTCGATTGCAAAAAGTTGCAAGGAGAATTGATTCGTTTGGCCTGTATGGTATATTATAATAAAATATTGGATTGCAGGTTTCCTTAACAATAATTGGATTTGCACAGTACTGTCTCAAAGATAACTGCGTTTACACGGCAGACATATAGTGTTAGTCTAAAGATGATTAACTTCGGCAATAATAGTAAAAATAATTGCCTTGCTGTGTCTCATATAGCAAGTAAAGACCAATCTCTGGTGCTGCGCTGCTTTTTATTCCAATTAAAGTGTTTATACACTATTAGGCCACATTAGTTTCTGGCGGTATAAGTAGTGCCCCAAGGCTATCTGTATTTACACAGCATAGTATAATGTTTATCTAAAGATAATTAGTTTGCTGTGTGATATATGATGTGTAAAAAACAGTATCTAGTACTTCACTGATCTTTATATCTGTTGTACTAGATTACATGATTGACCAAAGTAAACTTATTGCTGAAATAATTTGTAGCAAAGTATCAAGTAATATGCTGCAAGCGTTGCTAATGGCTTGCCTCTGTAACACATATGAATCAATGATACAACCAGCATTAGGCTTGCACAATAGCCCTCTGTGGCTGAGAAAGTTAAATAGTATTACGCTCTAATGGGCTCCGATATAGCGTGAATGCTAACACAAGTATGCGGTTATGACCAACTGTACATACCACCAAGAGACACCAACTGTACATACCACCAAGAGACACCAACTGTACATACCACCAAGAGACACCAACTGTACATACCACCAAGAGACACCAACTGTACATACCTCCAACAGACACCAACTGTACATACCACCAAGAGACACCAACTGTACATACCACCAAGAGACACCAACTGTACATACCACCAAGAGACACCAACTGTACATACCACCAAGAGACACCAACTGTACATACCACCAAGAGACACCAACTGTGCATACCACCAAGAGACACCAACTGTGCATACCACCAAGAGACACCAACTGTACATACCACCCAGACACAGTGACGCTAAAACCCCACCAAAACACACCAACTGTACATACCACCCAGACACAGTGACGCTAAAACCCCACCAAAACACACCAACTGTACAACCCACCCAGACACAGTGACGCTAAGTTTATATTAACAAAAGTGTAGCTAGAAGATAAAGTTACCACTAGGGGGCTTTGTAAATATAGGTATTTGTAGGCTGCCCCTAATAGTTATGAATAGGCATATATTGTCATTTTTTTAGGAATAACACATCCCTAGATTGGGATGAAGAAAAAAAGGAATGCCTCTGAACACAAGACTAAGATTGTAGGAAAACGTAAGAAAATAGTCTTAAAATGTAACCTTTATTGTTTCAAAAGAGATAAAGACAGACTCATGCAAGTAGTTACCCTGTTAGCTGCCCACACACAAAACAAATTAAGAACCCTTCAACACTGGTGAAAGTAGGAAATGCTTGAACTTATGTTAATTTAGGTTATCGTTAGTGGTCAGATAATAATGAATGTGTGGAAGATTGCTTAATATACACTGTTTATGTCAATCCCCCAAAAATATCAAGAAAGCCTGGTTAGCCGATGTATCTTATATTATAATACATTAATATGAAGGCGAGCTCATATGTGAAATTTCAGATTTAGTTAATCAAAGGCATGAACGCTATTGCTCTGGCTACGTGCCAGTAATCTGATCCACAGTTATGCTCTGATCACTGGATTTCTGCATTACAGCTAAACCAGTCATTTCAAAAGTCAGCAACACCTATATAGTACGTCATTATATCGTCCTATTGGACATGATTATTGTAATTGCGGTTATTGCCTTATTTGTAAGGATTTCTAACAGTTTGTTGCTCACCAGGTATACGTTATTTGCTCTAAAAATCGGTCCACTCCCCCCAGTTGGATACTCTCCAATTTTTGTAACTAAGTAATATCCCTTTGTCTGAATAAAGATTATGGTTACTGAGTGCACTAGGCGGTGCTGAATCAAATCTTTATGTCTGGTAGCACAATTTGCATGCCAGCTGTTTAAAATTACCCACTGCTAGTTACTGACCTATTAGTTCGGCAGCACCTTTTGCATGCCGTCAGTTATAAGCAAAGGATAATTATAAAGATATAAGGTTGGTAGCACAATTTGCATACCAAGAGTTAGCGCTAGTAAGATAACCAATATATGAGTATCCCTAGGGCCTAGGTGAATGCCTTTAGACCACAAATTAGATGGATTGTAATTTCAAGCTATTATTAGTAAACATATAACCAGTGTTGAGCAATTAAAACAAGAAACAGATTCCCCCTAACACGGTCGCGTTTCACTATTGCTTCCTCAGAGCAAATAACGTATACCTGGTGGGCAACAACCTGTTAGAAATCCTTACAAATAAGGCAATAACCGCAATTACAATAATCATGTCCAATAGGACGATATAATGACGTACTATATAGGTGTTGCTGACTTTTGAAATGACTGGTTTAGCTGTAATGCAGAAATCCAGTGATCAGAGCATAACTGTGGATCAGATTACTGGCACGTAGCCAGAGCAATAGCGTTCATGCCTTTGATTAACTAAATCTGAAATTTCACATATGAGCTCTCCTTCATATTAATGTATTATAATATAAGATACATCGGCTAACCAGGCTTTCTTGATATTTTTTGGGGATTGACATAAACAGTGTATATTAAGCAATCTTCCACACATTCATTATTATCTGACCACTAACGATAACCTAAATTAACATAAGTTCAAGCATTTCCTACTTTCACCAGTGTTGAAGGGTTCTTAATTTGTTTTGTGTGTGGGCAGCTAACAGGGTAACTACTTGCATGAGTCTGTCTTTATCTCTTTTGAAACAATAAAGGTTACATTTTACGACTATTTTCTTACGTTTTCCTACAATCTTAGTCTTGTGTTCAGAGGCATTCCTTTTTTTCTTCAGCCCAATCTAGGGATGTGTTATTTCTAAAAACAGTGACGCTAAGCCCTACCCTGGCACGCTAACTGTACATCCCACCCAGACACAGTGACGCTAAACCCCACACAGACACACCAACTGTTCATAAGACCCAGACACAATGACGCTAAAACCCCACCCAGACACAGTGACATTAAACCCTACCCAGACACACCAACTGTACAACCCACCCAGACACAGTGATGCTAAGCCCTACCTTGGCACACTGACTATACATCCCACTCAAGCACAGGTACGCTAAGCCTAACCAGGCACATCACCTGTGACATTAAACCCTACCCAGACACACCAACTGTACATCCCAGCCAGACACAGTGATACTAAACCCCACCCACACTCAACTGTACATCTAATCCAGACACATCAACTGTACATCTAATCCAGACACATCAACTGTACATCCCACCCAGACACACCAACTGTATATCCCACCCACACACACTAAATGTACATCCCACCCAGACACACTAAATGTACATAACACCCAGACATAGTGACGCTAAACATCACCCAACACAGCAATTCCACATCTCACCCAGGCATACTGACTCTAAATTCAACTAGACAAAATGACTTTAAACGCCACCAGACACAGCAACTAACCCACCTACACACAGTGACTCTACATCCCACTCACACACAGCGACTCTACATCCCACTCACACACAGTGACTGTACATCCCACTCACACACAGCGACTCTACATCCCACTCACACACAGCGACTCTACATCCCACTCACACACAGTGACTCTACATACCACTCACACACAGTGACTCTACATCCCACGGCACACAGTGACTCTACATCCCACTCACATACAGAGACTCTACATCCCACTCACACACAGTGACTCTTCATCCTACTCGCATACAGTGACTCTACATCCCACGACACATAGTGACTCTACTTCTCACAACACACAGCGACTCTACAGCCCACTCACACACAGCAACTCTACAGCCCACTCACACACAGCAACTCTACAACCCACTCACACACAGCGACTCTACAGCCCACTCACACACAGCGACTCTACAGCCCACTCACACACAGCGACTCTACAGCCCACTCACACACAGCGACTCTATAGCCCACTTACACACAGCGACTCTACAGCCCACTCACACACAGCGACTCTACAGCCCACTCACACACAGCGACTCTACAGCTCACTCACACACAGCGACTCTACAGCCCACTCACACACAGCGACTCTACAGCCCACTCACACACAGCGACTCTACAGCCCACTCACACACAGCGACTCTACAGCCCAACCCACACACAGCGACTCTACATCCAACCCGCACACAGCGACTCTACATCCAACGCACAGAGAAACTCTACATCCAACCCACACACAGCGACTCTACAGCCAACCCGCACACAGCAACTCTATATCCAACCCACACACAGCGACTCTACATCCAACCCGCACACAGCGACTCTACATCCAACCCGCACACAGCGACTCTACATCCAACCCGCACACAGCGACTCTACATCCAACCCGCACACAGCGACTCTACATCGAACCCGCATACAGCGACTCTACATCCAACCCGCACACAGCAACTCTACATCCAACCCACACACAGCAACTCTACATCCAACCCGCACATAGCGACTCTACAGCCCACTCATACACAGCGACTCTACATCCAAACCGCACACAGCAACTCTACATCCAACCCGCACACAGCGACTCTACATCCAACCCGCACACAGCGACTCTACAGCCCACACACACACACAGCGACTCTACAGCCCACTCACACACAAGAACTGCATGATTGGGGGTCTCACCAGTCTCTGCATGTTCCAGTCTTTGAACAGTCTCTACAAGCTCCTGATTAAGGATTTGAGGCAAAAAATCTTTCATCTGCATCACTTCAGTGGTCAAGCGCTCTAAGTCCCGCCTTCTAATGCGGATAAACTCCTCCCCTGAGGAGCTGGACATCTGAAGGAGCAGTCAAGCACACAGCAGAATCTGAAACAACAACAATAATAGAACATGGTATCACAGCTAGATGGTAGAGATGATCAGGGTGATGGGATATGGGGAAGAGAGGAAATATAGAAAAACAGAAAGAGATGTAAAAAAGACAGAGGGGTTTAATGTGCACAAACAACTACACACATAAAATAGGAGGGGTTACCGTAAACATGGAAATATTGAATGCACTAAGGGAAAGCCCACGTAACGAAAGGTTGCTACAGAAGAATAGCAGCCCACTGAGCCTAACAGCACGACTGCAATCTATATTACACAGTAATTATCCTAAGCATCATGCTTTGTAGAGGACACCTGTAGACCATACAATGATACACGGCAGCTAAATGGAGAAAGTGTGCCCCCCCCCTCTCTTGTATACGACACCCCAACATCTGCCCTTTTGAGGGATCTGACATGTACAGTGAAGTGTCATGTATTTAGATAATAATAGGACACCCCAATGTCTCTATTCAATGGCTGTGTGTGTTACAGGCAAACAAAGGGCTGAATCACCGCAGAATGTCTGCCAGTCAATAAGTTACACCATTTTACTGATAATTTCTCTGACACTCAAAGGGTTAAATCCCTGCCTCATGCACGTGTCTGCCTGTAAAAAAAAAAAAAAACTATTACAGTGTGTATGACTCTGGCAGTTCCCTGGAGTGTGTAATAATCAGCCTACCAAGGAGATAAAATTCCATTTTGTATGCCTCTAGCAATCAAGGGGCTAAATCACTGTTTGACTGATGGGGGAGTTACATTATGGTATTACATATGTTTCTGACAGTTAAGGGTTAAAGACCTGAAACATGTATGTCTCTGCCTGTTGTGTTAAATCATCAAGTACATATGTCTGACAATCAAGGGGTTAAATCATGCAGCATGTATGTCTCTGCCTGTCAAGGAGAAAAATAACTGAAGTATGTCTCTAGCAGTGGTTAAATCAATGCATCATCCTTCAATCCGCCTATCAAAGAGTTAAATTACCACAATGTGAATCAAGGGGCTGAATCACTGTAGCACATATGTTTCTGCCTTTCAAGGAGTTAAATCACTGCAGTTTGTATGTAATTGGTAGACAAGGAGTTAAATCATTAGTTTGTATGTATCTGGTAGTCAAGGAGTTAAATCACTGCAGTTTGTATGTATCTGGTAGGCAAGGAGTTAAATCATTAGTTTGTATGTATCTGGTAGGCAAGAAGTTAAATCATTACAGTTTGTCTGTATCTGGTAGGCAAGGAGTTCATTCATTACAGTTTGTATGTATCTGGTAGGCAAGAAGTTAAATCATTAGTTTGTATGTATCTGGTAGGCAAGGAGTTAAATCATTACAGTTTGTATGTATCTGGTAGGCAAGGAGTTAAATCATTACAGTTTGTATGTATCTGGTAGACAAGGAGTTAAATCATTACAGTGTGTATGTATCTGGTAGACAAGGAGTTAAATCATTACAGTTTGTATGTATCTGGTAAACAAGGAGTTAAATCATTACAGTTTGTATGTATCTGGTAGGCAAGGAGTTAAATCATTACAGTTTGTATGTATCTGGTAGGCAAGGAGTTAAATCATTACAGTTTGTATGTATCTGGTAGGCAAGGAGTTAAATCATTACAGTTTGTATGTATCTGGTAGGCAAGGAGTTAAATCATTACAGTTTGTATGTATCTGGTAGACAAGGAGTTAAATCATTACAGTTTGTATGTATCTAGTAGACAAGGAGTTAAATCATTACAGTTTGTATGTATCTGGTAGACAAGGAGTTAAATCATTACAGTTTGTATGTATCTGGTAGACAAGGAGTTAAATCATTACAGTTTGTATGTATCTGGTAGGCAAGGAGTTAAATCATTACAGTTTGTATGTATCTGGTAGGCAAGGAGTTAAATCATTACAGTTTGTATGTATCTGGTAGACAAGGAGTTAAATCATTACAGTTTGTATGTATCTAGTAGACAAGGAGTTAAATCATTACAGTTTGTATGTATCTGGTAGACAAGGAGTTAAATCATTACAGTTTGTATGTATCTGGTAGACAAGGAGTTAAATCATTACAGTTTGTATGTATCTGGTAGACAAGGAGTTAAATCATTACAGTGTGTATGTATCTGGTAGGCAAGGAGTTAAATCATTACAGTTTGTATGTATCTGGTAGGCAAGGAGTTAAATCATTACAGTTTGTATGTATCTGGTAGGCAAGAAGTTAAATCATTACAGTTTTATGTATCTGGTAGACAAGAAGTTAAATCATTACAGTTTGTATGTATCTGGTAGGCAAGGAGTTAAATCATTACAGTTTTATGTATCTGGTAGACAAGGAGTTAAATCATTACAGTTTGTATGTATCTGGTAGACAAGGAGTTAAATCATTACAGTTTGTATGCATCTGGTAGGCAAGAAGTTAAATCATTACAGTGTGTATGTATCTGGTAGGCAAGGAGTTAAATCATTACAGTTTGTATGTATCTGGTAGGCAAGGAGTTAAATCATTACAGTTTGTATGTATCTGGTAGACAAGGAGTTAAATCATTACAGTGTGTATGTATCTGGTAGACAAGGAGTTAAATCATTACAGTTTGTATGTATCTGGTAGGCAAGGAGTTAAATCATTACAGTTTGTATGTATCTGGTAGACAAGGAGTTAAATCATTACAGTTTGTATGTATCTGGTAGGCAAGGAGTTAAATCATTACAGTTTGTATGTATCTGGTAGACAAGGAGTTAAATCATTACAGTTTGTATGTATCTGGTAGGCAAGGAGTTAAATCATTACAGTTTGTATGTATCTGGTAGGCAAGGAGTTAAATCATTACAGTTTGTATGTATCTGGTAGGCAAGGAGTTAAATCATTACAGTTTGTATGTATCTGGTAGGCAATTAGTTAAATAACTGCAGTTTGTATGTATCTGGTAGGCAAGGAGTTAAATCATTACAGTTTGTATGTATCTGGTAGACAAGGAGTTAAATCATTACAGTTTGTATGCATCTGGTAGGCAAGAAGTTAAATCATTACAGTTTGTATGTATCTGGTAGGCAAGGAGTTAAATCATTACAGTTTGTATGTATCTGGTAGACAAGGAGTTAAATCATTACAGTTTGTATGTATCTGGTAGACAAGGAGTTAAATCATTACAGTTTGTATGAATCTGGTAGGCAAGGAGTTAAATCACTACAGTTTGTATGTATCTGGTAGACAAGGAGTTAAATCATTACAGTTTGTATGTATCTGGTAGACAAGGAGTTAAATCATTACAGTTTGTATGTATCTGGTAGGCAAGGAGTTAAATCATTACAGTTTGTATGTATCTGGTAGGCAAGGAGTTAAATCATTACAGTTTGTATGTATCTGGTAGACAAGGAGTTAAATCATTACGGTTTGTATGTATCTGGTAGGCAAGGAGTTAAATTATTACAGTTTGTTTGTATCTGGTAGGCAATGAGTTAAATAACTGCAGTTTGTATTATCTGGTAGACAAGGAGTTAAATCATTACAGTTTGTATGTATCTGGTAGGCAAGGAGTTAAATCATTACAGTTTGTATGTATCTGGTAGGCAAGGAGTTAAATCATTACAGTTTGTATGTATCTGGTAGGCAAGGAGTTAAATCATTACAGTTTGTATGTATCTGGTAGACAAGGAGTTAAATCATTACAGTTTGTATGTATCTGGTAGACAAGGAGTTAAATCATTACAGTTTGTATTATCTGGTAGACAAGGAGTTAAATCATTACAGTGTGTATGTATCTGGTAGGCAAGAAGTTAAATCATTACAGTTTGTTTGTATCTGGTAGGCAATGAGTTAAATAACTGCAGTTTGTATTGTCTGGTAGACAAGGAGTTAAATCATTACAGTTTGTATGTATCTGGTAGGCAATTAGTTAAATAACTGCAGTTTGTATGTATCTGGTAGGCAAGGAGTTAAATCATTACAGTTTGTATGTATCTGGTAGACAAGGAGTTAAATCATTACAGTTTGTATAATCTGGTAGACAAGGAGTTAAATCATTACAGTTTGTATAATCTGGTAGACAAGGAGTTAAATCATTACAGTTTGTATGTATCTGGTAGACAAGGAGTTAAATCATTACAGTTTGTATGCATCTGGTAGACAAGGAGTTAAATCATTACAGTTTGTATGTATCTGGTAGACAAGGAGTTAAATCATTACAGTTTGTATGTATCTGGTAGGCAATTAGTTAAATCATTACAGTTTGTATGTATCTGGTAGGCAAGGAGTTAAATCATTACAGTGTGTATTATCTGGTAGACAAGGAGTTAAATCATTACAGTTTGTATGTATCTGGTAGACAAGGAGTTAAATCATTACAGTTTGTATGTATCAGGTAGACAAGGAGTTAAATCATTACAGTTTGTATGTATCAGGTAGACAAGGAGTTAAATCATTACAGTGTGTATGTATCTGGTAGACAAGGAGTTAAATCATTACAGTGTGTATGTATCTGGTAGACAAGGAGTTAAATCATTACAGTTTGTATGTATCTGGTAGACAAGGAGTTAAATCATTAGTTTGTATGCATCTGGTAGGCAAGAAGTTAAATCATTACAGTTTGTATGTATCTGGTAGGCAAGGAGTTAAATCATTACAGTTTGTATGTATCTGGTAGACAAGGAGTTAAATCATTACAGTTTGTATGTATCTGGTAGACAAGGAGTTAAATCATTACAGTTTGTATGTATCTGGTAGACAAGGAGTTAAATCACTACAGTTTGTATGTATCTGGTAGACAAGGAGTTAAATCATTACAGTTTGTATGTATCTGGTAGACAAGGAGTTAAATCATTACAGTTTGTATGTATCTGGTAGACAAGGAGTTAAATCATTACAGTTTGTATGTATCTGGTAGGCAAGGAGTTAAATCATTACAGTTTGTATGTATCTGGTAGACAAGGAGTTAAATCATTACGGTTTGTATGTATCTGGTAGGCAAGGAGTTAAATCATTACAGTTTGTTTGTATCTGGTAGGCAATGAGTTAAATAACTGCAGTTTGTATTATCTGGTAGACAAGGAGTTAAATCATTACAGTTTGTATGTATCTGGTAGGCAAGGAGTTAAATCATTACAGTTTGTATGTATCTGGTAGGCAAGGAGTTAAATCATTACAGTTTGTATGTATCTGGTAGGCAAGGAGTTAAATCATTACAGTTTGTATGTATCTGGTAGACAAGGAGTTAAATCATTACAGTTTGTATGTATCTGGTAGACAAGGAGTTAAATCATTACAGTTTGTATTATCTGGTAGACAAGGAGTTAAATCATTACAGTTTGTATTATCTGGTAGACAAGGAGTTAAATCATTACAGTTTGTATGTATCTGGTAGGCAAGAAGTTAAATCATTACAGTTTGTTTGTATCTGGTAGGCAATGAGTTAAATAACTGCAGTTTGTATTATCTGGTAGACAAGGAGTTAAATCATTACAGTTTGTATGTATCTGGTAGGCAATTAGTTAAATAACTGCAGTTTGTATGTATCTGGTAGGCAAGGAGTTAAATCATTACAGTTTGTATGTATCTGGTAGACAAGGAGTTAAATCATTACAGTTTGTATAATCTGGTAGACAAGGAGTTAAATCATTACAGTTTGTATAATCTGGTAGACAAGGAGTTAAATCATTACAGTTTGTATGCATCTGGTAGACAAGGAGTTAAATCATTACAGTTTGTATGTATCTGGTAGACAAGGAGTTAAATCATTACAGTTTGTATGTATCTGGTAGGCAATTAGTTAAATCATTACAGTTTGTATGTATCTGGTAGGCAAGGAGTTAAATCATTACAGTGTGTATTATCTGGTAGACAAGGAGTTAAATCATTACAGTTTGTATGTATCTGGTAGACAAGGAGTTAAATCATTACAGTTTGTATGTATCAGGTAGACAAGGAGTTAAATCATTACAGTTTGTATGTATCTGGTAGACAAGGAGTTAAATAATTACAGTTTGTATGTATCTGGTAGACAAGGAGTTAAATCATTACAGTTTGTATGTATCTGGTAGACAAGGAGTTAAATCATTACAGTTTGTATGTATCTGGTAGACAAGGAGTTAAATCATTACAGTTTGTATGTATCTGGTAGACAAGGAGTTAAATCATTACAGTGTGTATGTATCTGGTAGACAAGGAGTTAAATCATTACAGTTTGTATGTATCTGGTAGACAAGGAGTTAAATCATTACAGTTTGTATGTATCTGGTAGACAAGGAGTTAAATCATTACAGTGTGTATGTATCTGGTAGGCAAGGAGTTAAATCATTAGTTTGTATGTATCTGGTAGGCAAGGAGTTAAATCATTACAGTTTGTATGTATCTGGTAGACAAGGAGTTAAATCATTACAGTTTGTATGTATCTGGTAGACAAGGAGTTAAATCATTACAGTTTGTATGTATCTGGTAGACAAGGAGTTAAATCATTACAGTTTGTATGTATCTGGTAGGCAAGGAGTTAAATCATTAGTTTGTATGTATCTGGTAGACAAGGAGTTAAATCATTACAGTTTGTATGTATCTGGTAGACAAGGAGTTAAATCATTACAGTTTGTATGTATCTGGTAGACAAGGAGTTAAATCATTACAGTTTGTATGTATCTGGTAGGCAAGAAGTTAAATCATTAGTTTGTATGTATCTGGTAGACAAGGAGTTAATTCATTACAGTTTGTATGTATCTGGTAGACAAGGAGTTAAATCATTACAGTTTGTATGTATCTGGTAGGCAAGGAGTTAAATCATTACAGTTTGTATGTATCTGGTAGGCAAGGAGTTAAATCATTACAGTTTGTATGTATCTGGTAGGCAAGGAGTTAAATCATTACAGTTTGTATGTATCTGGTAGACAAGGAGTTAAATCATTACAGTTTGTATGTATCTGGTAGACAAGGAGTTAAATCATTACAGTTTGTATGTATCTGGTAGACAAGGAGTTAAATCATTACAGTTTGTATGTATCTGGTAGACAAGGAGTTAAATCATTACAGTTTGTATGTATCTGGTAGGCAAGGAGTTCATTCATTACGGTTTGTTTGTATCTGGTAGACAAGGAGTTCAATCATTACGGTTTGTATGTATCTGGTAGACAAGGAGTTAAATCATTACAGTTTGTATGTATCTGGTAGGCAAGGAGTTAAATCATTACAGTTTGTATGTATCTGGTAGGCAAGGAGTTAAATCATTACAGTTTGTATGTATCTGGTAGGCAAGGAGTTAAATCATTACAGTTTGTATGTATCTGGTAGGCAAGGAGTTAAATCATTACAGTTTGTATGTATCTGGTAGGCAAGGAGTTAAATCATTACAGTTTGTATGTATCTGGTAGGCAAGGAGTTAAATCATTACAGTTTGTATGTATCTGGTAGACAAGGAGTTAAATCATTACAGTGTGTATGTATCTGGTAGACAAGGAGTTAAATCATTACAGTTTGTATTATCTGGTAGGCAAGGAGTTAAATCATTACAGTTTGTATGTATCTGGTAGGCAAGGAGTTAAATCATTACAGTTTGTATGTATTTGGTAGGCAAGGAGTTAAATCATTACAGTTTGTATGTATCTGGTAGACAAGGAGTTAAATCATTACAGTTTGTATGCATCTGGTAGACAAGGAGTTAAATCATTACAGTTTGTATGTATCTGGTAGACAAGGAGTTAAATCATTACAGTTTGTATGTATCTGGTAGGCAAGGAGTTAAATCATTACAGTTTGTATGTATCTGGTAGGCAAGGAGTTAAATCATTACAGTTTGTATGTATCTGGTAGACAAGGAGTTAAATCATTACAGTTTGTATGCATCTGGTAGACAAGTAGTTAAATCATTACAGTGTGTATGTATCTGGTAGGCAAGGAGTTAAATCATTACAGTTTGTATGTATCTGGTAGGCAAGGAGTTAAATCATTACAGTTTGTATGTATCTGGTAGACAAGGAGTTAAATCATTACAGTTTGTATGAATCTGGTAGGCAAGGAGTTAAATCACTACAGTTTGTATGTATCTGGTAGACAAGGAGTTAAATCATTACAGTTTGTATGTATCTGGTAGACAAGGAGTTAAATCATTACAGTTTGTATGTATCTGGTAGGCAAGGAGTTAAATCATTACAGTTTGTATGTATCTGGTAGGCAAGGAGTTAAATCATTACAGTTTGTATGTATCTGGTAGACAAGGAGTTAAATCATTACGGTTTGTATGTATCTGGTAGGCAAGGAGTTAAATCATTACAGTTTGTTTGTATCTGGTAGGCAATGAGTTAAATAACTGCAGTTTGTATTATCTGGTAGACAAGGAGTTAAATCATTACAGTTTGTATGTATCTGGTAGGCAAGGAGTTAAATCATTACAGTTTGTATGTATCTGGTAGGCAAGGAGTTAAATCATTACAGTTTGTATGTATCTGGTAGGCAAGGAGTTAAATCATTACAGTTTGTATGTATCTGGTAGACAAGGAGTTAAATCATTACAGTTTGTATGTATCTGGTAGACAAGGAGTTAAATCATTACAGTTTGTATTATCTGGTAGACAAGGAGTTAAATCATTACAGTGTGTATGTATCTGGTAGGCAAGAAGTTAAATCATTACAGTTTGTTTGTATCTGGTAGGCAATGAGTTAAATAACTGCAGTTTGTATTATCTGGTAGACAAGGAGTTAAATCATTACAGTTTGTATGTATCTGGTAGGCAATTAGTTAAATAACTGCAGTTTGTATGTATCTGGTAGGCAAGGAGTTAAATCATTACAGTTTGTATGTATCTGGTAGACAAGGAGTTAAATCATTACAGTTTGTATAATCTGGTAGACAAGGAGTTAAATCATTACAGTTTGTATAATCTGGTAGACAAGGAGTTAAATCATTACAGTTTGTATGTATCTGGTAGACAAGGAGTTAAATCATTACAGTTTGTATGCATCTGGTAGACAAGGAGTTAAATCATTACAGTTTGTATGTATCTGGTAGACAAGGAGTTAAATCATTACAGTTTGTATGTATCTGGTAGGCAATTAGTTAAATCATTACAGTTTGTATGTATCTGGTAGGCAAGGAGTTAAATCATTACAGTGTGTATTATCTGGTAGACAAGGAGTTAAATCATTACAGTTTGTATGTATCTGGTAGACAAGGAGTTAAATCATTACAGTTTGTATGTATCAGGTAGACAAGGAGTTAAATCATTACAGTTTGTATGTATCAGGTAGACAAGGAGTTAAATCATTACAGTGTGTATGTATCTGGTAGACAAGGAGTTAAATCATTACAGTGTGTATGTATCTGGTAGACAAGGAGTTAAATCATTACAGTTTGTATGTATCTGGTAGACAAGGAGTTAAATCATTACAGTTTGTATGCATCTGGTAGGCAAGAAGTTAAATCATTACAGTTTGTATGTATCTGGTAGGCAAGGAGTTAAATCATTACAGTTTGTATGTATCTGGTAGACAAGGAGTTAAATCATTACAGTTTGTATGTATCTGGTAGGCAAGGAGTTAAATCATTACAGTTTGTATGTATCTGGTAGGCAAGGAGTTAAATCATTACAGTTTGTATGTATCTGGTAGACAAGGAGTTAAATCATTACAGTGTGTATGTATCTGGTAGACAAGGAGTTAAATCATTACAGTTTGTATTATCTGGTAGGCAAGGAGTTAAATCATTACAGTTTGTATGTATCTGGTAGGCAAGGAGTTAAATCATTACAGTTTGTATGTATCTGGTAGGCAAGGAGTTAAATCATTACAGTTTGTATGTATCTGGTAGACAAGGAGTTAAATCATTACAGTTTGTATGTATCTGGTAGACAAGGAGTTAAATAACTGCAGTTTGTATGTATCTGGTAGGCAAGGAGTTAAATCATTACAGTTTGTATGTATCTGGTAGACAAGGAGTTAAATCATTACAGTTTGTATGTATCTGGTAGACAAGGAGTTAAATCATTACAGTTTGTATGTATCTGGTAGACAAGGAGTTAAATCATTACAGTTTGTATGTATCTGGTAGGCAAGGAGTTAAATCATTACAGTTTGTATGTATCTGGTAGACAAGGAGTTAAATCATTACAGTTTGTATGTATCTGGTAGGCAAGGAGTTAAATCATTACAGTTTGTATGTATCTGGTAGACAAGGAGTTAAATCATTACAGTGTGTATGTATCTGGTAGGCAAGGAGTTAAATCATTACAGTTTGTATGTATCTGGTAGACAAGGAGTTAAATCATTACAGTTTGTATGTATCTGGTAGGCAAGGAGTTAAATCATTACAGTGTGTATGTATCTGGTAGACAAGGAGTTAAATCATTACAGTTTGTATGTATCTGGTAGGCAAGGAGTTAAATCATTACAGTTTGTATGTATCTGGTAGGCAAGGAGTTAAATCATTGCAGTTTGTATGTATCTGGTAGGCAAGGAGTTAAATCATTACAGTTTGTATGTATCTGGTAGGCAAGGAGTTAAATCATTACAGTTTGTATGTATCTGGTAGACAAGGAGTTAAATCATTACAGTTTGTATGTATCTGGTAGGCAAGGAGTTAAATCATTACAGTTTGTATGTATCTGGTAGGCAAGGAGTTAAATCATTACAGTTTGTATGTATCTGGTAGGCAAGGAGTTAAATCATTACAGTTTGTATGTATCTGGTAGGCAAGGAGTTAAATTATTACAGTTTGTATGTATCTGGTAGACAAGGAGTTAAATTATTACAGTTTGTATTATCTGGTAGGCAAGGAGTTAAATCATTACAGTTTGTATGTATCTGGTAGACAAGGAGTTAAATCATTACAGTTTGTATGTATCTGGTAGGCAAAGAGTTAAATCATTACAGTTTGTATTATCTGGTAGGCAAGGAGTTAAATTATTACAGTTTGTATGTATCTGGTAGACAAGGAGTTAAATTATTACAGTTTGTATTATCTGGTAGGCAAGGAGTTAAATCATTACAGTGTGTATGTATCTGGTAGGCAAGAAGTTAAATCATTACAGTTTGTATGTATCTGGTAGGCAAAGAGTTAAATCATTACAGTTTGTATTATCTGGTAGACAAGGAGTTAAATCATTACAGTTTGTATGTATCTGGTAGACAAGGAGTTAAATCATTACAGTTTGTATGTATCTGGTAGACAAGGAGTTAAATCATTACAGTGTGTATGTATCTGGTAGACAAGGAGTTAAATCATTACAGTTTGTATGTATCTGGTAGGCAAGGAGTTAAATCATTACAGTTTGTATGCATCTGGTAGGCAAGGAGTTAAATCATTACAGTTTGTATGCATCTGGTAGGCAAGGAGTTAAATCATTACAGTTTTTATGTATCTGGTAGGCAAGGAGTTAAATCATTACAGTTTGTATGTATCTGGTCGGCAAGGAGTTAAATCATTACAGTTTGTATGTATCTAGTAGGCAATGAGTTAAATCATTACAGTTTGTATGTATCTGGTAGAAAAGGAGTTAAATCATTACAGTTTGTATGTATCTAGTAGGCAATGAGTTAAATCATTACAGTTTGTATGTATCTGGTAGAAAAGGAGTTAAATCATTACAGTTTGTATGTATCTGGTAGACAAGGAGTTAAATCATTACAGTTTGTATGTATCTGGTAAGCAAGGAGTTAAATCATTACAGTTTGTATGTATCTGGTAGGCAAGGAGTTAAATCATTACAGTTTGTATTATCTGGTAGGCAAGGAGTTAAATCATTACAGTTTGTATGTATCTGGTAGACAAGGAGTTAAATCATTACAGTTTGTATGTATCTGGTAGACAAGGAGTTAAATCATTACAGTTTGTATGTATCTGGTAGACAAGGAGTTAAATCATTACAGTTTGTATGTATCTGGTAGACAAGGAGTTAAATCATTACAGTGTGTATGTATCTGGTAGACAAGGAGTTAAATCATTACAGTTTGTATGTATCTGGTAAGCAAGGAGTTAAATCATTACAGTTTGTATGTATCTGGTAGGCAAGGAGTTAAATCATTACAGTTTGTATTATCTGGTAGGCAAGGAGTTAAATCATTACAGTTTGTATGTATCTGGTAGACAAGGAGTTAAATCATTACAGTTTGTATGTATCTGGTAGACAAGGAGTTAATTCATTACAGTTTGTATGTATCTGGTAGACAAGGAGTTAATTCATTACAGTTTGTATGTATCTGGTAGGCAAGGAGTTAAATCATTACAGTTTGTATGTATCTGGTAGGCAAGGAGTTAAATCATTACAGTTTGTATGTATCTGGTAGACAAGGAGTTAAATCATTACGGTTTGTATGTATCTGGTAGACAAGGAGTTAAATCATTACAGTTTGTATGTATCTGGTAGACAAGGAGTTAAATCATTACAGTTTGTATGTATCTGGTAGACAAGAAGTTAAATCATTACAGTTTGTATGTATCTGGTAGGCAAGGAGTAAAATCAGAGTCAGTGATCCTGGAATGCGGCAGTGGAAGACCTGGCTCTAGTTGAGTCAGTAATCTAGGTTGCGGCAGTGGGATACTTGGCTCTAGTAGAGTCAGTGATCTAGGTTGTGGCAGTGGGAGACTTGGCTCTATTAGAGTCAGTGATCTAGGTTGTGGCAGTGGGAGACTTGGCTCTAGTAGAGTCAGTGATCTAGGTTGTGGCAGTGGGAGACATTACTCTAGTAGAGTCAGTGATCGAGGAAGCAGCAGTGGGAGACTTGGCTCTAGTAGAGTCAGTGATCTATGTTGCGGCAGTGGGAGACTTGGCTCTATTAGAGTCAGTGATCTAGGTTGTGGCAGTGGGAGACATGGCTCTAGTAGAGTCAGTGATCGAGGAAGCAGCAGTGGGAGACTTGGCTCTAGTAGAGTCAGTGATCTAGGTTGCGGCAGTGGGAGACTTGGCTCTAGTAGAGTCAGTGATCTAGGTTGCGGCAGTGGGAGACTTGGCTCTAGTAGAGTCAGTGATCGAGGAAGCAGCAGTGGGAAACTTGGCTCTAGTAGAGTCAGTGATCTAGGTTGCGGCAGTGGGAGACTTGGCTCTAGGATAGTCAGTGATCGAGGAAGCAGCAGTGGGAGACTTGACTCTAGTAGAGTCAGTGATCGAGGAAGCAGCAGTGGGAGACTTGGCTCTAGTAGAATCAGTGATCTAGGTTGCGGCAGTGGGAGACTTGGCTCTAGGATAGTCAGTGATCGAGGAAGCAGCAGTGGGAGACTTGGCTCTAGTAGAGTCAGTGATCGAGGAAGCAGCAGTGGGAGACTTGGCTCTAGTAGAGTCAGTGATCTAGGTTGCGTCAGTGGGTGACTTGGCTCTAGTAGAGTCAGTGATCTAGGTTGCGTCAGTGGGAGACTTGGCTCTAGTAGAGTTAGTGATCTAGGTTGCGGCAGTGGGAGACCTGGCTCTAGTACAGTCAGTGATTCAGGTTTCAGCAGTGGGAGGCTTCGCTCTAGTAGAGTCAGTGATCCAGGTTGCGCCAGTAGGATGCTGAGCTTAATACTTACCATGGTGCTGCTGATTAAAGGGATATGAAACCGAAAATATTTCTTTTGAAATTCAGATAAAGAATACAATTTAATAAAAATTTCCAAGGTACTTCTATTATCAAATTGACTTAGTTCCCATGATATTCTGGGTTGAAGAGATAACTAGGTAGCATCTGCAGCACTACAAGGCAGGGAATAGTGCTGCCATCTAGTGATCTTGTAAATAGATAACATTCTTACAAAACTGCTGCCATCTAGTGCTCTTGCAAATGGATAACATTCTTGCAAAACTGCTGCCATCTAGTGCTCTTGCAAATGGATAATATTCTTACAATACTGCTGCCATCTAGTGCTCTTGCAAATGGATAACATTCTTACAATACTGCTGCCATCTAGTGCTCTTGCAAATGGATAACATTCTTACAATACTGCTGCCACCTAGTGCTCTTGCAAATGGATAACATTCTTACAATACTGCTGCTCTCTAGTGCTCTTGCAAATGGATAACATTCTTACAATACTGCTGCCATCTAGTGCTCTTGCAAATGGATAACATTCTTACAATACTGCTGCTCTCTAGTGCTCTTGCTAATGGATAACATTCTTGCAATACTGCTGCCCTCTAGTGCTCTTGCAAATGGATAACATTCTTACAATACTGCTGCCATCAAGTGCTCTTGCAAATGGATAACATTCTTACAATACTGCTGCCATCTAGTGCACTTGCAAATGGATAACATTCTTACAATACTGCTGCCCTCTAGTGCTCTTGCTAATGGATAACATTCTTACAATACTGCTGACATCTAGTGCTCTTGCAAATGGATATCATTCTTACAATACTGCTGCCCTCTAGTGCTCTTGCTAATGGATAACATTCTTACAATACTGCTGCCCTCTAGTGCTCTTGCTAATGGATAACATTCTTACAATACTGCTGCCCTCTAGTGCTCTTGCTAATGGATAACATTCTTACAATACTGCTGCCATCTAGTGCTCTTGCTAATGTATAACATTCTTACAATACTGCTGCCATCTAGTGCTCTTGCTAATGTATAACATTCTTACAATACTGCTGCCATCTAGTGCTCTTGCAAATGGATAACATTCTTACAATACTGCTGCCATCTAGTGCTCTTGCAAATGGATAACATTCTTACAATACTGCTGCCATCAAGTGCTCTTGCAAATGGATAACATTCTTACAATACTGCTGCCATCTAGTGCACTTGCAAATGGATAACATTCTTACAATACTGCTGCCCTCTAGTGCTCTTGCTAATGGATAACATTCTTACAATACTGCTGACATCTAGTGCTCTTGCAAATGGATATCATTCTTACAATACTGCTGCCCTCTAGTGCTCTTGCTAATGGATAACATTCTTACAATACTGCTGCCCTCTAGTGCTCTTGCTAATGGATAACATTCTTACAATACTGCTGCCCTCTAGTGCTCTTGCTAATGGATAACATTCTTACAATACTGCTGCCATCTAGTGCTCTTGCTAATGTATAACATTCTTACAATACTGCTGCCATCTAGTGCTCTTGCTAATGTATAACATTCTTACAATACTGCTGCCATCTAGTGCTCTTGCAAATGGATAACATTCTTACAATACTGCTGCCATCTAGTGCTCTTGCAAATGGATAACATTCTTACAATACTGCTGCCCTCTAGTGCTCTTGCTAATGGATAACATTCTTACAATACTGCTGCCCTCTAGTGCTCTTGCTAATGGATAACATTCTTACAATACTGCTGCCCTCTAGTGCTCTTGCTAATGGATAACATTCTTACAATACTGCTGCCCTCTAGTGCTCTTGCAAATGGATAACATTCTTACAATACTGCTGCCCTCTAGTGCTCTTGCAAATGGATAACATTCTTACAATTCTGCTGCCCTCTAGTGCTCTTGCAAATGGATAACATTCTTACAATACTGCTGCCCTCTAGTGCTCTTGCTAATGGATAACATTCTTACAATACTGCTGCCCTCTAGTGCTCTTGCTAATGGATAACATTCTTACAATACTGCTGCCATCTAGTGCTCTTGCTAATGTATAACATTCTTTCAATACTGCTGCCATCTAGTGCTCTTGCTAATGTATAACACTGTTATAAAACTGCTGCCATCTAGCGCTCTTGCTAATGGATAATATTCTTACAATACTGCTGCCATCTAGTGCTCTTGCAAATGGATAACAATCTTACAATACTGCTGCTCTCTAGTGCTCTTGCTAATGGATAACATTCTTACAATACTGCTGCCATCTAGTGCTCTTGCTAATGGATAACATTCTTACAATACTGCTGCCATCTAGTGCTCTTGCAAATGGATAACATTCTTACAATACTGCTGCTCTCTATTGCTCTTGCTAATGGATAACATTCTTACAATACTGCTGCCATCTAGTGCTCTTGCTAATGTATAACATTCTTACAATACTGCTGCTCTCTAGTGCTCTTGCTAATGTATAACATTCTTACAATACTGCTGCTCTCTAGTGCTCTTGCTAATGTATAACATTCTTACAATACTGCTGCTCTCTAGTGCTCTTGCTAATGGATAACATTCTTACAATACTGCTGCCATCTAGTGCTCTTGCAAATGGATAACATTCTTACAATACTGCTGCTCTCTAGTGCTCTTGCTAATGGATAACATTCTTACAATACTGCTGCCATCTAGTGCTCTTGCTAATGGATAACATTCTTGCAAAACTGCTGCCATATAGAGCTCTAGACATGGGCCGGTTCCTGAGCATACATACCTGTTTTTCAACAAAAGATAGCCAAAGAACAAAATGATAATAGAAGTAAATCATGAAAGAAACATTTTGTGTTTCATACCCCTTTAAAGCTAAACAATGCGCCTCCTGACATCAGCTAAGGAATGAACATTACATCGTTAGCCCTACTCTGTCAGTCCCTGTACCATATCCTGCAAGTCTGACGCGTCACTTTATGCTAATTACAATAGGCGCTCTGCGATGAAGGGGTATGTGGCTGTCTTCAAAAGGCGCCTGCTGCCCGCATTTTAATTGATTGATGCGAAAATGTCACATTAACAAAAGAGAGAAAAAAGCTTGGGCGCAGGAACGGTGAAAAAATAATAAATAAAGATATTCACTAATAATTAGATATAAATTGATGAAAGTCAAATGCAGCGTTGCATATTGGCATACTTTACAATCACCTTAAATGTACAGTTACATTCATATAAACACTCTGATCAAAATTATTTCAAAAGTTATAAGGGCTCAAACTATTATGGTAACACTGCTGCAACCTAGATCACTGACTGTACTAGAGCCAAGTCTCCCAGTGCCGCAACCTAGATCACTGACTTTACTAGAGCCAAGTCTCCCACTGCCGCAACCTAGATCACTGACTTTACTAGAGCCAAGTCTCCCACTGCCGCAACCTAGATCACTGACTTTACTAGAGCCAAGTCTCCCACTGCCGCAACCTAGATCACTGACTTTACTAGAGCCAAGTCTCCCACTGCCACAACCTAGATTACTGACTGTACTAGAGCCAAGTCTCCCACTGCCGCAACCTAGATCACTGACTGTACTAGAGCCAAGTCTCCCACTGCCGCAACCTAGATCACTGACTTTACTAGAGCCAAGTCTCCCACTGCCGCAACCTAGATTACTGACTCTAGTAGAGCCAAGTCTCCCAGTGCCGCAACCTAGATCACTGACTCTACTAGAGCCAAGTCTCCCACTGCCACAACCTAGATCACTGGCTCTACTAGAGCCAAGTCTCCCACTGCCGCAACCTAGATCACTGACTGTACTAGAGCCAAGTCTCCCACTGCCGCAACCTAGATCACTGACTGTACTAGAGCCAAGTCTCCCACTGCCGCAACCTAGATCACTGACTTTACTAGAGCCAAGTCTCCCAGTGCCGTAACCTAGATCACTGACTCTACTAGAGCCAAGTCTCCCACTGCCACAACCTAGATCACTGACTTTACTAGAGCCAAGTCTCCCACTGCCGCAACCTAGATTACTGACTCTACTAGAGCCAAGTCTCCCACTGCCGCAACCTAGATCACTGACTTTACTAGAGCCAAGTCTCCCACTGCCGCAACCTAGATCACTGACTCTACTAGAGCCAAGTCTCCCACTGCCGCAACCTAGATCACTGACTTTACTAGAGCCAAGTCTCCCACTGCCGCAACCTAGATTACTGACTCTACTAGAGCCAAGTCTCCCACTGCCGCAACCTAGATCACTGACTTTACTAGAGCCAAGTCTCCCACTGCCGCAACCTAGATTACTGACTCTAGTAGAGCCAAGTCTCCCACTGCCGCAACCTAGATCACTGACTTTACTAGAGCCAAGTCTCCCACTGCCGCAACCTAGATTACTGACTCTACTAGAGCCAAGTCTCCCACTGCCGCAACCTAGATCACTGACTTTACTAGAGCCAAGTCTCCCACTGCCGCAACCTAGATTACTGACTCTAGTAGAGCCAAGTCTCCCACTGCCGCAACCTAGATCACTGACTTTACTAGAGCCAAGTCTCCCACTGCCGCAACCTAGATTACTGACTCTAGTAGAGCCAAGTCTCCCAGTGCCGCAACCTAGATCACTGACTCTACTAGAGCCAAGTCTCCCACTGCCGCAACCTAGATCACTGGCTCTACTAGAGCCAAGTCTGCCACTGCCGCAACCTAGATCACTGACTTTACTAGAGCCAAGTCTCCCACTGCCGCAACCTAGATTACTGACTCTAGTAGAGCCAAGTCTCCCAGTGCCGCAACCTAGATCACTGACTCTACTAGAGCCAAGTCTCCCACTGCCACAACCTAGATCACTGGCTCTACTAGAGCCAAGTCTGCCACTGCCGCAACCTAGATCACTGACTCTGCTAGAGCCAGGTCTCCCAGTGCCGCAACCTAGATCACTGACTGTACTAGAGTCATGTCTCCAACTGCCACAACCTAGATTACTGACTCTACTAGAGCTAAGTCTCCCACTGCCGCAACTTAGATCACTGACTCTACTAGAGCCAAGTCTCCCACTGCCACAACCTAGATCACTGACTCTACTAGAGCCAAGTCTCCCACTGCCGCAACCTAGATCACTGACTGTACTAGAGCCAAGTCTCCCACTGCCACAACCTAGATCACTGACTCTACTAGAGCCAAGTCTCCCACTGCCGCAACCTAGATTACTGACTCTACTAGAGCCAAGTCTCCCACTGCCGCAACCTAGATTACTGACTCTACTAGAGCCAAGTCTCCAACTGCCGCAACCTGAATCACTGACTCTATTAGAGCCAAGTCTCCCACTGCCCCAACCTGGAACACTGGCTCTACTAGAGCCAAGTCTCCAACTGCCACAACCTGAATTACTGACTCTGTTAGAGCCAGGTCTCCCACTGCCGCAACCTAGATCACTGACTCTACTAGTGCCTAGTCTCCAACTGTGGCAACCTGGATCAGTGGCTCTACTAGAGCTAAGTCTCCCACTGCAGCAACCTGGATCACTGGCTCTACTAGAGCCAAGTCTCCAACTTCCGCAACCTGGATCACTGGCTCTACTAGAGCCAAGTCTCCCACTGCTGCAATCTAGATCAATCTACTAAAGTCAAGTCTCCCACTGCCGCAACCTGGAACACTGGCTCTACTAGAGCCAAGTCTCCCACTGCCACAACCTGGGTCACTGACTCTACTAGAGCCAAGTCTCCCACTGCCGCAATCTAGATCACTGACTTTACTAGAGCCAGGTCTCCTACTGCCGCAACCTGGATAACTGACTCTACTAGAGCCAAGTCTCCCACTGCCGCAACCTGGGTCACTGACTCTACTAGAGCCAGGTCTACTACTGCCGCAACCTGATTAATTATGAAATTGGGCACCAAACCTGGCACCAAAACTTTCATTAATTTCAATGGAAAATTCTAAATAAGGAACCAAGCTTATCCTATGAAAACCATATTAGCTCACCCAAATCTGGTTTGTTTTATACTAATTTGGCGTCCCTCTATTGAAAAAAGTTCAATCTACTCAGAGCCGAATAATATAGATAATGAAATATGGCACCAACCTAGCATCCTAACATCCAATCATTTCATTTGGAAATTATGAATAAGGAACCAATCTTTTACTCTATTAAAACCATCTTGGCTCACCTAAATGTGCCTTGTTTTCTACTAATAAGGCTTACCTCTATAGGAGAAAGTTTAATCTAGCCTGAGCCAAATTATATTGCTCAAAAAGTATGTCACCAAACCTGGCATCCTAACACCCATGCATTTCAATGGGAAATTCTGAATAAGGAACTAAGCTTTCCTCTATTAAAAACTAATTTACTCACTCAAATGTGTCATTATTTTAAATTAATTGGGAATATCTCTATATACAAATGTTGAATGTAGCCTGAGCCAAATGATATTGATCATAAAATATGGCACCAAACTTGGTACCCTAGCTTCAATGCATTTCAATGGGGAATGTCTGAGAACCTTTTGAGAACCTTCCTGGTTCACCTAGAATTTGCTTGTTTTTTGCTAATTGGGCATCCCTCTATAGGAAAAAACATAATTTATGTAAGAACTTACCTGATAAATTCATTTCTTTCATATTAGCAAGAGTCCATGAGCTAGTGACGTATGGGATATACATTCCTACCAGGAGGGGCAAAGTTTCCCAAACCTCAAAATGCCTACAAATACACCCCTCACCACACCCACAAATCAATTTAACGCATAGCCAAGAAGTGGGGTGATAAGAAAAAAGTGTGAAAGCATAAAAAAATAAGGAATTGGAATAATTGTGCTTTTTACAAAAAAATTATAACCACCACAAAAAGGGTGGGCCTCATGGACTCTTGCTAATATGAAAGAAATGAATTTATCAGGTAAGTTCTTACATAAATTATGTTTTCTTTCATGTAACTAGCAAGAGTCCATGAGCTAGTGACGTATGGGATAATGACTACCCAAGATGTGGATCTTCCACGCAAGAGTCACTAGAGAGGGAGGGATAAAATAAAGACAGCCAATTCCGCTGAAAATAATCCACACCCAAAACAAAGTTTAAATCTTATAATGAAAAAAACTGAAATTATAAGCAGAAGAATCAAACTGAAACAGCTGCCTGAAGTACTTTTCTACCAAAAACTGCTTCAGAAGAAGAAAACGCATCAAAATGGTAGAATTTAGTAAAAGTATGCAAAGAAGACCAAGTTGCTGCTTTGCAAATCTGATCAACCGAAGCTTCATTCCTAAACGCCCAGGAAGTAGAAACTGACCTAGTAGAATGAGCTGTAATCCTTTGAGGCGGAGTTTTACCCGACTCGACATAAGCATGATGAATCAAAGACTTTAACCAAGACGCCAAAGAAATGGTAGAGGCCTTCTGACCTTTCCTAGAACCAGAAAAGATAACAAATAGACTAGAAGTCTTTCGGAAATTTTTAGTAGCTTCAACATAATATTTCAAAGCTCTAACTACATCCAAAGAATGCAACGATCTTTCCTTAGAATTCTTAGGATTAGGACATAATGAAGGAACCACAATTTCTCTACTAACTAAAAGAAGTTCGCAACACCGCCTTATCCTGATGAAAAATCAGAAAAGGAGACTCACAAGAAAGAACAGATAATTCAGAAACTCTTATAGCAGAAGAGATGGCCAAAAGAAACAAAACTTTCCAAGAAAGTAATTTAATGTCCAGCGAATGCATAGGTTCAAACGGAGGAGCTTGAAGAGCCCCCAGAACCAAATTCAAACTCCAAGGAGGAGAAATTGACTTAATAACAGGTTTTATGCGAACCAAAGCCTGTACAAAACAATGAATATCAGGAAGACTAGCAATCTTTCTGTGGAAAAGAACAGAAAGAGCAGAGATTTGTCCTTTCAAGGAACTTGCAGACAAACCTTTATCCAAACCATCCTGAAGAAACTGTAAAATTCTAGGAATTCTAAAAGAATGCCAAGAAAAATTATGAGAAAAACACCAAGAAATGTAAATCTTCCAGACTCGATAATACATCTTCCTAGATACAGATTTACGAGCCTGTAACATAGTATTAATTACTGAGTCAGAGAAACCTCTATGACTGAGAATCAAGCGTTCAATCTCCATACCTGCAAATTTAAAAATTTGAGATCCTGATGGAAATAAGGACCTTGTGATAGAAGGTCTGGTCTTAATGGAAGAGTCCACGGTTGGCAAGTGGCCATCCGGACAAGATCCGCATACCAAAACCTGTGAGGCCATGCTGGAGCCACCAGCAGAACAAACGAGCACTCCTTTAGAATCTTGGAAATCACTCTTGGAAGGAGAACTAGAGGAGGAAAGATATAGGCAGGATGATACTTCCAAGGAAGTGACAATGCATCCACTGCCTCCGCCTGAGGATCCCTGGATCTGGACAGATACCTGGGAAGTTTCTTGTTTAGATGAGAAGCCATCAGATCTATTTCTGGAAGTCCCCACATTTGAACAATCTGAAGAAATACCTCTGGGTGAAGAGACCATTCGCCCGGATGTAACGTTTGGCGAATGAGATAATCCGCTTCCCAATTGTCTATACCTGGGATATGAACCGCAGAAATTAGACAGGAGCTGGATTCCGCCCATACCAGTATTCGAGATACTTCTTTCATAGCCAGAGGACTGTGAGTCCCTCCTTGATGATTGACATATGCCACAGTTGTGACATTGTCCGTCTGAAAACAAATGAACGACTCTCTCTTTAGAAGAGGCCATGACTGAAGAGCTCTGAAAATTGCACGAAGTTCCAAAATGTTGATTGGTAATCTCACCTCCTGAGATTCCCAAACCCCTTGTGCTGTCAGAGACCCCCAAACAGCTCCCCAACCTGTCAGACTTGCATCTGTTGAAATCACAGTCCAGGTTGGAAGAACAAAAGAAGCCCCCAGAACTAAACGATGGTGGTCTGTCCACCACGTCAGAGAGTGTCGTACAATCGGTTTTAAAGATATTAATTGAGATATCTCTGTATAATCCCTGCACCACTGGTTCAGCATACAGAGCTGAAGAGGTTGCATGTGAAAACGAGCAAAGGGGATCGCGTCCGATGCAGCAGTCATAAGACCTAGAATTTCCATGCATAAGGCTACCGAAGGGAATGATTGAGACTGAAGGTTTCGACAAGCTGAAACCAATTTTAGACGTCTCTTGTCTGTCAGAGACAGAGTCATGGACACTGAATCTATCTGGAAACCTAAAAAGGTTACCCTTGTCTGAGGAATCAATGAACTTTTTGGTAAATTGATCCTCCAACCATGTTCTTGAAGAAACAATACAAGTCGATTCGTATGAGATTCTGCTAAATGTGAAGACTGAGCAAGTACCAAGATATCGTCCAAATAAGGAAATACCACAATACCCTGTTCTCTGATTACAGACAGAAGGGCACCGAGAACCTTTGTAAAAATCCTTTGAGCTGTTGCTAGGCCAAACGGCAGAGCCACAAACTGGTAATGCTTGTCTAGGAAAGAGAATCTCAGAAACTGATAGTGATCTGGATGAATCGGAATATGCAGATATGCATCCTGTAAATCTATTGTGGACATATAATGCCCTTGCTGAACAAAAGGCAGAATAGTCCTTATAGTTACCATTTTGAATGTTGGTATCCTTACATAATGATTCAATATTTTTAAATCCAGAACTGGTCTGAAGGAATTCTCCTTCTTTGGTACAATGAAGAGATTTGAGTAAAACCCCAGCCCCTGTTCCAAAACTGGAACTGGCACAATTACTCCAGCTAACTCTAGATCTGAAACACATTTCAGAAATGCTTGAGCCTTCACTGGATTTACTGGGACACGGGAAAGAAAAAATCTTCTTGCAGGAGGCCTTATCTTGAAGCCTATTCTGTACCCTTGTGAAACAATGTTCTGAATCCAAAGATTGTGAATCGAATTGATCCAAATTTCTTTGAAAAAACGTAATCTGCCCCCTACCAGCTGGGCTGGAATGAGGGCCGCACCTTCATGTTGACTTGGGAGCTGGCTTTGGCTTTCTAAAAGGCTTGGATTTATTCCAGACTGGAGATGGTTTCCAAACTGATACCGCTCCTGTAGGGGAAGGATCAGGCTTTTGTTCCTTATTGTGACGAAAGGAACGAAAACGATTAGTAGACCTAAATTTACCTTTAGATTTTTTATCCTGTGGTAAAAAAGTTCCTTTCCCCCCAGTAACAGTTGAAATAATGGAATCCAACTGTGAACCAAATAATTTATTACCCTGGAAAGAAAGGGAAAGCAAAGTTGACTTGGAAGACATATCAGCATTCCAAGTTTTAAGCCATAAAGCTCTTCTAGCTAAAATAGCTAGAGACATATACCTGACGTCAACCCTAATGATATCAAAGATGGCATCACAAATAAAATTATTAGCATGTTGAAGAAGATTAACAATGCTATGAGAATTATGATCTGTTACTTGCTGCGCTAAAGCTTCCAACCAAAAAGTTGAAGCTGCAGCAACATCCGCTAAAGATATAGCAGGTCTAAGAAGATTACCTGAACATAAGTAAGCTTTTCTTAGAAAGGATTCAATTTTCCTATCTAAAGGATCCTTAAAGGAAGTACTATCTGCCGTAGGAATAGTAGTACGTTTAGCAAGAGTAGAGATAGCCCCATCAACCTTAGGAATTTTGTCCCAAAACTCTAATCTGTCAGATGGCACAGGATATAATTGCTTAAAACGTTTAGAAGGAGTAAAAGAATTACCCAAATTATTCCATTCCCTGGAAATTACTTCAGAAATAGCATCAGGGACAGGAAAAACTTCTGGAATAACTACAGGAGATTTAAAAACCTTATTTAAACGTTTAGATTTAGTATCAAGAGGACCAGAATCCTCTATTTCTAAAGCAATTAAGACTTCTTTAAAGTGATGGTAAACTCACTATAATGACAATGCTATTTCCTAAAGCTTTTATTTCAAATATACCTTGTATATTCTTATTTCTTTACTAATCAATGTTTAAGACAGAGTAAATTACTTTTTTTATTTGCAGGATTGCCTGTCCCTGGCCGCCTCCGTGTAAAAAATACTGATTGTGAAATTTGATTGACATATGGCGCATCCAATAGCAGATGCACCATACGCCCTATGTATTTGATCTTCAGCACGCTCCCGTGCCGCTGCTTTGAGGGCTCTGAATTAGCAATGCACACTGCGCAAGTGCAGTTATCAGATGAGCCGACAGCGGCCTCATGTAAACAGACTGTTTACATGAGGCCGCTGTCGGCTCGTCTGATAACAGACGCAGCTCTCCCGCTCATGGAGGTAGAACTAACGGTGAGTGTGGCTTGTTTAGCTTGGTGCAGGTTATGCATTGTCCGGGCATGCCTTGTGGTAGGATCAAAGCTAAGCTCATAGTGGGAATAACTGCATATCCCTCACATATAGATGTCACACCCCTTGATAATTAGTAAATACTCTTCACAATCTAGAACACTATAAATAGGGGATATTTCACTTCCTATAATTCTTCAGTGCCTGATAACTTTTTGCTTTAAAAAAACACAAGATCTCACACAATCCTCCAAAGCTGCACCAAAGCTGCATATCCCTCACATATAGATGTGCATATCCCTCACATATAGATGTGCATATCCCTCACATAACAGTTTGTTTACATGAGGCCGCTGTCGGCTCATCTGATAACTGCACTTGCGCAGTGTGCATTGCTAATTCAGAGCCCTCAAAGCAGCGGCACGAGAGTGTGCTGAAGATCAAATACATAGGGCGTATGGTGCATCTGCTATTGGATGTGCCATATGTCAATCAAATTTCACAATCAGTATTTTTTACACGGAGGCGGCCAGGGACAGGCAATCCTGCAAATAAAAAAAGTAATTTACTCTGTCTTAAGCATTGATTAGTAAAGAAATAAGAGTATACAAGGTATATGTGTAATAAAAGCTTTAGGAAATAACATTGTCATTATAGTGAGTTTACCATCACTTTAAGTAAAGTACCAATAAATTCCATTTTGAATAAATATGAAGATTTATCAGCATTAACCTCTGAAACAGAATCCTCTGAACCAGAGGAATCATTATCAGAATCAGAATGATGATATTCATTTAAAAATTCATCTGAAAAATGAGAAGTTTTAAAAGACCTTTTACGTTTACTAGAAGGAGGAATAACAGACATAGCCTTCTTAATGGATTTAGAAACAAAATCTCTTATGTTAACAGGAACACTCTGAGTATTAGATGTTGATGGAACAGCAACAGGTAATGTAACATTACTAAAGGAAATATTATCTGCATTAACAAGTTTGTCATGACATTCATTACAAACAACAGCTGGAGGAACAGATACCACAAGTTTACAGCAAATACACTTAACTTTGGTAGATCCAGCATCAGGCAGTGATTTTCCAGAAGTATCTTCTGATTCAGGATCAATCTGAGACATCTTGCAATATGTAAAAGAAAAAACAACATATAAAGCAAAATTGATCAAATTCCTTAAATGACAGTTTCAGGAATGGGAAAAAATGCCAGTGAACAAGCTTCTAGCAACCAGAAGCAAAAAAACAATGAGACTTAAATAATGTGGAGACAATAATGACGCCCATATTTTTTGGCGCCAAAAAAGACGCCCACATTATTTGGCGCCAAAAATGATGCCACATCCGGTAACGCCAACATTTTTGGCGCAAAAACGTCAAAAATGACGCAACTTCCGGCAACAAGTATGACGCCGGAAATAACAAAGAAAAAATTTTTGCGCCAAAAAAGTCTGCGCCAAGAATGCAATAAAATGAAGCATTTTCAGCCCCCGCGAGCCTAACAGCCCACAGGGAAAAAAGTCAAATTTTAAGGTAAGAAAAAAATTGATTATTCAAATGCATTATCCCAAATAATGAAACTGACTGTCTGAAATAAGGAATATTGAACATCCTGAATCAAGGCAAATAAATGTTTAAACACAAATATTTAGAACTTTATATAAAAGTGCCCAACCATAGCTTAGAGTGTCACAAAAATAAGACTTACTTACCCCAGGACACTCATCTACATGTAGTAGAAAGCCAAACCAGTACTGAAACGAGAATCAGTAGAGGTAATGGTATATATAAGAGTATATCGTCGATCTGAAAAGGGAGGTAAGAGATGAATCTCTACGACCGATAACAGAGAACCTATGAAATAGATCCCGTAGAATAGGCAATACTCTCTTCACATCCCTCTGACATTCACTGCACGCTGAGAGGAAAACCGGGCTCCAACCTGCTGCGGAGCGCATTTCAACGTAGAATCTAGCACAAACTTACTTCACCACCTCCACAGGAGGCATAGTTTGTAAAACTGATTTGTGGGTGTGGTGAGGGGTGTATTTGTAGGCATTTTGAGGTTTGGGAAACTTTGCCCCTCCTGGTAGGAATGTATATCCCATACGTCACTAGCTCATGGACTCTTGCTAATTACATGAAAGAAAGTTAAATCTGATACAAGCCAAATGCTATTGATCATAAAATATATAATAATAAATATAATAAAGCTTGGTTCCTTTTTCTTTCAGAATTTCTCATTGAAATGCATGGATGTTCGGGTGCCTGGTTTGGTGTCATATTTTATGATAAGATCCTTTGGCTCGGGCTAGATTGATCTTCCTATAAAGGGATAACCAATTAGTAGAAAGCAAACCACATTTGGATGCGCTAACATGGTCTTATAAAGGAAATGCTCAGCTCATATTCAGAATTTCCATTTGAAATGCATGAATGGTAGGGTTGGAGGTTTGGTGACACATTTTATGATCAATATCGTTTGGCTCAGGAAATTATGAAACAATAAACCTTTTGCTATAGAGGGACGCCCAATTAGTGGAAAACAAACCAAATGTTCGGTTCCTTATTCAGAATTTCCCATTGAAATGCATGGATGTTAGGACGCCAGGTTTGGTGCCATATATTATGATCAATATTTATTTATAAAATATTTTACCAGGATGGATACATTGAGATTTCTCTCGTTTTCAAATATGTCCTGGGTCCACAAAACATTGCATTGATACAATACGGTACAATAATACAAAAACAATATTAATACATAACATATGCAGAATTTAACATAGAACAGGTAGGAAATATATAATCTACCATGACAGGTGCATTCTGTTTTGAGATATGCAGAGAGGGATCTCTTAAAGGATTTTAGACTTGGGGAAGGCTTTAAAGTGTGCGGGAGGTTGTTCCATAATTGTGGTGGTCTGTAGGAAAAGGAGGATCGCGCTGCTTTATTTTTGTATGGAGGCAGACTAAATAATGTACTGCTACTGTATCGGAGGTTATGGGAGGTGGGAACAGCATTCTGCTCAGGTAGGGTGAGAGCTTCCCAGAAAGGCTCTTAAACACAAGGCAGGAAAGATGGAGGGTGCGTCTGGATTCCAGTGACAGTCAGTTTAGTTATTTTAGCATGTCACAATGGTGGGTCCTGTAGTTACATTGTAGCACAAAGCGGCAGAACGAGTTATACAGTGTATTAAGTTTATTAAGGTGAGTTTGCGGTGCAGGTGCATATACTACATCTCCATAATCCATGATTGGCATCAGCATTTGCTGTACAATCTTTTCCTTTACTGTAGTGCTGAGGCAGGATTTGTTTCTGTACAGGGCACCTAGTTTTGGATAGAGTTTAGATGCAAGTTTTTCTATGTGGAGGCCAAAAGATAGAGTGGGGTCTAACAACATACCCAAGTATTTGAAAGAGTGGACTGCGGTCAGTGTGCCATTTGATTTTGATTTTGTTTTAATGCGTAGATGGGACTTTTGCAGTTTGCGTAATTTAGGTACCGTTCCAAAGATCATTGTGACAGTTTTGTCAGTGTTTAGGAAGAATTTGTTTTTTGAGATCCACTTTTCTACCTCTGTGAACTGGTCTTGGAGCACTGCCTCAAGCTGCGGCAGATCGTTTTTTTTTGCATAGATTACCTTGTCGCCTGCGTACATGTGTACAGTTGAGGATTTGCAGACATTTGGCAGATCATTTATAAATAACGTGAATAGTAGGGGGCAGAGAATGGAACCTTGGGGAACACCAAACGTGACTGGGAGAGGGAGGGAGTCACTGTCAGAAATGGAGACATACTGTGATCGATCAGATACATATGATCGAAACCAGGTTAGCGAAGATCACCAATACCTGAGTTTTTTCGTTTGAGCAGTAGTATGTCGTGATCTACTGTGTCAAAGGCCTTTGCAAAATCAAGAAAAATAGCTCCAGTTAGGTCTCCTTGTTCCATGCCAGTTTGGATGTCGTTGCAAACTTTTAGGAGGGCAGTTGTAGTGGAGTGATTCGGGCGAAAACCCGATTGAACAGGGGTCATATAGCTAGATTGTGGGTAATACTCACATAGTTGCGTATGGACGCATTTTTCTAAGATTTTTGACAATACTGGGAGCAATGATATTGGGCGATAGTTAGTAACCATGGTTAACTCACCACTTTTATGGATAAGCACTACTCTTGCAGTCTTCCAAAGTTTGGGTATGTATCCAGACACCAAGGATTCGTTAATTAGTGTTGTGACAGGTTTAGCAATTGCTGAGCTTCAACAGCATTGCTGGGATTTGATCTGGTCCAGACTGGTTTTTCATTTTTAGATTATTTAGGTGTTTCTTAATGACATTGATGGGTACAGGTCTAAAATTGAACTTATCTATATTTGGTCTTTGTAGATTTAGTGGGGCCTGATCCACATTTGTAGTTTCAGGATGCGTGTCATTTATTAGTTTGTCAATCAGGGTGGTGGAGCATCCGACAAAATAATTGTTAAAGGCATTTGCTACTTCTAAGGGAAGTTGCAGGGTTTGGTTATTCATTTTGACAGTAGAGGGTTGGGAGTGGATTGGGGGAGTGTGTAAGTTATTTATGACTTTCCAAAACTTTCTAGGGTTTGATATGTTATTTTTCAGATTTTCACAGAAATATTGGGTCTTGGCCAATTTTGTTTGTTTAGTGCATATATTTCGCCATTTTCTATATACACAGTGATCGTTCATAGAGCCAGTATGCTTGAACTTTGACCACAATGAATCCCGAAATTGGTACATTTGAATGAGGTCAGCTGTGATCCAATTCATATGCGCCCCTTTTACTCTCACCTTACGCAGCGGGGCATGCAAATTCCAAACTTGTAGGAGTTCGGACTGAAGGAATTCAACTGCAGAGTCTAAATCTGGAATTAGGTTTAATCTGTGCCAGGGGAGGTTCTTGATGTCATTTAGAAATGATTGAAGATTAAATTTTTTGAAGGACCTGGTGATTTTAACCTTGGGGGAGGATTTAGTAGCCCTTATTTTGCGCACGCAGTATACTAAGCAGTGGTCACTGAAACTGTTAGGGAGAACACCTGCCTCCTGAATTCGGTCAGGGGAAGTGGAGAGAATCCAATCGAGGAGGGTGTAGTTATGGCTTTTAATGTTTATGCGAGTTGGGGAGGAGATTAATTGCGTTAGCTGCAAAGTCTTAAATGGTGAGCAATAACTATTGTTTTCAGGATTCAGCCAATTAATATAAAAATCTCCAAAGACCAAAATTTCACTTTTTGGGGTTTGAGCTATGGTTTCACTAAGGAGATGGGCTATGTGAGAAAGGGAATGCACAGGGGAGCTAGGTGGACGGTAGATTCCTGCAACAATGATTGATTTACTGCACAGGATCTCAATTGTGCCAGAAAGGAAATCAATGGTGGCAGGAGAGCTAGATTTTTGTAAGGGGGTGAACTTTATGGAATTGCCAACATAAATTAAAATGCCGCCTCCTCTTTTTGCTCTGTCAATTCTATGGCATGAATACCCATGTATAGCAATGGCAGAGTCAGGTATTTTTGCGGTTAGCCAGGATTTGGAGATCACAATGATTTTGGGCTTGTAATGTTAACACCATGCTTGCAGTGCATCGATTTTTGGTAATAAGCTGTGGATGTTACAGTGCACAAAGGAGAGGCCTTTTTTAGCTGGAAGGCTAGGAATGGAATTCGTTGGGGGACCAGGGTTAGACTCTACATCATTTGCAAGAGCAAGTAACATAAGGAATAGGAATTTGGACATCATCAATATGCTTTGCCCAAGTCTTTAGCCAGCGTTAGGTTATTGGACTGAAGGGGATGGAGAGTTAGTGAGTAATGTGCACTATGGTGAATTGTCTCTAATCCCACATCGGTAAATGTGCTGTGATTTGCCTTAGGCACAACAGAAATCAATCCGGTCCCAGCACCAGCGTTTATGAGTGTTTAACTCCCTCCCCCTAATGGCGCCTAAGAAGGGCGCTACTTACTGAGATCAGCCGGCCGGGACCTCAAGTCAGTGTGGTTAGTGAGGAGTGATCACTGCTTTGCTGCCTTCAGATCGCTGGCAGCGTGTCCTCAGCCTGTCATCTGGCTCGGTGTGAGCTGAATGTTCCCTGCAGATGGAGGGCCGTTCTCCGTTGCGCTCATCTGACAGGCTCCTTTTGTATCACCCGTGCAGGCCTCAATGTGATCTAAGGTGTAGAGGCATCGGTGGGAGGCGGGGAGAGAACGGGTAAGTCCAGGTGCAGCTGGGCTAGGGTCAGAAGTAACGGGGAGGGTAAGAAAGGGTTCCCTATCCTGTAGAACAGCTGGATGCCGGTGTATAAGATAGGAGTTCTACTAGTTAGCAGCCATCTTCCAGTGTGGCTAGACTCCGCCCCCCTGGACATCATTTTTTATTGACCATAAAGGGAATGGGATACTTTATAATTTTGTGAGGTTGGGGTAGGGGGACTGTTTTTTATAACTCTCCACCAGCATTCGGCAGATAAGTTATGGCAACAGAGCAAGCCATGGTGTATGATAATTTGTTTTCCAGTTTGAGGTGTGTGCTTATGGCGGTAGTGATGTGAGCAAAATTGGAGTGAGAAAAGGGTTATTATGAATAACACTATGGTCATATTTGGATTCATGTTAGAGGTATAAGGTGTGTAGATGAAAACAAAAACAAAAATAGTAAAAAAATAAAACAAATTAAGTATATAATATTGAGGTGCGATATATAGATACTTGTAGGGAGAGAGGGTATGTATTATATAGGGTTAAGTGAATAGAAGGATGTGCTGATCAGTGATTGCACCTGTCATTTCAGAAGAATGAAAGTTGTGTGGGAGACTATCTATAAATGAGCAAATGAGCTTGGGGTGGGTGGGATGAGGGGCGGGGTGGGAGAGAAATCGTTTTCCAGAAGTCTACCTGTTGCTTGCAAATGGCAGTTTTAACAGCTGAGTGGGGCGAGAATATATTTCAAATTAGTCTGAAGGAGAGAGATATATTAGTGTCATGATAGGCCTTTAAAAAGTGTTTTAAAGGAATGGGGAGGGTGTATTTATGGACATTTGAGCTAAGGGTCATTCAAGCAAAAAATAAAAGATCAAAATATTACAGAGATAAGACTAAGGTATTACAGGGGGGTGAAATAAAACCATTAAACAAATAAATAGACAGATATATGGGCCAGAGCTGCTTAAACTAACTTAACATAATGGGCAGACTTAACGTGGATAAAATATGCAATATGCTAAGGGTATGTAAATTAAGACTAGCACAGCCTGTGATTTTAAAGTCATAGTAATATATACATTTAAAATAAGAAAATAAAAATAACCACTAAATATACAAACACATACAATAAAAACAACTTGGTAGATAAAATATAATGAAGAAATTGTTTTCCAGAAGTCTACCTGTTGCTTGCAAATGGCAGTTTTAACAGCTGAGTGAAAATCCTTGGATTTTCAGGGAGTTTTGGGGCAGGAATATATTTCCAATTAGTCTGTTGTTTGCAAATGGCAGTTTCAACAGCTGAGTGAAAATCCTTGTATTTTCTTGTGTCAGATTGAACTTTTTCCTATAGAAGGATGCCCAATTAGTAAAAAAAACAGGTAAAATCTGGGTGAACCAAAACGATTTTCATAGAGGAAATGATCAGTTTCTTATTTAGAAATTCCACATTGAAATGCATTGAAGTTAGGGTACCAATTTTGCCCTTCCATAATCCCCATGACACGCCACATCCATAGACATTAGAGAAGTTTTGCCGGGACACTTAGCCATCTACCTAGAGAGTGCAGCTGTTAGGGAGCAAGCCGCACAGCGGCCCAGTCTTTTATTGAACCACAAGGAATGTGACCGTTTTGCTATAATGTAAGGTCTGAAAAGATATACAGTTAAAATACTGGAAAGTGGGTAAGATGTACCTGGATCATTCTGAGAGGCATATATAAGCTGCATATGTATGTATTTGTATTGTCTGAGTATCCCCAAGTTAATATATCAAGAGGAGAGGGTTCAAAACAAAAATAATCTGACTCCCTGGTGAGAGTATAGGCAATTATGTGGCTAACCATAAGTGGAGTGATATTAAGGAAGAGCAATATATATCTTATTGCTTGATGGATTTGGTCGCAATGATTAAACATGGCTGTGGTCAACCCACTTTGAACAAGTAACTAGCTGAAATATTTATGGGAAACCTCTAAGAGAGAGTTTCGACTCCTCGTTTATGTTCTCCTCTCAGCTTTCATAAAGCAAAGACATCTACAACAGTGCTGAGAGAGATGAAGTAGAATTAGGGATGCACCGAAATGAAAATTCTGGACTGAAACCGATACCGAAAATTCAGGATGATCCTGTCCGAAAACCGAAATGAAACCGAAATAGTTTTTTTCTTTTTTAACTACAGTGTGTGTGTGTGTGTGTAGAGAGCTTGTAGGCGGGAAAGCTCCAACAAATGGACATGGTCACTTGTACAGGGCGTGATCTGCAGTGAAACTGGAGCTCTATAACGGAGAGCGTGGTTATAGCCAGACAACAATACGAGGTGGACATGTGTTTTGTTTTTGGGTGTAGTTATCCGTGCGATGAGCGTGGCTGCACCTGATCGTCTCTCATCGTATCTCCGCCTAGTTCGGGTCTCAAACTGACCCGTCAGATTATATGTCCGGAGCCCCAAATGGAGTCTGCCTATCACCAGGACCACTGGACTTAGCTACAACCTTACGTGCAAGGTGGTTATAGAAAGTTACTGTGCATTTTTGTATACACTGTCTGGTGGGTGCTAATTTGTACCAACTGTGTGCGAACTTGGGGCTTATGCTTATAAAGTGTGCACGCATATTTGCCTCAGGCGAATAGAATGTCTACGCACAAGAGGTTGATGTATGAGCAATGTATATAAGGCTTAAAGATATTCACTGTGTGTGCTTAGGGCTGTGTCTGATAATATCAAGTGTTTATAAACATGTTACTTATCCTCCTTTGATATTTGTATTCACTATTCAGAACTTTGGTTTCCTTCTCTGCTGGTTTCAAATATCATCATGTAATGGTACTTATGTGTGTGCTCTGTGTACCATGCCAGTGCTGTGCTGCTCACTTTATGCTAAGGATAGACATGTAACTCAATAGAACAGGGGAGGGCTTTACATTTTTTGCCATTTTGGTCCTCTTTGGGCTGAAATTGGAATTGCACATTTTCGGCGGCCCAAATTTTGGTGCATCGCTAGTACTGCAAAACAGTAAGTCAAGTAATGAACTCAAACAGCAGCTCTAGGCTGGCATCAAATTTAAAATATGCTACACAATAATTTTGCCGAAAATAAAAGGCAAAAAAAATGAAAACCGAAATAACAAAAAATGCTATTTTCGGCCGAAACTTTCTGCGACTGAAAATTTCGGTGCATCCCTAAGTAGAATATGTTCTTTATACAACCAATGTGTGCACTCAAACTTATTACGTATATAGAATCAAAACTGGTTCTAGCAGTCATAAACTTTTATTAATCAAAAATAAAAAAGAGAAAAATATCCACAGTATAGATGAATATTAAAGAATGACAAGGCTGCACTCAAAAAGCATTGATTTAAACTCCTTCACACTCTTCAAAAACACCCTACAAAATAATGTGTAAATGAAAATAAGGCGTGGAATACACATGAATGAGAAGAACAAACACAGGGCACAATTAGAGCACATAAAAACACCCTACAAAACAATGTGTAAATGAAAATAAGGCCTGAAAATAAGGCGTGGAATACACATGAATGAGAAGAACAAACACAGGGCACAATTATAGCACATAAAAACACCCTACAGACAATCAAACCCACACAGTCTCTTCACCCTCTATGGGAGGTACTCTACTAGCTAATTGGGGCCTTCAAGCTGCCCCCAGCAACCAGCAGGACTCTCGCTCCAGATTGAGGGTTACAGCTCCTGAATGGTCTGTCAAAGAACAGAGACCAAAGCGGTCAAAACCGAACCCCCCTGACCACACCCTGAGGCCTCAAGCCTCACCCACTTGAGATTGTCGGCATGCATTTCAATACCATTGACAGGTTCATATATTGTGATTTGTTTCCATTTTCAATGTTTATTGTATCTAATTTAAGTTGGAGTTCAAGTTGTTACGTATGGTTAATTAACTATTCTGTGATTTCCTTACAGTTGAGCGGGGCTACTTGCACTAGTCCCTCTGTCTTTTAGACAAGGTTAACTCCCCCCCCAATTTCTGGTGCCCAATCTAGGGCCCCACATAGGTGGACTACTTCCACCTGCTATCCTTCATCCCTCATCCCCCCTCCAACCTACATTCGATTCTACCCTTCTCTTCCCCCCCCCCAAGAATCCTAAATGGCCTCCCTCAGACTCCTCACTCATAATGTCAGAGGCCTCAACACTGTGGGCAAGAGATGCCTCCTATCACGATCCCTCCGTCACCACGGAGCAGACGTGGCCTTCCTTCAGGAGACCCACCTCCTGGCGGACTCCCCCCCCCCACATTTCCAAGGACTTCCCAGTTTTTGAGGCGGCTTCCTTCACAAAGAAAGCCAGAGGGGTAGCCGTCTTAATACACAAAAGAGTGGCTTACGAACCCCTCTTTATATTCAGAGACCCACAGGCTAGATATCTCATCCTTATATGTAATTTGGATCATGTCACATATACCCTCGTTTCGGTCTATCTCCCAAACTCACTTCAACCCAGATACCTCAGGAAGGTCCTTCTGCATGTGGAGAAGGTCAAACAGGGCAGAGTTATTCTCGCCGGTGACCTGAACATGGTATGGGACGAAAAGATAGATAGGAAAACAGGCTCCTCTAAGAGGCTCCCCTCCAACCATGACCCTACCAGTCGTAGGTTCCGGGATCTTATTTGCCAGTTCACATATTTTGACATATGGAGGTCCTTACATCCTTTAGATAAAGATTTCACCCACTTCTCTCACCCTCACTCTACACACTCTAGGCTTGATTACTTTTTCTGCCACCCCACTGACCTGGATCTGGTCCGCTCAGTGAATATTCACCTCACCCCGTGGTCAGACCATGACCTTATCACCTTAGACAATGACTCCAGTCATACTACTAAAACCAGAGCCCCATGGAGACTGCCATACCATCTCCTCTCGGATGTCCCGTTTAGGGAAGAGATCAGGAAGGAGATCTGCTTCACCCTCCAGACCAATGATACCCCAGAAATTAGTGATAATACTATATGGGGGGCATTTAAGGCTACTCTACGAGGCCTTTTCATCCGAAAGCAAGCTCATCTCAGGAGGCAAGCAGGCCTTTCCCTCTCCCAAGCACATTGCAGACTGCGGATGCTTGAAACCCAACGGCGGATCCCGGACTCGGTAACCTACAACTCTGAGGTGGAAGACCTTAGGCGGCACATTTGCCAATTAGAATTTCGTAAAAACACAATCCAATCTCCTCCGTCTGAAACACCTCCTATACTCAAAGGGCAATAAAGCAGATTCTTTACTAGCCAATAAAATCAGACAGCGTGCAGGTGCCACTCGTATCCATGAGATCAGGCAGGGTGGCTGTTCAGTCCGACTTCCTTCCCAGATTGGCCAACAGTTTCATAAGTTCTATTCTGAACTCTATAATATCGGTAATACCGTACGCCCGTGAAAGCCCCCTCGGAAAACATAGATTCTTTCCTTCACTCCCTTGAGCTTCCCACCCTCGATGACTCCCATAAAGAGTGCATTGACTCCCCGATTACTAGCCAGGAGATTAAATCGGTTATTAAAAAACTAAAACCCCTTAAAGCCCCTGGACTTGATGGCTTCACGGCCATTTTCTACAAGACATACCTAGCAGAACTCGCCCCTATGCTTACCAGATTTTTCAATAAGGCTATGTCCACAGGGAAATTCGACAAGGAATTCCTTGAGGCTTCTATCATCACCATTCCCAAACTCAACAAAGATCCTACCCTCTGCGCTAATTACCGACCAATTTCACTCATCAACACAGACGTTAAGATCTATGCCAAAATCCTGTCTAATCGGCTAGCAAAACTACTCCCAACACTTATTAACCCAGACCAGGTCGGGTTCATACCAGGAAGAGAAGGCCCAGATAACACCAGGAGGCTCCTTAACATACTCCTAGAGGCCAAGAGACTGAATAGGCCACTTGCGGCGCTCTCTCTGGATGCCGAAAAGGCCTTCGACCGCGTCAGATGGGAATACCTCTGGCGGGTCTTAGAGAACTTCCAGTTCTCTGCACGAATTGTCTTGGCAATTAAAGCTTTATATTCCTCCCCAGTGGCCTCGGTGAGAGGACTGGGATTTGACCCTACTCCCTTCCCTATATCTAATGGCACCCGCCAGGGTTGCCCCCTTTCCCCGATCCTGTTTGCACTGGCCATGGAGCCTCTGGCGGCGGCCATCAGGACAGACAACGAGATTTCGGGAATCGCCCTACACGGTACGGTCCACAAAGTAGCTCTATTTGCAGACGATACTACCCTGTTCTTCTCCAGTCCCTCTCGAGAGATCCCAAGACTCCTGTCCATCTTAGAGACATTTAGTTCCCTGTCGTACTATAAATTAAATCATTCGAAATCTGAATTGTACACCTCTGGGTTTCCCGAGGAGGTCTCCAAAAACTTATGTAAAAAATATAAGTTTAGCCCCAGCCATAAGTACGTATCCCACCTAGGTGTTAAATTATCCAACTCTCTCCCTCAAATACTTGAAGATAATCTCAAACCACTTTTGACCGAGCTAAGGTCCCTGCCCACACGTTGGAACTTCAAATGTGTATCCTGGTTGGGACGCATAGCGGCTCTAAAGATGAGCTATCTTCCTAAACTCACGTACGCACTCCGGTGTCTACCAATAAGGGTTCCCAGAACCCTTTTGGTACAGTTCCAGAGTGCCTGTACCAAATACATCTGGCAGGGTAAACCCCCCAGAGTTGCTCATAACGCCTGCAATACCCTAAAATACACGGAGGGGTTGCCTCTCCCTCTATTGTTAGGTATGCGGATGCCGCTATGCTCACCCACATCTCTCAATGGGGTGTCAAAGACTCAGACAGCAAATGGAGGTCTATTGAACAAGCCTCCCTGCCACATAACCTTATGTTAAGGGACCTAATATGGACACCACCCCATTGCAGAAGGAATCTGGGTGCCTCTAATCCGATTATACAGGAATGCCTACTCGCCTGGGACCGCCTAAGGCATAACCCCAAGGTAGCCCCCCACCCTTCCCCAATTACCTCCATAACTGGTCTTCTGTCCGGTTTACCGGACTCCCACCCAAACGCTTGGGCTCGGCTGGATATTACGAAGGTGGGTGACCTTTGGTCAACCCCGCCACATACCACCTTTCCCCCCTACACTCATCTCAACGTAACCCCATCTACACCCTTGTATATGAAATTTGAATACTCCAGTTACAAGTTTCTTATCTAGGTGGGGCTTCAAACCATCTCTGTCTCGACAGCCTACCATCTGGGAAGCTAGATGGCAACAGGGGCTCAGACTAGGCAAACCATTGTCCTTACACTATTCCCTTATGGAAGGCGCGGCCCCAGTTGACAAAGCCCAACATATCCTGAAATGGGAACGGAGGTTAGACTTTACGAAACCCTCTTTGGAGTAGCAACGCACGCTCCTTTATACAAAGAAAACCCTTCATTGCATCACCATCCTTGAAACCTACATCAAGGTGCTCACACACTGGTATTATGTCCCAGCTAGGCTTGCGAAGATCTTTCCGGAGGCCTCCCCCACTTGTTGGAGAGACTGCTCGCACATAGGAGATATGATCCACATTTGGTGGAGCTGTCCCAGACTCCAACCTCTCTGGAATAAATGTTTCTCCACATTAACCAGTCTGGGTATCAACCTACCCAGAACTCCCGAGACGGCTCTGTTTCACTTGGGTGTATGTAAAATGCCCAAACATTATGGTGCACTCTGTATTTATCTTCTATCAGCTGTTAAACTTAATATAGCGAGATCTTGGAAAAGATCCCTTCCCCCAGCCTGGTCGGATATTATATCCACTATGGCATACATGTACACTATGGAGAAGAGTATCTATTATGCCTCGGGTAGGACTGATTCCTTTGAGCTGATCTGGTCCGATTGGAAAAACAGATTTGATACTCTCTGGCTCCCCACCTTCGACACCTAAATGGCAGTACACCCCTAACCACATAAGCAGTAGATCTGACCTCCCCCCTGCGCATCTGAATTAGCCCCCTTCTAAAGTCAGCTTAGTGTATCTTCCTACCCTTTTCCCCTTCCCTTTCCCCCCCCCCTCCCCACCTATCTTATGTCCTATCAAGACACTGACTCCCTATTCATAGAAATTTACATTACGTCTGAAATGATTACGTAAATGCTATGATGTATTTGTACTTGATGTACGATTGTCTCGTACAGTTGTTGTATCTATCACTTTTCTATTTTATTAAAAATCAATAAAAATTACATCTCAAAAAAAAAAAAAAAAAAAAAAAAAAAAAACCACCCTACAAAACAATGTGTAAATGAAAATAAGGCGTGGAATACACATGAATGAGAAGAACAAACACAGGGCACAATTAAAGCACATAAAAACACCCTACAAAACAATGTGTAAATGAAAACAAGGCCTGGAATACACATGAATGAGAAGAACAAACACAGGGCACAATTAGAGCACATAAAAACACCCTACAAAACAATGTGTAAATGAAAACAAGGCCTGGAATACACATGAATGAGAAGAACAAACAAACACAGGGCACAATTAGAGCACATAAAAACACCCTATAAAACAATGTGTAAATGAAAACAAGGCCTGGAATACACGTGAATGAGAACAAACACAGGGCACAATTAGAGCACATAAGTGTAAAAACACCCTACAAAACAATGTGTAAATGAAAATAAGGCACACATCCAGGCCTGGAATACACATGAATGAGAAGAACAAACATGGGGCACAATTAGAGCACATAAGTGTAAAAACAGAATTTATGTTTACCTGATAAATTACTTTCTCCAACGGTGTGTCCGGTCCACGGCGTCATCCTTACTTGTGGGATATTCTCCTCCCCAACAGGAAATGGCAAAGAGCCCAGCAAAGCTGGTCACATGATCCCTCCTAGGCTCCGCCTTCCCCAGTCATTCGACCGACGTAAAGGAGGAATATTTGCATAGGAGAAATCATATGATACCGTGGTGACTGTAGTTAAAGAAAATAAATTATCAGACCTGATTAAAAAACCAGGGCGGGCCGTGGACCGGACACACCGTTGGAGAAAGTAATTTATCAGGTAAACATAAATTCTGTTTTCTCCAACATAGGTGTGTCCGGTCCACGGCGTCATCCTTACTTGTGGGAACCAATACCAAAGCTTTAGGACACGGATGAAGGGAGGGAGCAAATCAGGTCACCTAGATGGAAGGCACCACGGCTTGCAAAACCTTTCTCCCAAAAATAGCCTCAGAAGAAGCAAAAGTATCAAATTTGTAAAATTTAGTAAAAGTGTGCAGTGAAGACCAAGTCGCTGCCTTACATATCTGATCAACAGAAGCCTCGTTCTTGAAGGCCCATGTGGAAGCCACAGCCCTAGTAGAATGAGCTGTGATTCTTTCAGGAGGCTGCCGTCCGGCAGTCTCGTAAGCCAATCTGATGATGCTTTTAATCCAAAAAGAGAGAGAGGTAGAAGTTGCTTTTTGACCTCTCCTTTTACCAGAATAAACAACAAACAAAGAAGATGTTTGTCTAAAATCCTTTGTAGCATCTAAATAGAATTTTAGAGCACGAACTACATCCAAATTGTGCAACAAACGTTCCTTCTTTGAAACTGGATTCGGACACAAAGAAGGCACGACTATCTCCTGGTTAATGTTTTTGTTAGAAACAACTTTCGGAAGAAAACCAGGTTTAGTACGTAAAACCACCTTATCTGCATGGAACACCAGATAAGGAGGAGAACACTGCAGAGCAGATAATTCTGAAACTCTTCTAGCAGAAGAAATTGCAACCAAAAACAAAACTTTCCAAGATAATAACTTAATATCAACGGAATGTAAGGGTTCAAACGGAACCCCCTGAAGAACTGAAAGAACTAAATTGAGACTCCAAGGAGGAGTCAAATGTTTGTAAACAGGCTTGATTCTAACCAGAGCCTGAACAAAAGCTTGAACATCTGGCACAGCTGCCAGCTTTTTGTGAAGTAACACAGACAAGGCAGAAATCTGTCCCTTCAAAGAACTTGCAGATAATCCTTTCTCCAAACCTTCTTGAAGAAAGGATAGAATCTTAGGAATTTTTACCTTGTCCCAAGGGAATCCTTTAGATTCACACCAACAGATATATTTTTTCCATATTTTGTGGTAGATTTTTCTAGTTACAGGCTTTCTGGCCTGAACAAGAGTATCAATGACAGAATCTGAGAACCCTCGCTTTGATAAGATCAAGCGTTCAATCTCCAAGCAGTCAGTTGGAGTGAGACCAGATTCGGATGTTCGAACGGACCTTGAACAAGAAGGTCTCGTCTCAAAGGTAGCTTCCATGGTGGAGCCGATGACATATTCACCAGGTCTGCATACCAAGTCCTGCGTGGCCACGCAGGAGCTATCAAGATCACCGATGCCCTCTCCTGATTGATCCTGGCTACCAGCCTGGGGATGAGAGGAAACGGCGGGAATACATAAGCTAGTTTGAAGGTCCAAGGTGCTACTAGTGCATCTACTAGAGTCGCCTTGGGATCCCTGGATCTGGACCCGTAGCAAGGAACCTTGAAGTTCTGACGAGAGGCCATCAGATCCATGTCTGGAATGCCCCACAATTGAGTAATTTGGGCAAAGATTTCCGGATGGAGTTCCCACTCCCCCGGATGAAATGTCTGACGACTCAGAAAATCCGCTTCCCAATTTTCCACTCCTGGGATGTGGATTGCAGACAAGTGGCAGGAGTGAGTCTCCGCCCATTGAATGATTTTGGTCACTTCTTCCATCGCCAGGGAACTCCTTGTTCCCCCCTGATGGTTGATGTACGCAACAGTCGTCATGTTGTCTGATTGAAACCGTATGAACTTGGCCTTTGCTAGCTGAGGCCAAGCCTTGAGAGCATTGAATATCGCTCTCAGTTCCAGAATATTTATCGGGAGAAGAGATTCTTCCCGAGACCAAAGACCCTGAGCTTTCAGGGGTCCCCAGACCGCGCCCCAGCCCACCAGACTGGCGTCGGTCGTGACAATGACCCACTCTGGTCTGCGGAAGCTCATCCCCTGTGACAAGTTGTCCAGGGACAGCCACCAACGGAGTGAATCTCTGGTCCTCTGATCTACTTGTATCGTCGGAGACAAGTCTGTATAGTCCCCATTCCACTGACTGAGCATGCACAGTTGTAATGGTCTTAGATGAATTCGCGCAAAAGGAACTATGTCCATTGCCGCTACCATCAAACCTATTACTTCCATGCACTGCGCTATGGAAGGAAGAGGAACAGAATGAAGTATTTGACAAGAGTTTAGAAGTTTTGATTTTCTGGCCTCTGTCAGAAAAATCCTCATTTCTAAGGAGTCTATTATTGTTCCCAAGAAGGGAACCCTTGTTGACGGAGATAGCGAACTTTTTTCTACGTTCACTTTCCACCCGTGAGATCTGAGAAAGGCCAGGACAATGTCCGTGTGAGCCTTTGCTTGTGGAAGGGACGACGCTTGAATCAGAATGTCGTCCAAGTAAGGTACTACTGCAATGCCTCTTGGTCTTAGCACCGCTAGAAGGGACCCTAGAACCTTTGTGAAAATTCTTGGAGCAGTGGCTAATCCGAACGGAAGTGCCACAAACTGGAAATGCTTGTCCAGGAATGCGAACCTTAGGAACCGATGATGTTCCTTGTGGATAGGAATATGTAGATACGCATCCTTTAAATCCACCGTGGTCATGAATTGACCTTCCTGGATGGAAGGAAGAATTGTTCGAATGGTTTCCATTTTGAACGATGGAACCTTGAGAAACTTGTTTAGGATCTTGAGATCTAAGATTGGTCTGAATGTTCCCTCTTTTTTGGGAACTACGAACAGATTGGAGTAGAACCCCATCCGTTGTTTTCCTAATGGAACAGGATGAATCACTCCCATTTTTAACAGGTCTTCTACACAATGTAAGAATGTCTGTTTTTTTATGTGGTCTGAAGACAATTGAGACCTGTGGAACCTCCCCCTTGGGGGAAGCCCCTTGAATTCCAGAAGATAACCTTGGGAGACTATTTCTAGTGCCCAAGGATCCAGAACATCTCTTGCCCAAGCCTGAGCGAAGAGAGAGAGTCTGCCCCCCACCAGATCCGGTCCCGGATCGGGGGCCAACATCTCATGCTGTCTTGGTAGCAGTGGCAGGTTTCTTGGCCTGCTTTCCTTTGTTCCAGCCTTGCATTGGCCTCCAGGCTGGCTTGGCTTGAGAAGTATTACCCTCTTGCTTAGAGGACGTAGCACTTGGGGCTGGTCCGTTTCTGCGAAAGGGACGAAAATTAGGTTTATTTTTGGCTTTGAAAGACCTATCCTGAGGAAGGGCGTGGCCCTTGCCCCAGTGATATCAGAGATAATCTCTTTCAAGTCAGGGCCAAACAGCGTTTTCCCCTTGAAAGGAATGTTAAGCAATTTGTTCTTGGAAGACGCATCCGCTGACCAAGATTTTAGCCAAAGCGCTCTGCGCGCCACAATAGCAAAACCAGAATTTTTCGCCGCTAACCTAGCCAATTGCAAAGTGGCGTCTAGGGTGAAAGAATTAGCCAATTTGAGAGCATGAATTCTGTCCATAATCTCCTCATAAGAAGAAGAATTATTATTGAGCGCCTTTTCTAGTTCATCGAACCAGAAACACGCTGCTGTAGTGACAGGAACAATGCATGAAATTGGTTGTAGAAGGTAACCTTGCTGAACAAACATCTTTTTAAGCAAACCCTCTAATTTTTTATCCATAGGATCTTTGAAAGCACAACTATCTTCTATGGGTATAGTGGTGCGTTTGTTTAGAGTAGAAACCGCCCCCTCGACCTTGGGGACTGTCTGCCATAAGTCCTTTCTGGGGTCGACCATAGGAAACAATTTCTTAAATATGGGGGGAGGGACGAAAGGTATACCGGGCCTTTCCCATTCTTTATTTACAATGTCCGCCACCCGCTTGGGTATAGGAAAAGCTTCGGGGGGCCCCGGGACCTCTAGGAACTTGTCCATTTTACATAATTTCTCTGGAATGACCAAATTCTCACAATCATCCAGAGTAGATAACACCTCCTTAAGCAGAGCGCGGAGATGTTCCAATTTAAATTTAAATGTAATCACATCAGGTTCAGCTTGTTGAGAAATTTTCCCTGAATCTGAAATTTCTCCCTCAGACAAAACCTCCCTGGCCCCCTCAGACTGGTGTAGGGGCACTTCAGAACCAATATCATCAGCGTCCTCATGCTCTTCAGTATTTTCTAAAACAGAGCAGTCGCGCTTTCGCTGATAAGTGGGCATTTTGGCTAAAATGTTTTTGATAGAATTATCCATTACAGCCGTTAATTGTTGCATAGTAAGGAGTATTGGCGCACTAGATGTACTAGGGGCCTCCTGTGTGGGCAAGACTGGTGTAGACGAAGGAGGGGATGATGCAGTACCATGCTTACTCCCCTCACTTGAGGAATCATCTTGGGCATCATTTTCTCTAAATTTTGTGTCACATAAATCACATCTATTTAAATGAGAAGGAACCTTGGCTTCCCCACATACAGAACACAGTCTATCTGGTAGTTCAGACATGTTAAACAGGCATAAACTTGATAACAAAGTACAAAAAACGTTTTAAAATAAAACCGTTACTGTCACTTTAAATTTTAAACTGAACACACTTTATTACTGCATATGTGAAAAAGTATGAAGGAATTGTTCAAAATTCACCACAGTGTCTTAAAGCCTTAAAAGTATTGCACACCAAATTTGGAAGCTTTAACCCTTAAAATAACGGAACCGGAGCCGTTTTTATATTTAACCCCTTTACAGTCCCTGGTATCTGCTTTGCTGAGACCCAACCAAGCCCAAAGGGGAATACGATACCAAATGACGCCTTCAGAAAGTCTTTTCTATGTATCAGAGCTCCTCACACATGCATCTGCATGTCATGCTTCCCAAAAACAAGTGCGCAATAGAGGCGCGAAAATGAGACTCTGCCTATGATTAGGGAAAGCCCCTAGAGAATAAGGTGTCCAATACAGTGCCTGCCGGTTATTTTACATAGTTCCCAAGATTAAAATAATTCCTCAAGGCTATGGAGTATAAAATATGCTTATATATAAATCGTTTTAGCCCAGAAAATGTCTACAGTCTTAAAAGCCCTTGTGAAGCCCTTTTTTCTCTTTATGTAATAAAAATGGCTTACCGGATCCCATAGGGAAAGTGACAGCTTCCAGCATTACATCGTCTTGTTAGAAATGTGTCATACCTCAAGCAGCAAAAGTCTGCTCCCTGTTTCCCCCAACTGAAGTTAATTCCTCTCAACAGTCCTGTGTGGAAACAGCCATCGATTTTAGTAACGGTTGCTAAAATCATTTTCCTCTTACAAACAGAAATCTTCATCTCTTTTCTGTTTCAGAGTAAATAGTACATACCAGCACTATTTTAAAATAACAAACTCTTGATTGAATAATAAAAACTACAGTTAAACACCAAAAAACTCTAAGCCATCTCCGTGGAGATGTTGCCTGTACAACGGCAAAGAGAATGACTGGGGAAGGCGGAGCCTAGGAGGGATCATGTGACCAGCTTTGCTGGGCTCTTTGCCATTTCCTGTTGGGGAGGAGAATATCCCACAAGTAAGGATGACGCCGTGGACCGGACACACCTATGTTGGAGAAAACACCCTACAAAACAATGTGTAAATGAAAATAAGGCCTGGAATACACATGAATGAGAAGAACAAACATGGGGCACAATTAGAGCACATAAGTGTAAAAACACCCTACAAAACAATGTGTAAATGAAAATAAGGCCTGGAATACACGTGAATGAGAAGAACAAACACAGGGCACAATTAGAGCACATAAAAACACCCTACAAAACAATGTGTAAGAACAAACACAGGGCACAATTAGAGCACATAAAAACACCCTACAAAACAATGTGTAAATGAAAACAAGGCACACATCCAGGCCTGAAAATTTTGGTGCATCGCTAGTACTGCAAAACAGTAAGTCAAGTAATGAACTCAAACAGCAGCTCTAGGCTGGCATCAAATTTAAAATATGCTACACAATAATTTTGCCGAAAATAAAAGGCAAAAAAAATGAAAACCGAAATAACAAAAAATGCTATTTTCGGCCGAAACTTTCTGCGACCGAAATTTCGGTGCATCCCTAAGTAGAATATGTTCTTTATACAACCAATGTGTGCACTCAAACTTATTACGTATATAGAATCAAAACTGGTTCTAGCAGTCATAAACTTTTATTAATCAAAAATAAAAAAGAGAAAAATATCCACAGTATAGATGAATATTAAAGAATGACAAGGCTGCACTCAAAAAGCATTGATTTAAACTCCTTCACACTCTTCAAAAACACCCTACAAAATAATGTGTAAATGAAAATAAGGCCTGGAATACACATGAATGAGAAGAACAAACACAGGGCACAATTAGAGCACATAAAACACCCTACAAAACAATGTGTAAATAAAAATAAGGCCTGGAATACACATGAATGAGAAGAACAAACACAGCGCACAATTAGAGCACATAAAAACACCCTACAAAACAATGTGTAAATGAAAACAAGGCCTGGAATACACATGAATGAGAAGAACAAACAGCGCACAATTAGAGCACATAAAAACACCCTACAAAACAATGTGTAAATAAAAATAAGGCCTGGAATACACATGAATGAGAAGAACAAACACAGGGCACAATTAGAGCACATAAGTGTAAAAACACCCTACAAAACAATGTGTAAATGAAAACAAGGCCTGGAATACACATGAATGAGAAGAACAAACAGCGCACAATTAGAGCACATAAAAACACCCTACAAAACAATGTGTAAATAAAAATAAGGCCTGGAATACACATGAATGAGAAGAACAAACACAGGGCACAATTAGAGCACATAAAAACACCCTACAAAACAATGTGTAAATAAAAATAAGGCCTGGAATACACATGAATGAGAAGAACAAACACAGCGCACAATTAGAGCACATAAAAACACCCTACAAAACAATGTGTAAATGAAAACAAGTCACACATCCAGGCCTGGAATACACATGAATGAGAAGAACAAACACAGCGCACAATTAGAGCACATAAAAACACCCTACAAAACAATGTGTAAATAAAAATAAGGCGTGGAATACACATGAATGAGAAGAACAAACATGGGGCACAATTAGAGCACATAAAAACACCCTACAAAACAATGTGTAAATGAAAACAAGGCCTGGAATACACATGAATGAGAAGAACAAACACAGGGCACAATTAGAGCACATAAAAACACCCTACAAAACAATGTGTAAATGAAAACAAGTCACACATCCAGGCCTGGAATACACATGAATGAGAAGAACAAACACAGCGCACAATTAGAGCACATAAAAACACCCTACAAAACAATGTGTAAATGAAAACAAGGCCTGGAATACACATGAATGAGAAGAACAAACACAGGGCACAATTAGAGCACATAAAAACACCCTACAAAACAATGTGTAAATGAAAACAAGGCCTGGAATACACATGAATGAGAAGAACAAACACAGCGCACAATTAGAGCACATAAAAACACCCTACAAAACAATGTGTAAATGAAAATAAGGCGTGGAATACACATGAATGAGAAGAACAAACATGGGGCACAATTAGAGCACCCTCATTAATAGGGTTCAGCAAGCAGTTCCTTTAACATCCACGCTCCAACAGGCTGGATACATACAGGGAAACGTTTAACCGCTCTTGAATAGCGTGTTCCTCAATCTTCTAAAGCAGAAACAATTGTTGCCACATGAGTCAGGAGCACATATTGTAACAACACGCTCAAACGATGACTTAAACCAGAAACATGCGGCATCTACATATAGCATGTACTGCTTAAAGGCACACTACACTAAACCTTAAAATTTTCTTTCATTATTCAGATAGAGAATACAAATTTAAGCAACATTACAATTTACTTCTATTATTTATTTTGCTTCATTTTTTAGATATTCTTAGTTGAAGAAAAAGCAATGCACATGGGTGAGCCAATCACACAAGGCTTCTTTGTGAATGAACCAATCAGCAGCTACTGAGCCTATCTAGATATGCTTTTCAGCAAAGAATATCAAGAAAATAAAACAAATGAGATAATAGAAGTAAACTAGAAAGTTGTTTACAATTGCATGCTCTTTCTAAATCATGAAAGAAAAAATGTGTGTTTCTTGTCTCTTTAAGCATCCGGACACAAAATTACTGTTCAAAATCTCACCACCTCGGCTACAGAGTGTCCTAGGGAGCTGGACTTCCAATCTCGTACCGGTACCTCATTATGGATGATTTGGTCAATTATGCCACTGTTACAATGAATCAAGGTGGGTTAAGAATCTTCTGGATTAACAAGTGTTCCACGGCTCAATTTAGCAAACGCCGGTCTTTAGAGCGCCAGATATGACGTGTTTTGTCCCTCCCCTTCACTGGGCTGGCACTGGGGCTTTGTAAGATGCTTCCTTTTGTCATAGCCAGCTTTTTAATTCTATCATAAGCTCCTCCTTTACACTCCTATTCCCTTTAATCATTAAAGGGCTACCAGCATATATTTGCTCATGGTTTATTGCTTCAGTTCTGAGGCGTGCACAGACTTTCTCTGGCCTATTCCTTCTGCAGTGCAGTCTATGGGGCTGATTTTTCATGGCCCGAATGGAGCCAAATTACCCTGTTTCCAGGCAAGTCTTTAGGCTCGCCGGAAACAGGAGTTAAGAAGCAACAGTCTTAAGACCGCTGCTCCTTAACTTGTCCGCCGACTCTGAGGCTGCGGACAACTATCCGCCTGATCGCATATGATCGGGTTGATTGATACCCCCTGTTAGCAGCCGATTGGCTGCAAATCTGCAGGGGCAGGATTGCACAAGCAGTTCACTAAAACTGCTTGTGCAATGATAAATGCAGACAGAGTATGCTATTGGCATTTATCGATGCCTGGCGGACATGATCGCTACAGCGGAACCTGTCCGCCAGACAAATGATAAATCAGCCCCTATAACTTCATGAAACTTTCATAGCGAAACCAGAATATTTTGACACTCCACAATTTCTTCAGCCAAGTATAGTTTTCTGATAAAATAACTTTAATGCTTTCTTGGAGGCATAACCGCTAATATTTCAGACACAGTGAATCGGATAAAATCCTTGACGGCTGAAAGTGGAAAGATTCTCCTTCAGCTCCAAAATCCCATACAGGCTGCTCACCTCACAAACCACTGGAATTGGTTACAGTTACACGATACACAATAAACCCCATTTCTACTTTTGCAATTGATAAAATTATTGATGGTCCATTTTTTATTAAATCTATCAACAATAACCTGCTTTATAACCATATGCTGGCAAATTGTACAACTTCCACATGGAATTGAGCCTTTATATAGTGGGGGTTTCTAAGCATTCCTATCAAAATGACTCCTGGTGAGATAGTCATTCAGATTATTAGCTCTCCTGAATGTGAACAAAGGTCTTTCTGAAAGAATTGATATTAAGTGAACAGTCACACACCCCAGGTCGGAACAACCAGTGATACTGATTGGTTAATGGGAGGGTGTGATGGTAATACACGTTTGGATTGGTGGAAAAGTTCACTTGAGGTTCTTAAAAGGAACAGTTACTGAGGCTTCGGTTTGTCAATTATAACATTGAGAAAGGCCTGCATGTAGGCCCAAAACACGTTTGTTTTGTTGTTATTGTCTTTCACCCCTGGCATATGAAGCCACCGTATCCAGCTATCGGCCAGGAAACAGGGGGGTGAATTACAGTTTTTAATTGCATTTCATTGTTGGTGGGCTGTGTGTCCAGGGTGGGTTCCCTGTTTTATCTGACTTAATAAAGTTATTTACCTTAGTTTAAGGAAGGAGTGCTACAAGCCCCATCCCTTTTGTATTCTCTTGTGTATAGACTACGGTGAGCCAGCTAAGCCTGGTGTATAGATGGGAATAGGCTAGATGTCTAACACACCCGTTGTCTTTCTGTGATTATTATAGTGTGTATTTGTTGGTTAAGATTAACACTTGGCATTGTTTAGGAGGCAGGAGAGTGAGAGGTGAATTAAAATATACTATATATTTCACTTATACATATACCACATTTATCCTGATCGGCTCTTTTGGCACATCACAGCTGTTTGCATTGCTGACACATAAAACACTGTATCAATTAGAGGTGCTGTATGATACCCACAGATTCAGAGAGAGTATAACTGCCATAGAAAAGGGTATACACAATTAGATAACTTATAGATTCCACCGATTACAGATGGTTGGACACTATAGGTATACATTGCTCCTTGTATCACTGTTTTGCCTTGCTTTTTTTCTCTTTTTGTGCTCTCTTTTAGACATCCAACTCATTTCAGAGAAGTCTGAAGCACATTGCACGATATTTCTATTATTAGAATTGTTGGGAACTTTCACAATCCCACACTAATGGAAACATATTTAAATAGCTAAAAAACTAAATCACCAAGGATGCCGCCTAAACAAGAAGACAAGAAAGCTAGGAGATAACACTGAAGTCTCCCCAGACAATACAATAGAAACCAGTTTACCGTTGGCCATGGACTGACCACTAACCCAGTCCTACAGTGTCAGATGTATACATGTGTTTTACTGACCCCTAACCCAGTCCTACAGTGTCAGATGTATACATGTGTTTTACTGACCCCTAACCCAGTCCTACAGTGTCAGATGTATACATGTGTTTTACTGACCCCTAACCAAGTCCTACAGTGTCAGATGTATACATGTGTTTTACAGACCCCTAACCAAGCCCCCCAGTGTCAGATGTATACATGTGTTTTACAGACTCCTAACCAAGCCCCCCAGTGTCAGATGTATACATGTGTTTTACAGACTCCTAACCAAGCCCCCCAGTGTCAGATGTATACATGTGTTTTACAGACCCCTAACCAAGCGCTACAGTGTCAGATGTATACATGTGTTTTACAGACTCCTAACCAAGCCCCCCAGTGTCAGATGTATACATGTGTTTTACAGACCCCTAACCAAGCGCTACAGTGTCAGATGTATATATGTGTTTTACAGACCACTAACCCAGTCCTACAGTGTCAGATGTATATATGTGTTTTACTGACCCCTAACCAAGTCCTACAGTGTCAGATGTATACATGTGTTTTACAGACCCCTAACCAAGCCCTACAGTGTCAGATGTATATATGTGTTTTACAGACCACTAACCCAGTCCTACAGTGTCAGATGTATACATGTGTTTTACTGACCCCTAACCCAGTCCTACAGTGTCAGATGTATACATGTGTTTTACTGACCCCTAACCCAGTCCAACAGTGTCAGATGTATACATGTGTTTTACTGACCCCTAACCAAGTCCTACAGTGTCAGATGTATACATGTGTTTTACAGACCCCTAACCAAGCCCCCCAGTGTCAGATGTATACATGTGTTTTACAGACTCCTAACCAAGCCCCCCAGTGTCAGATGTATACATGTGTTTTACAGACCCCTAACCAAGCCCTACAGTGTCAGATGTATACATGTGTTTTACAGACCCTTAACCAACTCCTACAGTGTCAGATGTATACATGTGTTTTACTGACCCCTAACCAAGTCCTACAGTGTCAGATGTATACATGTGTTTTACAGACTCCTAACCAAGCCCCCCAGTGTCAGATGTATACATGTGTTTTACAGACCCCTAAAGAAGCCCTACAGTGTCAGATGTATACATGTGTTTTACAGACCCTTAACCAAGCCCTACAGTGTCAGATGTATACATGTGTTTTACAGACCCCTAACCAAGCCCTACAGTGTCAGATGTATACATGTGTTTTACAGACTCCTAAACAAGCCGTACAGTGTCAGATGTATACATGTGTTTTACAGACCCCTAACCAAGCCCTACAGTATCAGATGTATACATGTGTTTTACTGACCCCTAACCAAGCCCTACAGTGTCAGATGTATACATGTGTTTTACTGACCCCTAACCAAGCCCTACAGTGTCAGATGTATACATGTGTTTTACTGACCCCTAACCAAGCCCTACAGTGTCAGATGTATACATGTGTTTTACAGACTACTAACCAAGCCCTACAGTGTCAGATGTATACATGTGTTTTACTGACCCCTAACCCAGTCCTACAGTGTCAGATGTATACATGTGTTTTACAGACTCCTAACCAAGCCCTAAAGTGTCAGATGTATACATGTGTTTTACTGACCCCTAACCCAGTCCTACAGTGTCAGATGTATACATGTGTTTTACAGACCCCTAACCAAGCCCTACAGTGTCAGATGTTTACAAGTGTTTTACAGACCCCTAACCAAGCCCTACAGTGTCAGATGTATACATGTGTTTTACAGACCCCTAACCAAGCCCTACAGTGTCAGATGTATACATGTGTTTTACAGACTCCTAACCAAGCCCCCCAGTGTCAGATGTATACATGTGTTTTACAGACCCCTAACCAAGCCCTACAGTGTCAGATGTATACATGTGTTTTACAGACTCCTAACCAAGCCCCCCAGTGTCAGATGTATACATGTGTTTTACAGACCCCTAACCAAGCCCTACAGTGTCAGATGTATACATGTGTTTTACAGACTCCTAACCAAGTCCTACAGTGTCAGATGTATACATGTGTTTTACAGACTCCTAACCAAGCCCTACAGTGTCAGATGTATACATGTGTTTTACAGACCCCTAACCAAGCTCTACAGTGTCAGATGTATACATGTGTTTTACAGACTCCTAACCAAGCCCCCCAGTGTCAGATGTATACATGTGTTTTACAGACCCCTAACCAAGCCCTACAGTGTCAGATGTATACATGTGTTTTACAGACCCTTAACCAACTCCTACAGTGTCAGATGTATACATGTGTTTTACAGACCCCTAACCAAGTCCTACAGTGTCAGATGTATACATGTGTTTTACAGACTCCTAACCAAGCCCCCCAGTGTCAGATGTATACATGTGTTTTACAGACCCCTAACCAAGCCCTACAGTGTCAGATGTATACATGTGTTTTACTGACCCCTAACCAAGCCCTACAGTGTCAGATGTATACATGTGTTTTACTGACCCCTAACCCAGTCCTACAGTGTCAGATGTATACATGTGTTTTACAGACCCCTAATCAAGCCCCCCAGTGTCAGATGTATACATGTATTTTACAGACCCCTAACCAAACCCTACAGTGTCAGATGTATACATGTGTTTTACAGACCCCTAACCAAGCCCTACAGTGTCAGATGTATACATGTGTTTTACAGACCCCTAACCAAGCCCTACAGTGTCAGATGTATACATGTGTTTTACAGACCCCTAATCAAGTCCTACAGTGTCAGATGTATACATGTGTTTTACAGACTCCTAACCAAGCCCCCCAGTGTCAGATGTATACATGTGTTTTACAGACCCCTAACCAAGCCCTACAGTGTCAGATGTATACATGTGTTTTACTGACCCCTAACCAAGCCCTAAAGTGTCAGATGTATACATGTGTTTTACTGACCCCTAACCCAGTCCTACAGTGTCAGATGTATACATGTATTTTACAGACCCCTAACCAAGCCCTACAGTGTCAGATGTATACATGTGTTTTACAGACCCCTAACCAAGCCCTACAGTGTCAGATGTATACATGTGTTTTACTGACCCCTAACCAAGCCCTACAGTGTCAGATGTATACATGTGTTTTACAGACCCCTAACCAAGTCCTACAGTGTCAGATGTATACATGTGTTTTACAGACTCCTAACCAAGCCCCCCAGTGTCAGATGTATACATGTGTTTTACAGACCCCTAACCAAGCCCTACAGTGTCAGATGTATACATGTGTTTTACTGACCCCTAACCAAGCCCTACAGTGTCAGATGTATACATGTGTTTTACAGACTCCTAACCCAGTCCTACAGTGTCAGATGTATACATGTATTTTACAGACCCCTAACCAAGCCCTACATTGTCAGATGTATACATGTGTTTTACTGACCCCTAACCAAGCCCTACAGTGTCAGATGTATACATGTGTTTTACAGACTCCTAACCCAGTCCTACAGTGTCAGATGTATACATGTATTTTACAAACCCCTAACCAAGCCCTACAGTGTCAGATGTATACATGTAATTTACAGACTACTAACCAAGCCCTACAGTGTCAGATGTATACATGTGTTTTACTGACCCCTAACCAAGCCCTACAGTGTCAGATGTATACATGTGTTTTACAGACTCCTAAACCAAGCCCCCCAGTGTCAGATGTATACATGTGTTTTACTGACCCCTAACCCAGTCCTACAGTGTCAGATGTATACGTGTGTTTTATTGACCCCTAACCAAGCCCTACATTGTCAGATGTATACATGTGTTTTACTGACCCCTAACCCAGTCCTACAGTGTCAGATGTATACATGTGTTTTACAGACCCCTAACCAAGCCCTACAGTGTCAGATGTATACATGTGTTTTACTGACCCCTAACCCAGTCCTACAGTGTCAGATGTATACATGTGTTATACTGACCCCTAACCCAGTCCTACAGTGTCAGATGTATACATGTGTTTTACAGACCCCTAACCAAGCCCTACAGTGTCAGATGTATACATGTGTTTTACTGACCCCTAACCCAGTCCTACAGTGTCAGATGTATACATGTGTTTTACTGACCCCTAACCAAGTCCTACAGTGTCAGATGTATACATGTGTTTTACAGACCCCTAACCAAGCCCCCCAGTGTCAGATGTATACATGTGTTTTACAGACTCCTAACCAAGCCCCCCAGTGTCAGATGTATACATGTGTTTTACAGACCCCTAACCAAGCCCTACAGTGTCAGATGTATACATGTGTTTTACAGACCCTTAACCAACTCCTACAGTGTCAGATGTATACAAGTGTTTTACAGACTCCTAACCAAGCCCCCCAGTGTCAGATGTATACATGTGTTTTACAGACCCCTAACCAAGCCCTACAGTGTCAGATGTATACATGTGTTTTACAGACCCTTAACCAACTCCTACAGTGTCAGATGTATACATGTGTTTTACTGACCCCTAACCAAGTCCTACAGTGTCAGATGTATACATGTGTTTTACTGACCCCTAACCAAGTCCTACAGTGTCAGATGTATACATGTGTTTTACAGACCCCTAACCAAGCCCTACAGTGTCAGATGTATACATGTGTTTTACTGACCCCTAACCAAGCCCTACAGTGTCAGATGTATACATGTGTTTTACTGACCCCTAACCCAGTCCTACAGTGTCAGATGTATACATGTGTTTTACAGACCCCTAATCAAGCCCCCCAGTGTCAGATGTATACATGTATTTTACAGACCCCTAACCAAGCCCTACAGTGTCAGATGTATACATGTGTTTTACAGACCCCTAACCAAGCCCTACAGTGTCAGATGTATACATGTGTTTTACAGACCCCTAACCAAGCCCTACAGTGTCAGATGTATACATGTGTTTTACAGACCCCTAACCAAGCCCTACAGTGTCAGATGTATACATGTGTTTTACAGACCCCTAACCAAGCCCTACAGTGTCAGATGTATACATGTGTTTTACAGACCCCTAACCAAGTCCTACAGTGTCAGATGTATACATGTGTTTTACAGACTCCTAACCAAGCCCCCCAGTGTCAGATGTATACATGTGTTTTACAGACCCCTAACCAAGCCCTACAGTGTCAGATGTATACATGTGTTTTACAGACTCCTAACCAAGCCCTACAGTGTCAGATGTATACATGTGTTTTACTGACCCCTAACCAAGCCCTAAAGTGTCAGATGTATACATGTGTTTTACTGACCCCTAACCCAGTCCTACAGTGTCAGATGTATACATGTATTTTACAGACCCCTAACCAAGCCCTACAGTGTCAGATGTATACATGTGTTTTACAGACCCCTAACCAAGCCCTACAGTGTCAGATGTATACATGTGTTTTACTGACCCCTAACCAAGCCCTACAGTGTCAGATGTATACATGTGTTTTACAGACTCCTAACCAAGCCCTACAGTGTCAGATGTATACATGTGTTTTACAGACCCCTAACCAAGTCCTACAGTGTCAGATGTATACATGTGTTTTACAGACTCCTAACCAAGCCCCCCAGTGTCAGATGTATACATGTGTTTTACAGACCCCTAACCAAGCCCTACAGTGTCAGATGTATACATGTGTTTTACAGACCCCTAACCAAGCCCTACAGTGTCAGATGTATACATGTGTTTTACAGACCCCTAACCAAGCCCTACAGTGTCAGATGTATACATGTGTTTTACAGACCCCTAACCAAGCCCTACAGTGTCAGATGTATACATGTGTTTTACAGACTCCTAACCAAGCCCTACAGTGTCAGATGTATACATGTGTTTTACTGACCCCTAACCAAGCCCTAAAGTGTCAGATGTATACATGTGTTTTACAGACTCCTAACCAAGCCCTAAAGTGTCAGATGTATACATGTGTTTTACTGACCCCTAACCAAGCCCTACAGTATCAGATGTATACATGTGTTTTACAGACCCCTAACCAAGCCCTACAGTGTCAGATGTATACATGTGTTTTACAGACTCCTAACCAAGCCCTACAGTGTCAGATGTATACATGTGTTTTACTGACCCCTAACCAAGCCCTACAGTGTCAGATGTATACATGTGTTTTACAGACCCCTAACCAAGCCCTACAGTGTCAGATGTATACATGTGTTTTACAGACCCCTGACCAAGCCCTACAGTGTCAGATGTATACAAGTGTTTTACAGACCCCTAACCAAGCCCTACAGTGTCAGATGTATACATGTGTTTTACAGACCCCTAACCAAGCCCTACAGTATCAGATGTATACATGTGTTTTACAGACCCCTAACCAAGCCCTACAGTGTCAGATGTATACATGTGTTTTACAGACTCCTAACCAAGCCCTACAGTGTCAGATGTATACATGTGTTTTACAGACCCCTAACCAAGCGCTACAGTGTCAGATGTATACATGTGTTTTACAGACCCCTAACCAAGCCCTACAGTGTCAGATGTATACATGTGTTTTACAGACCCCTAAAAAAGCCCTAAAGTGTTAGATGTATACATGTGTTTTACAGACCCCTAACCAAGTCCTACAGTGTCAGATGTATACATGTGTTTTACAGACCCCTAACCAAGCCCTACAGTGTCAGATGTATACATGTGTTTTACAGACTCCTAACCAAGCCCCCCAGTGTCAGATGTATAAATGTGTTTTACAGACTCCTAACCAAGCCCTAAAGTGTCAGATGTATATATGTGTTTTACAGACCCCTAACCAAGCCCTACAGTGTCAGATGTATACATGTGTTTTACAGACTCCTAACCAAGCCCCCCAGTGTCAGATGTATACATGTGTTTTACAGACTCCTAACCAAGCCCTACAGTGTCAGATGTATACATGTGTTTTACTGACCCCTAACCAAGCCCTACAGTGTCAGATGTATACATGTGTTTTACAGACCTCTAACCAAGCCCTACAGTGTCAGATGTATACATGTGTTTTACAGACCCCTAACCAAGCCCTACAGTGTCAGATGTATACATGTGTTTTACAGACCCCTAACCAAGCCCCCCAGTGTCAGATGTATACATGTGTATTACAGACCCCTAACCAAGCCCCCCAGTGTCAGATGTATACATGTGTTTTACAGACTCCTAACCAAGCCCTACAGTGTCAGATGTATACATGTGTTTTACAGACTCCTAACCAAGCCCTACAGTGTCAGATGTATACATGTGTTTTACAGACCCCTAACCAAGCCCCCCAGTGTCAGATGTATACATGTGTTTTACAGACTCCTAACCAAGCCCTACAGTGTCAGATGTATACATGTGTTTTACAGACCCCTAACCAAGCCCCCCAGTGTCAGATGTATACATGTGTTTTACAGACCCCTAACCAAGCCCTACAGTGTCAGATGTATACGTGTGTTTTACAGACCCCTAACCAAGCCCTACAGTGTCAGATGTATACATGTGTTTTACAGACCCCTAACCAAGCCCTACAGTGTCAGATGTATACATGTGTTTTACAGACCCCTAAAGAAGCCCTACAGTGTCAGATGTATACATGTGTTTTACAGACCCCTAACCCAGTCCTACAGTGTCAGATGTATACATGTGTTTTACTGACCCCTAACCCAGTCCTACAGTGTCAGATGTATACATGTGTTTTACAGACCCCTAACCAAGCCCTACAGTGTCAGATGTATACATGTGTTTTACTGACCCCTAACCAAGCCCTAAAGTGTCAGATGTATACATGTGTTTTACTGACCCCTAACCCAGTCCTACAGTGTCAGATGTATACATGTATTTTACAGACCCCTAACCAAGCCCTACAGTGTCAGATGTATACATGTGTTTTACAGACCCCTAACCAAGCCCTACAGTGTCAGATGTATACATGTGTTTTACTGACCCCTAACCAAGCCCTACAGTGTCAGATGTATACATGTGTTTTACAGACCCCTAACCAAGTCCTACAGTGTCAGATGTATACATGTGTTTTACAGACTCCTAACCAAGCCCCCCAGTGTCAGATGTATACATGTGTTTTACAGACCCCTAACCAAGTCCTACAGTGTCAGATGTATACATGTGTTTTACAGACCCCTAACCAAGCCCTACAGTGTCAGATGTATACATGTGTTTTACAGACCCCTAACCAAGCCCTACAGTGTCAGATGTATACATGTGTTTTACTGACCCCTAACCAAGCCCTACAGTGTCAGATGTATACATGTGTTTTACAGACTCCTAACCCAGTCCTACAGTGTCAGATGTATACATGTATTTTACAGACCCCTAACCAAGCCCTACAGTGTCAGATGTATACATGTGTTTTACTGACCCCTAACCAAGCCCTACAGTGTCAGATGTATACATGTGTTTTACAGACTCCTAACCCAGTCCTACAGTGTCAGATGTATACATGTATTTTACAAACCCCTAACCAAGCCCTACAGTGTCAGATGTATACATGTGTTTTACTGACCCCTAACCAAGCCCTACAGTGTCAGATGTATACATGTGTTTTACAGACTCCTAAACCAAGCCCCCCAGTGTCAGATGTATACATGTGTTTTACTGACCCCTAACCCAGTCCTACAGTGTCAGATGTATACGTGTGTTTTATTGACCCCTAACCAAGCCCTACATTGTCAGATGTATAAATGTGTTTTACTGACCCCTAACCCAGTCCTACAGTGTCAGATGTATACATGTGTTTTACTGACCCCTAACCAAGCCCTACAGTGTCAGATGTATACATGTGTTTTACAGACTCCTAACCAAGCCCCCCCAGTGTCAGATGTATAAATGTGTTTTACAGACTCCTAACCAAGCCCTAAAGTGTCAGATGTATATATGTGTTTTACAGACCCCTAACCAAGCCCTACAGTGTCAGATGTATACATGTGTTTTACAGACTCCTAACCAAGCCCCCCAGTGTCAGATGTATATATGTGTTTTACAGACTCCTAACCAAGCCCTACAGTGTCAGATGTATACATGTGTTTTACTGACCCCTAACCAAGCCCTACAGTGTCAGATGTATACATGTGTTTTACAGACCTCTAACCAAGCCCTACAGTGTCAGATGTATACATGTGTTTTACAGACCCCTAACCAAGCCCTACAGTGTCAGATGTATACATGTGTTTTACAGACTCCTAACCAAGCCCTACAGTGTCAGATGTATACATGTGTTTTACAGACCCCTAACCAAGCCCTACAGTGTCAGATGTATACATGTGTTTTACAGACCCCTAACCAAGCCCCCCAGTGTCAGATGTATACATGTGTATTACAGACCCCTAACCAAGCCCCCCAGTGTCAGATGTATACATGTGTTTTACAGACTCCTAACCAAGCCCTACAGTGTCAGATGTATACATGTGTTTTACAGACTCCTAACCAAGCCCTACAGTGTCAGATGTATACATGTGTTTTACAGACCCCTAACCAAGCCCCCCAGTGTCAGATGTATACATGTGTTTTACAGACTCCTAACCAAGCCCTACAGTGTCAGATGTATACATGTGTTTTACAGACCCCTAACCAAGCCCTACAGTGTCAGATGTATACATGTGTTTTACAGACTCCTAACCAAGCCCTACAGTGTCAGATGTATACATGTGTTTTACTGACCCCTAACCAAGCCCTAAAGTGTCAGATGTATACATGTGTTTTACAGACTCCTAACCAAGCCCTAAAGTGTCAGATGTATACATGTGTTTTACTGACCCCTAACCAAGCCCTACAGTATCAGATGTATACATGTGTTTTACAGACCCCTAACCAAGCCCTACAGTGTCAGATGTATACATGTGTTTTACAGACTCCTAACCAAGCCCTACAGTGTCAGATGTATACATGTGTTTTACTGACCCCTAACCAAGCCCTACAGTGTCAGATGTATACATGTGTTTTACAGACCCCTAACCAAGCCCTACAGTGTCAGATGTATACATGTGTTTTACAGACCCCTGACCAAGCCCTACAGTGTCAGATGTATACATGTGTTTTACAGACCCCTAACCAAGCCCTACAGTGTCAGATGTATACATGTGTTTTACAGACCCCTAACCAAGCCCTACAGTAGTCAGATGTATACATGTGTTTTACAGACCCCTAACCAAGCCCTACAGTGTCAGATGTATACATGTGTTTTACAGACTCCTAACCAAGCCCTACAGTGTCAGATGTATACATGTGTTTTACAGACCCCTAACCAAGCGCTACAGTGTCAGATGTATACATGTGTTTTACAGACCCCTAACCAAGCCCTACAGTGTCAGATGTATACATGTGTTTTACAGACCCCTAAAAAAGCCCTAAAGTGTTAGATGTATACATGTGTTTTACAGACCCCTAACCAAGCCCTACAGTGTCAGATGTATACATGTGTTTTACAGACCCCTAACCAAGCCCTACAGTGTCAGATGTATACATGTGTTTTACAGACTCCTAACCAAGCCCCCCAGTGTCAGATGTATAAATGTGTTTTACAGACTCCTAACCAAGCCCTAAAGTGTCAGATGTATATATGTGTTTTACAGACCCCTAACCAAGCCCTACAGTGTCAGATGTATACATGTGTTTTACAGACTCCTAACCAAGCCCCCCAGTGTCAGATGTATACATGTGTTTTACAGACTCCTAACCAAGCCCTACAGTGTCAGATGTATACATGTGTTTTACTGACCCCTAACCAAGCCCTACAGTGTCAGATGTATACATGTGTTTTACAGACCTCTAACCAAGCCCTACAGTGTCAGATGTATACATGTGTTTTACAGACCCCTAACCAAGCCCTACAGTGTCAGATGTATACATGTGTTTTACAGACCCCTAACCAAGCCCCCCAGTGTCAGATGTATACATGTGTATTACAGACCCCTAACCAAGCCCCCAGTGTCAGATGTATACATGTGTTTTACAGACTCCTAACCAAGCCCTACAGTGTCAGATGTATACATGTGTTTTACAGACTCCTAACCAAGCCCTACAGTGTCAGATGTATACATGTGTTTTACAGACCCCTAACCAAGCCCTCCAGTGTCAGATGTATACATGTGTTTTACAGACTCCTAACCAAGCCCTACAGTGTCAGATGTATACATGTGTTTTACAGACCCCTAACCAAGCCCCCCAGTGTCAGATGTATACATGTGTTTTACAGACCCCTAACCAAGCCCTACAGTGTCAGATGTATACATGTGTTTTACAGACCCCTAACCAAGCCCTACAGTGTCAGATGTATACATGTGTTTTACAGACCCCTAACCAAGCCCTACAGTGTCAGATGTATACATGTGTTTTACAGACCCCTAAAGAAGCCCTACAGTGTCAGATGTATACATGTGTTTTACAGACCCCTAACCCAGTCCTACAGTGTCAGATGTATACATGTGTTTTACTGACCCCTAACCCAGCCCTACAGTGTCAGATGTATACATGTGTTTTACAGACCCCTAACCAAGCCCTACAGTGTCAGATGTATACATGTGTTTTACTGACCCCTAACCAAGCCCTAAAGTGTCAGATGTATACATGTGTTTTACTGACCCCTAACCCAGTCCTACAGTGTCAGATGTATACATGTATTTTACAGACCCCTAACCAAGCCCTACAGTGTCAGATGTATACATGTGTTTTACAGACCCCTAACCAAGCCCTACAGTGTCAGATGTATACATGTGTTTTACTGACCCCTAACCAAGCCCTACAGTGTCAGATGTATACATGTGTTTTACAGACCCCTAACCAAGTCCTACAGTGTCAGATGTATACATGTGTTTTACAGACTCCTAACCAAGCCCCCCAGTGTCAGATGTATACATGTGTTTTACAGACCCCTAACCAAGTCCTACAGTGTCAGATGTATACATGTGTTTTACAGACCCCTAACCAAGCCCTACAGTGTCAGATGTATACATGTGTTTTACAGACCCCTAACCAAGCCCTACAGTGTCAGATGTATACATGTGTTTTACTGACCCCTAACCAAGCCCTACAGTGTCAGATGTATACATGTGTTTTACAGACTCCTAACCCAGTCCTACAGTGTCAGATGTATACATGTATTTTACAGACCCCTAACCAAGCCCTACAGTGTCAGATGTATACATGTGTTTTACTGACCCCTAACCAAGCCCTACAGTGTCAGATGTATACATGTGTTTTACAGACTCCTAACCCAGTCCCTACAGTGTCAGATGTATACATGTATTTTACATACCCCTAACCAAGCCCTACAGTGTCAGATGTATACATGTGTTTTACTGACACCCTAACCAAGCCCTACAGTGTCAGATGTATACATGTGTTTTACAGACTCCTAAACCAAGCCCCCCAGTGTCAGATGTATACATGTGTTTTACTGACCCCTAACCCAGTCCTACAGTGTCAGATGTATACGTGTGTTTTATTGACCCCTAACCAAGCCCTACAGTGTCAGATGTATAAATGTGTTTTACTGACCCCTAACCCAGTCCTACAGTGTCAGATGTATACATGTGTTTTACTGACCCCTAACCAAGCCCTACAGTGTCAGATGTATACATGTGTTTTACAGACTCCTAACCAAGCCCTCCAGTGTCAGATGTATACATGTGTTTTACAGACTCCTAACCAAGCCCTACAGTGTCAGATGTATACATGTGTTTTACAGACCCCTAACCAAGCCCTACAGTGTCAGATGTATACATGTGTTTTACAGACTCCTAACCAAGCCCCCCAGTGTCAGATGTATACATGTGTTTTACAGACTCCTAACCAAGCCCTACAGTGTCAGATGTATACATGTGTTTTACTGACCCCTAACCAAGCCCTACAGTGTCAGATGTATACATGTGTTTTACAGACCTCTAACCAAGCCTACAGTGTCAGATGTATACATGTGTTTTACAGACCCCTAACCAAGCCCTACAGTGTCAGATGTATACATGTGTTTTACAGACTCCTAACCAAGCCCTACAGTGTCAGATGTATACATGTGTTTTACAGACCCCTAACCAAGCCCCCCAGTGTCAGATGTATACATGTGTATTACAGACCCCTAACCAAGCCCCCCAGTGTCAGATGTATACATGTGTTTTACAGACTCCTAACCAAGCCCTACAGTGTCAGATGTATACATGTGTTTTACAGACTCCTAACCAAGCCCTACAGTGTCAGATGTATACATGTGTTTTACAGACCCCTAACCAAGCCCCCCAGTGTCAGATGTATACATGTGTTTTACAGACTCCTAACCAAGCCCTACAGTGTCAGATGTATACATGTGTTTTACAGACCCCTAACCAAGCCCCCCAGTGTCAGATGTATACATGTGTTTTACAGACCCCTAACCAAGCCCTACAGTGTCAGATGTATACGTGTGTTTTACAGACCCCTAACCAAGCCCTACAGTGTCAGATGTATACATGTGTTTTACAGACCCCTAACCAAGCCCTACAGTGTCAGATGTATACATGTGTTTTACAGACCCCTACACAAGCCCTACAGTGTCAGATGTATACATGTGTTTTACAGACCCCTAACCAAGCCCTACAGTGTCAGATGTATACATGTGTTTTACAGACCCCTAACCAAGCCCTACAGTGTCAGATGTATACATGTGTTTTACAGACCCTAAACAAGCCGTACAGTGTCAGATGTATACATGTGTTTTACAGACCCCTAACCAAGCCCTACAGTATCAGATGTATACATGTGTTTTACTGACCCCTAACCAAGCCCTACAGTGTCAGATGTATACATGTGTTTTACTGACCCCTAACCAAGCCCTACAGTGTCAGATGTATACATGTGTTTTACTGACCCCTAACCAAGCCCTACAGTGTCAGATGTATACATGTGTTTTACAGACTCCTAACCAAGCCCTAAAGTGTCAGATGTATACATGTGTTTTACTGACCCCTAACCAAGTCCTACAGTGTCAGATGTATACATGTGTTTTACAGACCCCTAACCAAGCCCTACAGTGTCAGATGTTTACATGTGTTTTACAGACCCCTAACCAAGCCCTACAGTGTCAGATGTATACATGTGTTTTACAGACCCCTAACCAAGCCCTACAGTGTCAGATGTATACATGTGTTTTACAGACTCCTAACCAAGCCTCCCAGTGTCAGATGTATACATGTGTTTTACAGACCCCTAACCAAGCCCTACAGTGTCAGATGTATACATGTGTTTTACAGACTCCTAACCAAGCCCTACAGTGTCAGATGTATACATGTGTTTTACAGACTCCTAACCAAGCCCTACAGTGTCAGATGTATACATGTGTTTTACTGACCCCTAACCAAGCTCTACAGTGTCAGATGTATACATGTGTTTTACTGACCCCTAACCAGTCCTACAGTGTCAGATGTATACATGTGTTTTACAGACTCCTAACCAAGCCCTACCAGTGTCAGATGTATACATGTGTTTTACAGACCCCTAACCAAGCCCTACAGTGTCAGATGTATACATGTGTTTTACAGGACCCCTAACCAAGCCCTACAGTGTCAGATGTATACATGTGTTTTACAGACCCCTAACCAAGCCCTACAGTGTCAGATGTATACATGTGTTTTACAGACCCCTAACCAAGCCCTACAGTGTCAGATGTATACATGCGTTTTACAGACTCCTAACCAAGCCCTACAGTGTCAGATGTATACCATGTGTTTTACTGACCCCTAATCAAGCCCTACAGTGTCAGATGTTATACATGTGTTTTACAGACCCCTAACCAAGCCCTACAGTGTCAGATGTATACATGTGTTTTACAGACCCCTAACCAAGCCCTACAGTGTCAGATGTATACATGTGTTTTACAGACCCCTAACCAAGCCCTACAGTGTCAGATGTATACATGTGTTTTACAGACCCCTAACCAAGCCCTACAGTGTCAGATGTATACATTGTTTTACAGACCCTAACCAAGCCCTACAGTGTCAGATGTATACATGTGTTTTACAGACCCTAACCAAAGCCCTACAGTGTCAGATGTATACATGTGTTTTACAGACCTCCTAACCAAGCCCTACAGTAGTCAGATGTATAACATGTGTTTTACAGACCCCTAACAAGCCCTACAGTGTCAGATGTATACATGTGTTTTACAGACTCCCTAACCAAGGCCCTACAGTGTCAGATGTATACATGTGTTTTACAGACCCCTACCAAGCCCTACAGTGTCAGATGTATACATGTGTTTTACAGACCCTCTAACCAAGCCCTACAGTGTCAATGTATACATGTGTTTTACAGACCCCTAACCAAGCCCTACAGTGTCAGATGTATACATGTGTTTTACAGACCCCTAACCAAGCCCTACAGTGTCAGATGTATACATGTGTTTTACAGACACCTAACCAAGCCCTACAGAGACAGATGTATACATGTGTTTTACTGACCCCTAACCAAGCCCTACAGTGTCAGATGTATACATGTGTTTTACAGACTCCTAACCAAGCCCTACAGTGTCAGATGTATACATGTGTTTTACTGACCCCTAACCCAGTCCTACAGTGTCAGATGTATACATGTGTTTTACAGACCCCTAACCAAGCCCTACAGTGTCAGATGTATACAAGTGTTTTACAGACCCCTAACCAAGCCCTACAGTGTCAGATGTATACATGTGTTTTACAGACCCCTAACCAAGCCTACAGTGTCAGATGTATACATGTGTTTTACAGACCCCTAACCAAGCCCTACAGTGTCAGATGTATACATGTGTTTTACAGACCCCTAACCAAGCCCTACAGTGTCAGATGTATACATGTGTTTTACAGACTCCTAACCAAGCCCTACAGTGTCAGATGTATACATGTGTTTTACAGACCCCTAACCAAGCCCTACAGTGTCAGATGTATACATGTGTTTTACAGACCCTAACCAAGCCCTACAGTGTCAGATGTATACATGTGTTTTACAGACTCCTAACCAAGCCTACAGTGTCAGATGTATTCATGTGTTTTACAGACCCCTAACCAAGCCCTACAGTGTCAGATGTATACATGTGTTTTACAGACTCCTAACCAAGCCCTACAGTGTCAGATGTATACATGTGTTTTACTGACCCCTAACCAAGCCCTACAGTGTCAGATGTATACATGTGTTTTACAGACCCTAACCAAGCCCTACAGTGTCAGATGTATACATGTGTTTTACAGACCCCTAACCAAGCCCTACAGTGTCAGATGTATACATGTGTTTTACAGACTCCTAACCAAGCCCCCAGTGTCAGTTGTATACATGTGTTTTACAGACCCCTAACCAAGCCCTACAGTGTCAGATGTATACATGTGTTTTACTGACCCCTAACCAAGCCCTACAGTGTCAGATGTATACATGTGTTTTACAGACCCCTAACCCAAGTCCTACAGTGTCAGATGTATACAGTGTTTTAACAGACCCCTAACCAAGCCCCCAAGTGTCAGATGTATACATGTGTTTTACAGACTCCCTAACCAAGCCCTACAGTGTCAGATGTATACAGTGTGTTTTACAGACCCCTAAACCAAGGCCCTACAGTGTCAGATGTATACATGTGTTGTATCAGACCCCTATCCAAGCCCTACAGTGTCAGATGTATACATGTGTTTTACAGACCCTAACAAGCCCTACAGTGTCAGATGTATACATGTGTTTTAACAGACCCCTAAACCAATCCCTCAGTGTCAGATGTATACATGTGTTTTACTGACCCCTAACCAAGCCTACAGTGTCAGATGTATACATGTGTTTTACAGACTCCTAACCAAGCCCTACAGTGTCAGATGTATACATGTGTTTTACTGACCCCTAACCAAGCCCTACAGTGTCAGATGTATACATTGTTTTACAGACCCCTAACCAAGGCCTACAGTGTCAGATGTATACATGTGTTTTACAGACCCCTAACCAAGCCCTACAGTGTCAGATGTATACTTGTGTTTTACAGACCCCCTTAACCAAGCCCTACAGTGTCAGATGTATACATGTGTTTTACAGACCCTAACCAAGCCCTACAGTGTCAGATGTATACATGTGTTTTACAGACCCCTAACACAATCCTACAGTGTCAGATGTATACATGTGTTTTACAGACCCCTAACCAAGCCCTACAGTGTCAGATGTATACATGTGTTTTACAGACCCCTAACCAAGTCCCTACAGTGTCAGATGTATACATGTGTTTACAGACCCCTAACCAAGCCCTACAGTGTCAGATGTATACATGTGTTTACAGACCCCTAACCAAGCCCTACAGTGTCAGATGTATACTTGTGTTTTACTGACCCTAACCAAGCCCTACAGTTGTCATATGTATACATGTGTTTTACAGACCTCCTAAACCAGCCCTACAGTGTCAGATGTTTACATGTGTTTTAACAGACCCCTAACCATGCCTCGATCAGTGTCAGATGTATACATGTGTTTTACAGGACTACCTAACCAGCCCTACAGTGTCCAGATGTATACATGTGTTTTACAGACCCCTAACCAAGCCCACAGTGTCAGATGTATACTGGGTGTTTTAACAGACCCCTAACCAAGCCCTACGAGTGTCAGATGTATACATGTGGTTTTACAGACCCTAACCAAGCCCTACAGTGTCCAGATTATACATGTGTTTTTACAGACCCGAACCAAGCCCTACAGTGTCAGATGTATACGTGTGTTTTATTGACCCCTAACCAAGCCCAACAGTGTCAGATGTATACATGTGTTTTACAGACCCCTAACCAAGCCCTCCAGTGTCAGATGTATACATGTGTTTTACAGACCCCTAACCAAGCCCTACAGTGTCAGATGTATACCTGTGTTTTACTGACCCTAACCAAGCTCCTACAGTGTCAGATGTATACATGTGTTTTACAGACCCCTAACCAAGCCCTACAGTGTCAGATGTATACATGTGTTTTACTGACCCCTAACCAAGTCCTACAGTGTCAGATGTATACATGTGTTTTACTGACCCCTAACCAAGTCCTACAGTGTCAGATGTATACATGTGTTTTACAGACCCCTAACCAAGCCCCCCAGTGTCAGATGTATACATGTGTTTTACAGACTCCTAACCAAGCCCCCCAGTGTCAGATGTATACATGTGTTTTACAGACCCCTAACCAAGCCCTACAGTGTCAGATGTATACATGTGTTTTACAGACCCCTTAACCAACTCCTACAGTGTCAGATGTATACAAGTGTTTTACAGACTCCTAACCAAGCCCCCCAGTGTCAGATGTATACATGTGTTTTACAGACCCTAACCAAGCCCTACAGTGTCAGATGTATACATGTGTTTTACAGACCCTTAACCAACTCCTACAGTGTCAGATGTATACATGTGTTTTACTGACCCTAACCAAGTCCTACAGTGTCAGATGTATACATGTGTTTTACTGACCCCTAACCAAGTCCTACAGTGTCAGATGTATACATGTGTTTTACAGACCCCTAACCAAGCCCTACAGTGTCAGATGTATACATGTGTTTTACTGACCCCTAACCAAGCCCTACAGTGTCAGATGTATACATGTGTTTTACTGACCCCTAACCCAGTCCTACAGTGTCAGATGTATACATGTGTTTTACAGACCCCTAATCAAGCCCCCCAGTGTCAGATGTATACATGTATTTTACAGACCCCTAACCAAGCCCTACAGTGTCAGATGTATACATGTGTTTTACAGACCCCTAACCAAGCCCTACAGTGTCAGATGTATACATGTGTTTTACAGACCCCTAACCAAGCCCTACAGTGTCAGATGTATACATGTGTTTTACAGACCCCTAACCAAGCCCTACAGTGTCAGATGTATACATGTGTTTTACAGACCCCTAACCAAGCCCTACAGTGTCAGATGTATACATGTGTTTTACAGACCCCTAACCAAGTCCTACAGTGTCAGATGTATACATGTGTTTTACAGACCCCTAACCAAGCCCTACAGTGTCAGATGTATACATGTGTTTTACAGACCCCTAACCAAGCCCTACAGTGTCAGATGTATACATGTGTTTTACAGACCCCTAACCAAGCCTACAGTGTCAGATGTATACATGTGTTTTACAGACCCTAACCAAGCCTACAGTGTCAGATGTATACATGTGTTTTACTGACCCTAACCAAGCCTACAGTGTCAGATGTATACATGTGTTTGTACAGACCCCTAACCAAGCCCTACAGTGTCAGATGTATACATGTGTTTTACAGACCCCTAACCAAGCCCTACAGTGTCAGATGTATACATGTGTTTTACAGACCCCTAACCAAGCCCTACAGTGTCAGATGTATACATGTGTTTTACAGACCCCTACCTAGCCCTACAGTGTCAGATGTATACATGTGTTTTACAGACCCCTAACCAAGTCCTACAGTGTCAGATGTATACATGTGTTTTACAGACCCTAACCAAGCCCGTCCAGTGTCAGATGTTATACATGTGTTTTACAGACCCCTAACCAAGCCCTACAGTGTCAGATGTATACATGTGTTTTACAGGACCCCTAACCAAGCCCTACAGTGTCAGATGGTATACATGTGTTTTACAGACCCCTAACCAAGCCCTACAGTGTCAGATGTATACATGGTTTTACAGACCCCTAACCAAGCCCTACAGTGTCAGATGTATACATGTGTTTTACTGACTCCTAACCAAGCCCTACAGTGTAAGATGTATACATGTGTTTTACTGACCCTAACCAAGCCCTAAAGTGTCAGATGTATACATGTGTTTTACAGACTCCTAACCAAGCCCTACAGTGTCAGATGTATACATGTGTTTTACAGACCCCTAACCAAGCCCTACAGTGTCAGATGTATACATGTGTTTTTACAGACCCCTAACCAAGCCCTACAGTGTCAGATGTATACATGTGTTTTACAGACTCCTAACCAAGCCCTACAGTGTCAGATGTATACATGTGTTTTACAGACCCCTAACCAAGCCCTACAGTGTCAGATGTATACATGTGTTTTACAGACCCCTAACCAAGCCCTACAGTGTCAGATGTATACATGTGTTTTACAGACCCCTGACCAAGCCCTACAGTGTCAGATGTATACAAGTGTTTTACAGACCCCTAACCAAGCCCTACAGTGTCAGATGTATACATGTGTTTTACAGACCCCTAACCAAGCCCTACAGTATCAGATGTATACATGTGTTTTACAGACCCCTAACCAAGCCCTACAGTGTCAGATGTATACATGTGTTTTACAGACTCCTAACCAAGCCCTACAGTGTCAGATGTATACATGTGGTTTTACAGACCCCTAACCAAGCGCTACAGTGTCAGATGTATACATGTGTTTTACCAGACCCCTAACCAAGCCCTACAGTGTCAGATGTATACATGTGTTTTACAGACCCCTAAAAAAGCCCTAAAGTGTTAGATGTATACATGTGTTTTACAGACCCCTAACCAAGTCCTACAGTGTCAGATGTATACATGTGTTTTACAGACCCCTAACCAAGCCCTACAGTGTCAGATGTATACATGTGTTTTACAGACTCCTAACCAAGCCCCCCAGTGTCAGATGTATAAATGTGTTTTACAGACTCCTAACCAAGCCCTAAAGTGTCAGATGTATATATGTGTTTTACAGACCCCTAACCAAGCCCTACAGTGTCAGATGTATACATGTGTTTTACAGACTCCTAACCAAGCCCCCCAGTGTCAGATGTATACATGTGTTTTACAGACTCCTAACCAAGCCCTACAGTGTCAGATGTATACATGTGTTTTACAGACCCCTAACCAAGCCCTACAGTGTCAGATGTATACATGTGTTTTTACAGACCCCTAACCAAGCCCTAAAGTGTCAGATGTATACATGTGTTTTACAGACCCCTAACCAAGCCCTACAGTGTCAGATGTATACATGTGTTTTACAGACCCCTAACCAAGCCCCCCAGTGTCAGATGTATACATGTGTATTACAGACCCCTAACCAAGCCCCCCAGTGTCAGATGTATACATGTGTTTTACAGACTCCTAACCAAGCCCTACAGTGTCAGATGTATACATGTGTTTTACAGACCCCTAACCAAGCCCTACAGTGTCAGATGTATACATGTGTTTTACAGACCCCTAACCAAGCCCCCCAGTGTCAGATGTATACATGTGTTTTACAGACTCCTAACCAAGCCCTACAGTGTCAGATGTATACATGTGTTTTACAGACCCCTAACCAAGCCCCCCAGTGTCAGATGTATACATGTGTTTTACAGACCCCTAACCAAGCCCTACAGTGTCAGATGTATACGTGTGTTTTACAGACCCCTAACCAAGCCCTACAGTGTCAGATGTATACATGTGTTTTACAGACCCCTAACCAAGCCCTACAGTGTCAGATGTATACATGTGTTTTACAGACCCCTAAAGAAGCCCTACAGTGTCAGATGTATACATGTGTTTTACAGACCCCTAACCCAGTCCTACAGTGTCAGATGTATACATGTGTTTTACTGACCCCTAACCCAGTCCTACAGTGTCAGATGTATACATGTGTTTTACAGACCCCTAACCAAGCCCTACAGTGTCAGATGTATACATGTGTTTTACTGACCCCTAACCAAGCCCTAAAGTGTCAGATGTATACATGTGTTTTACAGACCCCTAACCCAGTCCTACAGTGTCAGATGTATACATGTATTTTACAGACCCCTAACCAAGCCCTACAGTGTCAGATGTATACATGTGTTTTACAGACCCCTAACCAAGCCCTACAGTGTCAGATGTATACATGTGTTTTACTGACCCCTAACCAAGCCCTACAGTGTCAGATGTATACATGTGTTTTACAGACCCCTAACCAAGTCCTACAGTGTCAGATGTATACATGTGTTTTACAGACTCCTAACCAAGCCCCCCCAGTGTCAGATGTATACATGTGTTTTACAGACCCCTAACCAAGCCCTACAGTGTCAGATGTATACATGTGTTTTACAGACCCTAACCAAGCCCTACAGTGTCAGATGTATACATGTGTTTTACAGACCCCTAACCAAGCCCTACAGTGTCAGATGTATACATGTGTTTTACTGACCCCTAACCAAGCCCTACAGTGTCAGATGTATACATGTGTTTTACAGACTCCTAACCCAGTCCTACAGTGTCAGATGTATACATGTATTTTACAGACCCCTAACCAAGCCCTACAGTGTCAGATGTATACATGTGTTTTACTGACCCCTAACCAAGCCCTACAGTGTCAGATGTATACATGTGTTTTACAGACTCCTAACCCAGTCCTACAGTGTCAGATGTATACATGTATTTTACAAACCCCTAACCAAGCCCTACAGTGTCCAGATGTATACATGTGTTTTACTGACCCCTAACCAAGCCCTACAGTGTCAGATGTATACATGTGTTTTACAGACTCCTAAACCAAGCCCCCCAGTGTCAGATGTATACATGTGTTTTACTGACCCCTAACCCAGTCCTACAGTGTCAGATGTATACGTGTGTTTTATTGACCCCTAACCAAGCCCTACATTGTCAGATGTATAAATGTGTTTTACTGACCCCTAACCCAGTCCTACAGTGTCAGATGTATACATGTGTTTTACTGACCCCTAACCAAGCCCTACAGTGTCAGATGTATACATGTGTTTTACAGACTCCTAACCAAGCCCCCCAGTGTCAGATGTATAAATGTGTTTTACAGACTCCTAACCAAGCCCTAAAGTGTCAGATGTATATATGTGTTTTACAGACCCCTAACCAAGCCCTACAGTGTCAGATGTATACATGTGTTTTACAGACTCCTAACCAAGCCCCCCAGTGTCAGATGTATATATGTGTTTTACAGACTCCTAACCAAGCCCTACAGTGTCAGATGTATACATGTGTTTTACTGACCCCTAACCAAGCCCTACAGTGTCAGATGTATACATGTGTTTTACAGACCTCTAACCAAGCCCTACAGTGTCAGATGTATACATGTGTTTTACAGACCCCTAACCAAGCCCTACAGTGTCAGATGTATACATGTGTTTTACAGACTCCTAACCAAGCCCTACAGTGTCAGATGTATACATGTGTTTTACAGACCCCTAACCAAGCCCCCCAGTGTCAGATGTATACATGTGTATTACAGACCCCTAACCAAGCCCCCCAGTGTCAGATGTATACATGTGTTTTACAGACTCCTAACCAAGCCCTACAGTGTCAGATGTATACATGTGTTTTACAGACTCCTAACCAAGCCCTACAGTGTCAGATGTATACATGTGTTTTACAGACCCCTAACCAAGCCCCCCAGTGTCAGATGTATACATGTGTTTTACAGACTCCTAACCAAGCCCTACAGTGTCAGATGTATACATGTGTTTTACAGACCCCTAACCAAGCCCCCCAGTGTCAGATGTATACATGTGTTTTACCAGACTCCCTAACCAAGCCCTACAGTGTCAGATGTATACGTGTGTTTTACAGACCCCTAACCAAGCCCTACAGTGTCAGATGTATACATGTGTTTTACAGACCTCTAACCAAGCCCTACAGTGTCAGATGTATACATGTGTTTTACAGACCCCTAAAGAAGCCCTACAGTGTCAGATGTATACATGTGTTTTACAGACCCCTAACCAAGCCCTACAGTGTCAGATGTATACATGTGTTTTACAGACCCCTAACCAAGCCCTACAGTGTCAGATGTATACATGTGTTTTACAGACTCCTAAACAAGCCGTACAGTGTCAGATGTATACATGTGTTTTACAGACCCCTAACCAAGCCCTACAGTATCAGATGTATACATGTGTTTTACTGACCCCTAACCAAGCCCTACAGTGTCAGATGTATACATGTGTTTTACTGACCCCTAACCAAGCCCTACAGTGTCAGATGTATACATGTGTTTTACTGACCCCTAACCAAGCCCTACAGTGTCAGATGTATACATGTGTTTTACAGACTCCTAACCAAGCCCTAAAGTGTCAGATGTATACATGTGTTTTACTGACCCCTAACCCAGTCCTACAGTGTCAGATGTATACATGTGTTTTACAGACCCCTAACCAAGCCCTACAGTGTCAGATGTTTACAAGTGTTTTACAGACCCCTAACCAAGCCCTACAGTGTCAGATGTATACATGTGTTTTACAGACCCCTAACCAAGCCCTACAGTGTCAGATGTATACATGTGTTTTACAGACTCCTAACCAAGCCTCCAGTGTCAGATGTATACATGTGTTTTACAGACCCCTAACCAAGCCCTACAGTGTCAGATGTATACATGTGTTTTACAGACTCCTAACCAAGCCCTACAGTGTCAGATGTATACATGTGTTTTACAGACTCCTAACCAAGCCCTACAGTGTCAGATGTATACATGTGTTTTACAGACCCCTAACCAAGCTCTACAGTGTCAGATGTATACATGTGTTTTACTGACCCCTAACCCAGTCCTACAGTGTCAGATGTATACATGTGTTTTACAGACTCCTAACCAAGCCCCCCAGTGTCAGATGTATACATGTGTTTTACAGACCCCTAACCAAGCCCTACAGTGTCAGATGTATACATGTGTTTTACAGACCCCTAACCAAGCCCTACAGTGTCAGATGTATACATGTGTTTTACAGACCCCTAACCAAGCCCTACAGTGTCAGATGTATACATGTGTTTTACAGACCCCTAACCAAGCCCTACAGTGTCAGATGTATACATGCGTTTTACAGACTCCTAACCAAGCCCTACAGTGTCAGATGTATACATGTGTTTTACTGACCCCTAATCAAGCCCCCCAGTGTCAGATGTATACATGTGTTTTACAGACCCCTAACCAAGCCCTACAGTGTCAGATGTATACATGTGTTTTACAGACCCCTAACCAAGCCCTACAGTGTCAGATGTATACATGTATTTTACAGACCCCTAACCAAGCCCTACAGTGTCAGATGTATACATGTGTTTTACAGACCCCTAACCAAGCCCTACAGTGTCAGATGTATACATGTGTTTTACAGACTCCTAACCAAGCCCCACAGTGTCAGATGTATACATGTGTTTTACAGACCCCTAACCAAGCCCTACAGTGTCAGATGTATACATGTGTTTTACAGACCCCTAACCAAGCCCTACAGTGTCAGATGTATACATGTGTTTTACAGACCCCTAACCAAGCCCCCCAGTGTCAGATGTATACATGTGTTTTACAGATCCCTAACCAAGCCCTACAGTGTCAGATGTATACATGTGTTTTACAGACTCCTAACCAAGCCCTACAGTGTCAGATGTATACCTGTGTTTTACAGACTACTAACCAAGCCCTACAGTGTCAGATGCATACATGTGTTTTACAGACCCCTAACCAAGCCCTACAGTGTCAGATGTATACATGTGTTTTACAGACCCCTAACCAAGCCCTACAGTGTCAGATGTATACATGTGTTTTACAGACCCCTAACCAAGCCCTACAGTGTCAGATGTATACATGTGTTTTACAGACCCCTAACCAAGCCCTACAGTGTCAGATGTACACATGTGTTTTACAGACCCCTAACCAAGCCCTACAGTGTCAGATGTACACATGTGTTTTACAGACCCCTAACCAAGCCCTACAGTGTCAGATGTATACATGTGTTTTACTGACCCCTAACCCAGTCCTACAGTGTCAGATGTATACATGTGTTTTACAGACTCCTAACCAAGCCCTACAGTGTCAGATGTATACATGTGTTTTACAGACTCCTAACCAAGCCCTACAGTGTCAAATGTATACATGTGTTTTACTAACCCCTAACCAAGCCGTACAGTGTCAGATGTATACATGTGTTTTACAGACCCCTAACCAAGCCCTACAGTGTCAGATGTATACATGTGTTTTACAGACCCCTAACCAAGCCCTACAGTGTCAGATGTATACATGTGTTTTACAGACCCCTAACCAAGCCCTACAGTGTCAGATGTATACATGTGTTTTACAGACCCCTAACCAAGCCCTACAGTGTCAAATGTATACATGTGTTTTACTGACCCCTAACCAAGCCGTACAGTGTCAGATGTATACATGTGTTTTACAGACCCCTAACCAAGCCCTACAGTGTCAGATGTATACATGTGTTTTACAGACCCCTAACCAAGCCCCCCAGTGTCAGATGTATACATGTGTTTTACAGACTCCTAACCAAGCCCTACAGTGTCAGATGTATACATGTGTTTTACTGACCCCTAACCAAGCCCTACAGTGTCAGATGTATACATGTGTTTTACAGACTCCTAACCAAGCCCTACAGTGTCAGATGTATACATGTGTTTTACTGACCCCTAACCAAGCCGTACAGTGTCAGATGTATACATGTGTTTTACAGACCCCTAACCAAGCCCTACAGTGTCAGATGTATACATGTGTTTTACAGACCCCTAACCAAGCCCTACAGTGTCAGATGTATACATGTGTTTTACAGACCCCTAACCAAGCCCTACAGTGTCAGATGTATACATGTGTTTTACAGACTCCTAACCAAGCCCTACAGTGTCAGATGTATACATGTGTTTTACAGACCCCTAATCAAGCCCCCCCAGTGTCAGATGTATACATGTGTTTTACAGACCCCTAACCAAGCCCTACAGTGTCAGATGTATACATGTGTTTTACAGACTCCTAACCAAGCCCTACAGTGTCAGATGTATACATGTGTTTTACAGACTCCTAACCAAGCCCTACAGTGTCAGATGTATACATGTAATTTACAGACTACTAACCAAGCCCTACAGTGTCAGATGTATACATGTGTTTTACAGACCCCTAACCAAGCCCTACAGTGTCAGATGTATACATGTGTTTTACAGACCCCTAACCAAGCCCTACAGTGTCAGATGTATACATGTGTTTTAAAGACCCCTAACCAAGCCCTACAGTGTCAGATGTATACATGTGTTTTACAGACCCCTAATCAAGCCCCCCAGTGTCAGATGTATACATGTGTTTTACAGACTCCTAACCAAGCCCTACAGTGTCAGATGTATACATGTGTTTAACAGAGTACTAACCAAGCCCTACAGTGTCAGATGTATACATGTGTTTTACAGAGTACTAACCAAGCCGTACAGTGTCAGATGTATACATGTGTTTTACAGACCCCTAACCAAGCCCTACAGTGTCAGATGTACACATGTGTTTTACAGACCCCTAACCAAGCCCTACAGTGTCAGATGTACACATGTGTTTTACAGACCCCTAACCAAGCCCCCCAATGTCAGATGTATACATGTGTTTTACAGACCCCTAACCAAGCCCTACAGTATCAGATGTATACATGTGTTTTACAGACCCCTAACCAAGCCCTACAGTGTCAGATGTATACATGTGTTTTACAGACCCCTAACCAAGCCCTACAGTGTCAGATGTATACATGTGTTTTACTGACCCCTAACCAAGCCCTACAGTGTCAGATGTATACATGTGTTTTACAGACTCCTAAACCAAGCCCCCCAGTGTCAGATGTATACATGTGTTTTACTGACCCCTAACCAAGCCCTACAGTGTCAGATGTATACATGTGTTTTACAGACTACTAACCAAGCCCTACAGTGTCAGATGTATACATGTGTTTTACAGACTCCTAACCAAGCCCTACAGTGTCAGATGTATACATGTGTTTTACAGACCCCTAACCAAGCCCTACAGTGTCAGATGTATACATGTGTTTTACAGACCCCTAACCAAGCCCTACAGTGTCAGATGTATACATGTGTTTTACAGACTCCTAACCAAGCCCCCCAGTGTCAGATGTATACATGTGTTTTACTGACCCCTAACCAAGCCCTACAGTGTCAGATGTATACATGTGTTTTACAGACTACTAACCAAGCCCTACAGTGTCAGATGTATACATGTGTTTTACAGACTCCTAACCAAGCCCTACAGTGTCAGATGTATACATGTGTTTTACAGACCCCTAACCAAGCCCTACAGTGTCAGATGTATACATGTGTTTTACAGACTCCTAACCAAGCCCTACAGTGTCAGATGTATACATGTGTTTTACAGACTCCTAACCAAGCCCTACAGTGTCAGATGTATACATGTGTTTTACAGACCCCTAACCAAGCCCTACAGTGTCAGATGTATACGTGTGTTTTATTGACCCCTAACCAAGCCCTACATTGTCAGATGTATACATGTGTTTTACAGACCCCTAACCAAGCCCCCCAGTGTCAGATGTATACATGTGTTTTACAGACCCCTAACCAAGCCCTACAGTGTCAGATGTATACGTGTGTTTTATTGACCCCTAACCAAGCCCTACATTGTCAGATGTATACATGTGTTTTACAGACCCCTAACCAAGCCCCCCAGTGTCAGATGTATACATGTGTTTTACAGACCCCTAACCAAGCCCTACAGTGTCAGATGTATACATGTGTTTTACAGACCCTTAACCAACTCCTACAGTGTCAGATGTATACATGTGTTTTACTGACCCCTAACCAAGCCCTACATTGTCAGATGTATACATGTGTTTTACAGACCCCTAACCAAGCCCCCCAGTGTCAGATGTATACATGTGTTTTACAGACCCCTAACCAAGCCCTACAGTGTCAGATGTATACATGTGTTTTACAGACCCCTAACCAAGCCCTACAGTGTCAGATGTATACGTGTGTTTTATTGACCCCTAACCAAGCCCTACATTGTCAGATGTATACATGTGTTTTACAGACCCCTAACCAAGCCCCCCAGTGTCAGATGTATACATGTGTTTTACAGACCCCTAACCAAGCCCTACAGTGTCAGATGTATACATGTGTTTTACAGACCCTTAACCAACTCCTACAGTGTCAGATGTATACATGTGTTTTACAGACCCTTAACCAACTCCTACAGTGTCAGATGTATACATGTGTTTTACTGACCCCTAACCAAGCCCTACAGTGTCAGATGTATACATGTGTTTTACAGACCCCTAACCAAGTCCTACAGTGTCAGATGTATACATGTGTTTTACAGACCCCTAACCAAGCCCTACAGTGTCAGATGTATACATGTGTTTTACTGACCCCTAACCAAGCCCCCCAGTGTCAGATGTATACATGTGTTTTACTGACCCCTAACCAAGCCCTACAGTGTCAGATGTATACATGTGTTTTACAGACTACTAACCAAGCCCTACAGTGTCAGATGTATACATGTGTTTTACAGACCCCTAACCAAGCCCTACAGTGTCAGATGTATACATGTGTTTTACAGACTACTAACCAAGCCCTACAGTGTCAGATGTATACATGTGTTTTACAGACTCCTAACCAAGCCCTACAGTGTCAGATGTATACGTGTGTTTTACAGACCCCTAACCAAGCCCTACAGTGTCAGATGTATACATTTGTTTTACAGACCCCTAAAAAAGCCCTACAGTGTCAGATGTATACATGTGTTTTACAGACCCCTAACCAAGCCCTACAGTGTCAGATGTATACGTGTGTTTTATTGACCCCTAACCAAGCCCTACATTGTCAGATGTATACATGTGTTTTACAGACCCCTAACCAAGCCCCCCAGTGTCAGATGTATACATGTGTTTTACAGACCCCTAACCAAGCCCTACAGTGTCAGATGTATACATGTGTTTTACAGACCCTTAACCAACTCCTACAGTGTCAGATGTATACATGTGTTTTACAGACCCCTAACCAAGCCCTACAGTGTCAGATGTATACATGTGTTTTACAGACCCCTAACCAAGCCCTACAGTGTCAGATGTATACGTGTGTTTTATTGACCCCTAACCAAGCCCTACATTGTCAGATGTATACATGTGTTTTACAGACCCCTAACCAAGCCCCCCAGTGTCAGATGTATACATGTGTTTTACAGACCCCTAACCAAGCCCTACAGTGTCAGATGTATACATGTGTTTTACAGACCCTTAACCAACTCCTACAGTGTCAGATGTATACATGTGTTTTACTGACCCCTAACCAAGCCGTACAGTGTCAGATGTATACATGTGTTTTACAGACCCCTAACCAAGCCCTACAGTGTCAGATGTATACATGTGTTTTACAGACCCCTAACCAAGCCCTACAGTGTCAGATGTATACATGTGTTTTACTGACCCCTAACCAAGCCGTACAGTGTCAGATGTATACATGTGTTTTACAGACCCCTAACCAAGCCCCCCAGTGTCAGATGTATACATGTGTTTTACTGACCCCTAACCAAGCCGTACAGTGTCAGATGTATACATGTGTTTTACTGACCCCTAACCAAGCCCTACAGTGTCAGATGTATACATGCGTTTTACAGACCCCTAACCAAGCCCTACAGTGTCAGATGTATACATGTGTTTTACAGACCCCTAACCAAGCCCTACAGTGTCAGATGTATACATGTGTTTTACAGACCCCTAACCAAGCCCTACAGTATCAGATGTATACATGTGTTTTACTGACCCCTAACCAAGCCGTACAGTGTCAGATGTATACATGTGTTTTACAGACCCCTAACCAAGCCCTACAGTGTCAGATGTATACATGTGTTTTACAGACCCCTAACCAAGCCCTACAGTGTCAGATGTATACATGTGTTTTACTGACCCCTAACCAAGCCGTACAGTGTCAGATGTATACATGTGTTTTACAGACCCCTAACCAAGCCCTACAGTGTCAGATGTATACATGTGTTTTACAGACCTCTAACCAAGCCCTACAGTGTCAGATGTATACATGTGTTTTACAGACCCCTAACCAAGCCCCCATTGTCAGATGTATACATGTGTTTTACTGATCCCTAACCAAGCCCTACAGTGTCAGATGTATACATGTGTTTTACAGACTCCTAACCAAGCCCTACAGTGTCAGATGTATACATGTGTTTTACAGAGCCCTAACCAAGCCCTACAGTGTCAGATGTATACATGTTTTACAGACCCCTAACCAAGCCCTACAGTGTCAGATGTATACGTGTGTTTTACTGACCCCTAACCAAGCCCTACAGTGTCAGATGTATACATGTGTTTTACAGACTCCTAACCAAGCCCTACAGTGTCAGATGTATACATGTGTTTTACAGACCCCTAACCAAGCCCTACAGTGTCAGATGTATACATGTGTTTTACAGACCCCTAACCAAGTCCTACAGTGTCAGATGTATACATGTGTTTTACAGACCCCTAACCAAGCCCTACAGTGTCAGATGTATACATGTGTTTTACAGACCCCTAACCAAGCCCTACAGTGTCAGATGTATACATGCGTTTTACAGACCCCTAACCAAGCCCTACAGTGTCAGATGTATACATGTGTTTTACAGACCCCTAACCAAGCCCTACAGTGTCAGATGTATACATGTGTTTTACAGACTCCTAACCAAGGCCTACAGTGTCAGATGTATACATGTGTTTTACTGACCCCTAACCAAGCCCTACAGTGTCAGATGTATACATGTGTTTTACTGACCCCTAACCAAGCCCTACAGTGTCAGATGTATACAAGTGTTTTACAGCTGTTCTTGTTTTCCCAGCCCCTTTCAGTGGGTGTCCCAGCTAAACCTCATCAACAGAGCTAAACTGGGAGCTTTGACCTAAGTTTTTAAAAGGTTTTATACGGATCAGATTTAGATCAGTGCCTGTGCATATTCTTCTTTATAGCAGTGTCCATGCAGTTAAATGAAAATTGGTGTACAGTGTCCCTTTAAACTTGCTACATATACTGTTCTTATATAAAAAAAACAGAAAACATTGATCTAAATTATACAGCAATTTTTTTTAGGAAGAAATCTCATTTTGAGAGATTGGAAAGTACAGTCCCAGTATGAGAGAATTGAGCAAGAAAATGCTGATGCGGATAAATCTAGAGCAATACGAGGTGAAAATGCTATAGGAGAGATGAGTCAAATGGCTGAAGGTTACAGTCTCATTTCCAGAGAGAGTTCAGATAACTGCACCCTTAGACAATCACACGTAGTTTGCATGTTTCCAAGTTATTGGGGAGAATAAAATGAAGGAGGGGGAGGAGGAGGAAAGAATGGTAGGAGATAAGGAGAAAAAGCTAATTCCTACAACAAACTAAAACACTAAAAAACATAATTTATGTAAGAACTTACCTGATAAATTCATTTCTTTCATATTAGCAAGAGTCCATGAGCTAGTGACGTATGGGATATACATTCCTACCAGGAGGGGCAAAGTTTCCCAAACCTCAAAATGCCTATAAATACACCCCTCACCACACACACAAATCAGTTTAACGAATAGCCAAGAAGTGGGGTGATAAGAAAAAAGTGCGAAAGCATAAAAAATAAGGAATTGGAATAATTGTGCTTTATACAAAAAAATCATAACCACCACAAAAAAGGGTGGGCCTCATGGACTCTTGCTAATATGAAAGAAATGAATTTATCAGGTAAGTTCTTACATAAATTATGTTTTCTTTCATGTAATTAGCAAGAGTCCATGAGCTAGTGACGTATGGGATAATGACTACCCAAGATGTGGATCTTTCCACGCAAGAGTCACTAGAGAGGGAGGGATAAAATAAAGACAGCCAATTCCTGCTGAAAATAATCCACACCCAAAATAAAGTTTAAATGAAAACATAAGCAGAAGATTCAAACTGAAACAGCTGCCTGAAGTACTTTTCTACCAAAAACTGCTTCAGAAGAAGAAAACACATCAAAATGGTAGAATTTAGTAAAAGTATGCAAAGAAGACCAAGTTGCTGCTTTGCAAATTTGATCAACCGAAGCTTCATTCCAACTTTAGGGATTTTGTCCCAAAACTCTAATCTATCAGATGGCACAGAATATAATTGCTTAAAACGTTTTAGAAGGAGTAAATGAATTACCCAAATTATTCCATTCCCTGGAAATTACTTCAGAAATAGCACTAGGGACAGGAAAAACTTCTGGAATAACTACAGGAGATTTAAAAACCTTATCTAAACGTTTAGATTTAGTATCAAGAGGACCAGAATCCTCAATTTCTAATGCAATTAGGACTTCTTTAAGTAAAGAACGAATAAATTTCATTTTAAATAAATATGAAGATTTATCAGCATCAACCTCTGAGACAGAATCCTCTGAACCAGAAGAACCATTATCAGAATCAGAATGATGATGTTCATTTAAAAATTCATCTGAACAATGAGAAGTTTTAAAAGATGTTTTATGTTTACTAGAAGGGGGAATAACAGACATAGCCTTCTTAATGGATTTAAAAACAAAATCTCTTATGTTATCAGGAACACTCTGAGTATTAGATGTTGACAGAACAGCAACAGGTAATGTAACAGTACTTAAAGGAAATATTATCTGCATAAACAGTTTGTCATGACAAAACAGTACAAACAACAGCTGGAGGAACAGATACCATAAGTTTACAGTAGATACACTAAGCTTTGGTAGCTCCAGCCCCAGGCAGGGATATTCCAGAAGTATCTTCTGACTCAGATGCAACGTGAGACATCTTGCAATATGTAAGAGAAAAAACAACATATAAAGCAAAATTGATCAAATTCCTTAAATGACAGTTTCAGGAATGGGAAAAAAATGCCAGTGAATAAGCTTCTAGCAACCAGAAGCAAAAAATCTATGAGACTTAAATAATGTGGAGACAAAAGTGACGCCCATATTTTTTCGCGCCAAAAAAGCCGCCCACATTATTTGGCGCCAAAAATGACGCCACATCCGGAACGCCGACACTTTTGGCGCAAAAGAACGTCAAAAATGACGCAACTTCCGGCGACACGTATGACGCCGGAAACAGAAAATAATTTTTGCGCCAAAAAAGTCAGCGCCAAGAATGACGCAATAAAATGAAGCATTTTCAGCCCCCGCGAGCCTAACAGCCCACAGGCAAAGTCAAATTTTTAAGGTAAGAAAAAAATGAATTATTTATATGCATTATCCCAAATATGAAACTGACTGTCTGAAATAAGGAATGTTGAACATCCTGAGTCAAGGCAAACAAATGTTTGAATACATATATTTAGAACTTTATATAAAAAGTGCCCAACCATAGCTTAGAGTGTCACAGAAAATAAGACTTACTTACCCCAGGACACTCATCTACATGTAGTAGAAAGCCAAACCAGTACTGAAACGAGAATCAGTAGAGGAAATGGTATATATAAGAGTATATCGTCGATCTGAAAAGGGAGGTAAGAGATGAATCTCTACGACCGATAACAGAGAACCTATGAAATAGACCCCGTAGAAGGAGATCACTGCATTCAAATAGGCAATACTCTCCTCACATCCCTCTGACATTCACTGCACGCTGAGAGGAAAACCGGGCTCCAACCTGCTGCGGAGCGCATATCAACGTAGAATCTAGCACAAACTTACTTCACCACCTCCATAGGAGGCAAAGTTTGTAAAACTGATTTGTGGGTGTGGTGAGGGGTGTATTTATAGGCATTTTGAGGTTTGGGAAACTTTGCCCCTCCTGGTAGGAATGTATATCCCATACGTCACTAGCTCATGGACTCTTGCTAATTACATGAAAGAAATGGTAAGAGATTATTTTTGCTCCTTTTGTTTTTGGGGGGGGGGGTTAATGTTGCCTTTATTTATTTGTAATGCATTCTTGGTAAATATATTCCTCTCCTATGTTGTATCATATGTATTATAAGTTAACAATGGGATTTCATGATTATGTTGATATTGTAGCGCTTATACATAATTAAAAAGAAAAAAAAATTAATACATGGATATTAGGGTTTGGTGCCATATTTTATGATCAATATAATTTGACTAAGGCTAGATTTAACTTTTTTTTCTATAGAGAAATGCCCAATTATTATAAAACAAGCCTAATTCGGATGAGCCAATATGGTTTTCATATGGGAAAAGCTTGGTTCCGTATTCAAAATTTGCCAAATATATGAATGGAAGTTACGGTGCTAGGTATGGTGCGAAATTTTATGATTAATATCATGTTAACTTTGCTGATTGTTGTTTAATAAATAATCACTCCCATGAACAAGAAGCCAACCTGAATAAGAAGCTGTCAGAATTACATAATTTATGCTTACCTGATAAATTTATTTCTCTTGTAGTGTATCCAGTCCACGGATCATCCATTACTTGTGGGATATTCTCCTTCCCAACAGGAAGTTGCAAGAGGATCACCCACAGCAGAGCTGCTATATAGCTCCTCCCCTCACTGCCGTATCCAGTCATTCGACCGAAACAAGCCGAGAAAGGAGAAACCATAGGGTGCAGTGGTGACTGTAGTTTAATTAAAATTTAGACCTGCCTTAAAAGGACAGGGCGGGCCGTGGACTGGATACACTACAAGAGAAATAAATTTATCAGGTAAGCATAAATTATGTTTTCTCTTGTTAAGTGTATCCAGTCCACGGATCATCCATTACTTGTGGGATACCAATACCAAAGCTAAGGTACACGGATGATGGGAGGGACAAGGCAGGAACTTAAATGGAAGGAACCACTGCCTGTAGAACCTTTCTCCCAAAAACAGCCTCCGAAGAAGCAAAAGTATCAAATTTGGAAAATTTTCAAAAGGTATGAAGCGAAGACCAAGTCGCAGCCTTGCAAATCTGTTCAACAGAAGCCTCATTTTTAAAGGCCCAGGTGGAAGCCACAGCTCTAGTGGAATGAGCTGTAATCCTTTCAGGGGCTGCTGTCCAGCAGTCTCATAGGCTAAACGGATTATACTCCGAAGCCAAAAAGAGAGGTTGCCGAGGCCTTTTGACCTCTCCTCTGTCCAGAGTAAACAACAAACAGGTTAGATGTTTGACGAAAATCTTTAGTAGCTTGTAAGTAAAACTTCAAGGCACGGACTACGTCTAGATTATGCAAAAGACGTTCCTTCTTTGAAGAAGGATTAGGACATAATGATGGAACAACAATCTCTTGATTGATATTCTTGTTAGAAACCACCTTGGGTAAAAACCCAGGTTTTGTACGCAGAACTACTTTATCTGAATGAAAGATCAGATAAGGAGAATCACAATGTAAGGCAGATAACTCAGAAACTCTCCGAGCCGAGGAAATAGCCATCAGAAAAAGAACTTTCCATGATAGAAGTTTGATATCAATAGAATGAAGGGGTTCAAACGGAACCCCTTGAAGAACTTTAAGAACCAAGTTTAAGCTCCATGGAGGAGCAACAGGTTTAAACACAGGCTTAATTCTAACTAAAGCCAGACAAAATGCCTGAACGTCTGGAACTTCTGCCAGACGCTTGTGTAAACGAATAGACAGAGCAGAAATCTGTCTCTTTAAAGAACTAGCTGATAATCCTTTGTCCAAACCCTCTTGGAGGAAGGGTCAGAAGATATAATATCAAAGCGCCAAACAACAATGGCAGGGTCTGGGTAGTCTACTAAGAGTGTTAATCAAGTAATAGTTTTAAAGCAAGAGATGACAAGAATACAATACAAAAGAAAGGCTTGTTGTGTCGGCCTATGGGCGTGATGGAGCGGTGTAATATATAACTGATGTCTATGGATAAGAAGTGTCTTTGCTAGTGTTGAAAAGCATATAATGTTCAATGGGTAAGCAGGTATAAAAAATGTTTGTGTCAAAATCAAATACGTGAATTACCGATGGTAAACAATATTGTCGTGAAAAATTAAAGGCAAACAATAATTTGAGAAGTGTGAAAAAACTGCTTTTCACACTTCTCAAATTATTGTTTGCCTTTAATTATTGTTTGCCTCAAATTATTGTTTGCCTTTAATTTTTCACGACAATATTGTTTACCATCGGTAATTCACGAATTTGATTTTGACACAAACATTTTTTATACCTGCTTACCCATTGAACATTATATGCTTTTCAACACTAGCAAAGACACTTCTTAACCATAGACATCAGTTATATATTACACCGCTCCATCACGCCCATAGGCCGACACAACAAGCCTTTCTTTTGTATTGTATTCTTGTCATCTCTTGTAAAATCTTGGATCCTTGATTATTTGTTTTTAATGTAACATTGTTTTAACCTACATTGTTTTATATTGTTTTATATTGTTGTTTTATCACAATAAATTGTCTTAAATGTCACATTGTTTTAAAACTATTACTTGATTAACACTCTTAGTAGACTATCCAGACCCTGCCATTGTTGTTTGGCGCTTTGATATTATATCTTCTGATTCTCCATACACTTCTGATCGCTAGGGGTCAATATATTAGAGCTAAGGGTCTTTAATGTAGTAGGCGCTCAGTGACACACTCCATTCACCTCTTGGAGGAAGGACAATATCCTAGGAATCCTAACCCTACTCCATGAGTAATTCTTGGATTCACACCAATGAAGATATTTACGCCATATCTTGTGGTAGATTTTCCTGGTGACAGGCTTTCGTGCCTGTATTAAGGTATCAATGACTTACTCGGAGAAGCCACGCTTTGATAGAATCAAGCGTTCAATCTCCATGCAGTCAGTCTCAGAGAAATTAGATTTGGATGATTGAAAGGACCTTGTATGAGAAGGTCTTGTCTCAGAGGCAGAGTCCATAGTGGAAAGGATGACATGTCCACTAGGTCTGCATACCAGGTCCTGCGTGGCCACGCAGGCGCTATCAGAATCACCGATACCCTCTCCTATCTGATTTTGGCAATCAGTCGAGGGAGCAGAGGAAACGGTGGAAACACATAAGCCAGGTTGAAGAACCAAGGAGCTGCTAGAGCATCTATCAGCGTCGCTTCTGGGTCCCTGGACCTGGATCCGTAACAAGGAAGCTTGGCGTTCTGGCGAGACGCCATGAGATCCAGTTCTGGTTTGCCCCAACGATGAACCAATTGAGCAAACACCTCCGGATGGAGTTCCCACTCCCCCGGATGAAAAGTCTGACCACTTAGAAAATCCGCCTCCCAGTTCTCTACACCTGGGATATGGATTGCTGATAGGTGGCAAGAGTGAGACTCTGCCCAGCGAATTATCTTGGAGACTTCTAACATTGCTAGGGAACTCCTGGTTCCCCCTTGATGGTTGATGTAAGCCACAGTCGTGATGTTGTCAGAATGAAATCTGATGAACCTCAGGGTTGCTAACTGAGGCCAAGCTAGAAGAGCAATGAATATTGCTCTTAACTCCAGAATATTTATTCAGAGGAGTTTCTTCCCCGAGTCAGAGATGTCACCCACAGACTGAAGCTCTCTGTCCTCAGGTTCTGCATATTGTGACGCAGTATCAGACATGGCTCTTACAGCATCTACGCTCTCTGTATCTCGTCTAACCCCAGAGCTATCGCGCTTGCCTCTTAATTCAGGCAATCTGGCTAATACTGCTGACAGGGTATTATCCATGATCGCAGCCATGTCCTGCAAAGTAATCGCTATGGGCGTCCCTGATGTACTTGGCGCCATATTAGCGTGCGTCCCTTGAGCGGGAGGCAAAGGGTCCGACACGTGGGGAGAGTTAGTCGGCATAACTTCCCCCTCGACAAAACCCTCTGGTGACAATTCTTTTATAGATAAAGACTGATCTTTACTGTTTAAGGTGAAATCAATACATTTAGTACACACTCTCCTATGGGGCTCCACCATGGCTTTTAAACATAATGAACAAGTAGTTTCCTCTGTGTCAGACATGTTTGTAGACTAGCAATGAGACTAGCAAGCTTGGAAAACACTTTGCATCAATTTAAACAAGCAATATAAAAAACGTTACTGTGCCTTTAAGAAAAAAAATTTTGTCAAAATTTGAAACAACGAAATTTTTACAGTGTATGTAACAAGTTAGCAGAGCATTGCACCCACTTGCAAATGGATGATTAACCCCTTAATACCAAAAACGGAATAATAAATGAAAAAAACGTTTTTAAAACTAGTCACAACAACTGCCACAGGTCTACTGTGGTTGTTACCCTCCTCAAACACGACTTTTGAAGCCTTTTGAGCCCTTCAGAGATGTCCTGTATCATGCAGAGGGAAGCTGAGTGTCTCTGTCTGTAATTTTAGAAGTGCAGAAAAACGCTAAAATAGGCCCCTCCCACTCATATTACAACAGTGGAAAGCCTCAGGAAACTGTTTCTAGGCAAAAATCAAGCCAGCCATGTGGAAAAAACTAGGCCCCAATTATTTTTATCACCAAGCATATATAAAAACGATTAAACATGCCAGCAAACGTTTTATATTGCACTTTTATGAGTATGTATTTCTGGTAATAAGCCCTATACCAGTCACTATTAAATCACTGTATTTAGGCTTAATTTACATTAATCCGGTATCAGCAGCATTTTTCTAGCAAATTCCATCCCTAGAAATATGATAACTGCACATACCTTATTGCAGGATAACCTGCACGCCATTCCCCCTCTGAAGTTACCTCACTCCTCAGAATATGTGAGAACGGCAGTGGATCTTAGTTACTTCTGCTAAGATCATAGAAACCGCAGGCAGATTCTTCTTCTAATGCTGCCTGAGATAAAATAGTACACTCCGGTACCATTTAAAAATAACAAACTTTTGATTGAAGTTAAAAAACTAACTATAATACACCACTCTCCTCTTACTACCTCCATCTTTGTTGAGAGTTGCAAGAGAATGACTGGATATGGCAGTGAGGGGAGGAGCAATATAGCAGCTCTGCTGTGGGTGATCCTCTTGCAACTTCCTGTTGGGAAGGAGAATATCCCACAAGTAATGGATGATCCGTGGACTGGATACACTTAACAAGAGAAAAGGAGCTAACTTCAGCATTTGAGAAAGAAGCTGTCAGAATAAGGAGCTAACTTCAGCATTTGAATAAGAAGCTGTCAGAATAAGGAGCTAACTTCAGCATTTGAATAAGAAGCTGACAGAATAAGGAGCTAACGTCAGCATTTGAATAAGAAGCTGAGAGAATAAGGAGCTAACGTCAGCATTTGAATAAGAAGCTGACAGAATAAGGCGCTAACTTCAGCATTTGAATAAGAAGCTGACAGAATAAGGAGCTAACGTCAGCATTTGAATAAGAAGCTGACAGAATAAGGAGCTAACTTCAGCATTTGAATAAGAAGCTCTCAGAATAAGGAGCTAACGTCAGCATTTGAATAAGAAGCTGGCTGAATAAAGAGCTAAATTCAGCATCATCCATTCATGAAAGATATCAGGAAAGGGGACGTGTCCGGGCTAAGGCCGAAGATGGCCACAAAACTGGGATCTCTGGAGGATTGACTTACATACCACAATGTAATCAAGATATTATGATGCCATTCAACAAACAATTTTATACCAAGTGAAAGTAGATAGTTTGCTGTGGAAGTTGGAAAGCAACAGAAGCGCCACATGGCCTAGTATTGTATAAACCCTTGTGATGATACTCACATGTGAGAAAGCACCCCTCGGTGCAAATATCGCAGGCTGGAATCAAACAGTCATCCAGCAGACTGGCCTCCCGCAAAACTCCAACAGCAGTAAGGTGAATCCAGATGAACCTATTCCAGACGTCTCTTTAACCATTAAACGTAATGGATAATGGAAAACATAATTTATGCTTACCTGATAAATTTGTTTCTCTTGTAGTGTATCCAGTCCACGGATCATCCATTACTTATGGGATATATTCTCCTTCCCAACAGGAAGCTGCAAGAGTCCACCCACAGCAAAGCTGCTATATAGCTCCTCCCCTAACTGCCATTACCAGTTATTCGACCGAAAACATGCAGAGAAAGGAAAACCATAGGGTGCAGTGGTGACTGTAGTTTAATGGAAAAATTACCTGCCTTAAAGTGACAGGGCGGGCCGTGGACTGGATACACTACAAGAGAAACAAATTTATCAGGTAAGCATAAATTATGTTTTCTCTTGTTAAGTGTATCCAGTCCACGGATCATCCATTACTTATGGGATACCAATACCAAAGCTAAAGTACACGGATGATGGGAGGGACAAGGCAGGTACTTAAACGGAAGTTACCACTGCCTGTAAAAAACCCTTTCTCCCAAAAATAGCCTCCGAAGAAGCAAGGTATCAAATTTGTTAAATTTGAAAAAGTATGAAACGCAGACCAAGACTCCGTCTTGTAATCTGTTCAACAGAAGCCACATTTAAAAAAGGCCCAAGTGAAAACCACAGCTCTAGTAGACTGAGCTGTAATCCCTTCAGGAGGCTGCTGTCCAGCAGTCTCATAAGCTAAATGAATTATGCTTTTTAACCAAAAAGACAGAGAGGTTGCTGAAGTCCTTTGACCTCTCCTCTGTCCAGAATAGACAACAAACAAGGTGAATGTTTGATGAAAATCTGTAGTAGCTTGTAAGTAAAACTTTAAAACACGAACCACGTCCAAATTGTGTAATAGACGTTCCTTCTTTGAAGAAGGATTAGGATACAAGAATGGAACAACAATCTCTTGAGTGATATTCTTGTTAGATACCACCTTAGGTAAAAACCCAGGTTGGTACACAGGACTACCTTATCCGTACGGAGAACCAGATAAGGAGAATCACATTGCAACGCAGATAACTCGGAGACTCTATGAGCCGAGGAAATAGCTACCAAAAAGGAACTTTCCAAGATAGAAGTTTGATATCTATGGAATGAAAAGGTTCAAATGGAACTCCTTGAAGAACCTTAAGAACCAGCTTTAAGCTCCATGGCGGAGCAACATTTTTAACCACAGGCTTGGTTCTAACCAAAGCCTGACCAAATGCCTGAACGTCTAGAATACCTGCCAGACGCTTGTGCAAAAGAATAGACAGAGTAGAAATCTGTCCTTTTAAAGAACTAGCTGACAACCCTTTTCTCAAAATCATCTTGGAGAAAAGATAATATCCTGGGAATCCAGACTTTACTCCATGAGTAACCCTTGGATTCATAACAATAAGATATTTACACCATATCTTATGTTAAATTTTCCTAGAGACAGGCTTTTATGCCTGTATTAAGGTATCAATTACTGACTCTGAGAAGCCATGCTTTGATAACATCAAGCGTTCTGTCTCCAGGCAGTCCATCTCAGATTAGTTATATTTAGATGGTTGAAAAGACCCTGAGGTAGAGGGTCCTGTCTCAGAAGCAGAGACCGTGGTGGAAAGGATGACATGTCCACCAGATCTGCATACCAGGTCCTGCGTGGCCACGCAGGCGCTGTCAAAAGCACCAAAGCACTCTCCTGCTTGATCTTGTGCAAACCCCTCCGGAGGGAATTCCCACTCCCCCGGATGAAAAGTCTGACGACTTAGAAAATCTGCCTCCCAGTTCTCAACACCTGGGATAGGGATAGCTTTTAGACAAGAGTGAGTCTCTGTCCAGTGAATTATTTTAAGACTTCTAACATTGCTAGGGAACTTCTGTTCCCCCTTGATGGTTGATGTAAGCCACAGTCGTGATATTGTCCGACTGAAATATGATGTACCTCAGAGTTGCTAACTGAGGCCAAGTCTGAAAAGCATGGAATATCGCTCCCAGTTCCAGAATATTCATTAGAAGGAGGGTCTCCTCCTGAGTCCACTATCCCTGAGCCTTCAGGGAGTTCCAGACTGTATCCCAACCTAAAAGGCTGGCATCTGTTGTAACAATTGTCCCATCTGACCTGCGGAAGGTCATACCCTTGGACAGATGGACCCGAGATAGCCACCAGAGAAGAGAATCTCTGGATTCTTGGTCCGGATTTAACAGGAGAACAAATCTGTGTAATCCCCGTTCCTCTGGCTGAGCATGCATAGTTGCAGTGGTCTGAAATGTAGGCGTGCAAACGGTACTATGTCCCTTGCCGCTACCATTAAGCCGATTACATTCATGTACTGAGCCACCAAAGGGCGCGGATGGAATGAAGAACACGGCAGAAATTTAGAAACTTTGACAACCTGGACTCCGTCAGGTAAATTTTAATTTCTACAAAATCAGAATCCCTAGGAGGGAAACCCTTGATATTGGGGATAGAGAACTCTTTCCTTGTTCACTTTCCACCCATGCGATCTCAGAAATGCCAGTACTACGTCCGTATGAGACTTGGCAACTTGGATGTTTGACGCCTGTATCAGGATGTCGTCTAAATAAGGGGCCACTTCTATGCCCCGCGGCCTAAGGACCGCCAAAGTGACCCCAGAACCTCCATAAAGATTCTAGGGGCTGTAGTTAACCCAAAGGAAAGAGCTACAAACTGGTAATGCCTGTCTAGAAAGGCAAACCTGAAAAACCGATGGTGATCTTTATGCATCGTAATGTGAGGATAAGCATCCTTCAAATCCATTGTAGTCCTCTATTGACTCTCCTGGATCATAGTTAAGATGGTACGAATAGTTTCCATCTTAAATGATAGAATTATAAAGAATTTGTTTAAGATCTTTTAGATCCAAAATAGGTCTGAAGGTTTCCTTTCCTTGGGAACCACAAACCGATTTGAGGAAAACTGTGTCCCTGTTCCTCTATTGGAACTGAATGGGTCACGTACACAATGCAAGAATGTCTCTTTCTTTATCTGGTTTGCAGATAAATGTGAAAGGCAAAAACTCCCCTTTTTTGGGGGGGAAAGCTTTGAAATCCAGAAGATATCTCTGGGGTATAAGTTCCAATGCCCAGGGATCCTGGGCATCTCTTGCCCACGCCTGGGCGAAGAATGAAGTCTGCCCCCTATAGGATCCGTTACCAGATAGGGGTCCGTTCCTCATGCTGTTTTAGAGGCAGCAGCAGGCTCCTTGACCTGCTTATCTTTGTTCCAGGTCCGGTTGTCTCCAGACCGCCTTGGACTGAGCAAAAGTTCCCTCTTATTTTGCCTTAGAGGAAGTTGATGCCACACCTGCCTTGAATTTTCGAAAGGCACGAAAATTAGGCCTTTTTTGTCCCTTGATTTGGACCTGTCCTGAGGAAGGGCATGATCTTTTCCTCCAGTGATATAAGTAATAATCTCCTTCAAACTAGGCCTGAATAGGGTCTGCCCCTTGAAGGGAAGTTAAGTAGCTTATTTATTAAAGTCACGACAGCTGACCATGATATAAGCCATAGCGCTCTGCGCGCCAGTATAGTAAAAAACAGAATTCTTAGCCGTTAGTCTAGTCAAAGGAACAAAGGCATCAGAAAACAAAGGAATTGGCTAGCTTAAGTGCTCTAAGCTTGTCAAATATATTCATCCAATGGAGCCTGTAAAGCCTCATCAAGAGACTCAAACCAGAACGCCGCAGCAGCAGTGACAGGAGCAATGCGTGCAAGGGGCTGCAGGATAAAACCTGGTTGAATAAACATTTTTTATCCATTGGATCTAAAAAAGCACAACAGTCCTCGCCAGAGGTAGTGGTACGCTTAGCTAGAGTAGAAACTCTTCTCTCCACCTTAGGAACAGTCTGCCATAAGTCCCGTGTGGTGGCAACTATTAGAAAACATTCTTCTAAAAAATAGGAGGGGAAGAGAACGGCACACCTGGTCTATCCCATTCCTTATGAAAAATTTTAGTAAACCTCTTTAGGTATTGGAAAAACATAAGTACACACCGGCACTGCATATTATTTATCCAGTCTACACAATTTCTCTGGCACTGCGATTGTACACATTCATTCAGAGCAGGTAAAGCCTCCCTGAGCAACAAGTGGAGGTTCTCAAGCATAAATTTTAAATGTAGAAATATCAGAATCAGGTTAAATCATCTTCCCTGAGTCACAAATATCACCCACAGACTAAGCATATTGTGAGGTAGTATCAGACATGGTTCTTAAAGCGTCTGTATGCTCTGTATCTACCCCCAGAGCTGTTTTGCTTTCCTTTAATTTCAGGTAGTCTGACTAATACTGCTGCCAGTGTATTATACACAACCTTTGCCATGTCTTGTAAAATAAACGCTATGGGCGCCATTGATATACTTGGCGCCATTTGAGCGTGAGTCCCTAGAGCGGGAGTCAAAGGGTCTGACACGTGGGGAGAGTTAGTCGGCATAACTTCCCCCTCGACAGAATCCTCTGGTAAAATAAACGCTATGGGTGCCCTTGATGTACTTGGCGCCATTTGAGCGTGAGTCCCTAAAGCGGGAGTCAAAGGGTCTGACACGTGGGGAGAGTTAGTCGGCATAACTTCCCCCTCGACAGAATCCTCTGGTGATAATGTTTTTAAATACAAAAAATGATCTTTATTGTTTAACATGAAATCAGTACATCTGGTACACATTCTAAAATGGGGTTCCACCATGGCTTTAAACATAATAAACACAGAGCCTCCTCTATGTTAGACATGTTAGAACTAATAAAGAGACTAGTAAGCTTGGAAAACACTTTAAATCAAGTTAACAAGCAAATATAACAAACGTTACTGTGCCTTTAAGAGAAAAAATTTTGTCAAAATTTGAAAAAGAGTGAAAAAAGGCAGTAAATCAAACGAAATTTTTACAGTACATGTAATAAGTTAACAGAGCATTGCACCCACTTGCAAATGGATGATTAACCCCTTAATGCAAAAAACAGATAAAAAAAAAAAAAAAAAAACGACATTTTTTTAAACAGACACAACAAAACTGCCACAGCTGAGCTGTGGATTACCTTCCCTATAACTGTTTCTATGCAAAATTTAAGCCAGCCATGTGGAAAAATTAGGCCCCAATAAGTTTTATCACCAAACATATGTTAAAAAACGATTAAACATGCCAGCAAACGTTTTAAAACACATTCTTATAAGAGTATGTATGTCTATTAATAAGCCTGATCCAGTCGCTATCACTGCATTTAAGGCTTTACTTACATTACTTCGGTATCAGCAGTATTTTCTTAGTCAATTCCATTCCTTAGAAAAATATATTACTGCACATACCTTAGCATATATCTCTATCAATCAGCCTGGTACCAGTCGCTTTCACTGCATTTAAAGGCTGTACGTACATTACTTCGGTATCAGCAGTATTTTCTTAGTCAATTCCATTCCTTAGAAAAATATTTTACTGCACATACCTTATTTGCAGGAAAACCTGCACGCCATTCCCCCTCTGAAGTACCTTACTCCTCAGAATGTGTGAGAACAGCAACTGGATCTTAGTTACGTCTGCTAAGATCATAGAAAAAACGCAGGCAGATTCTTCTTCCAAATACTGCCTGAGATAAACAGCACACTCCGGTGCCATTTAAAAATAACAAACTTTTGATTGAAGAAATAAACTAAGTATAAAAAACCACAGACTCTCACGACCTCCTATCTATGTTGAGACTTGCAAGAGAATGACTGGTAATGGCAGTTAGGGGAGGAGCTATATAGCAGCTTTGCTGTGGGTGGACTCTTGCAGCTTCATGTTGGGAAGGAGAATATATCCCATAAGTAATGGATGATCCGTGGCCTGGATACACTTAACAAGAGAAAAAACAAAATTTATGCTTACCTGAAAAATTTCTTTCTCTTGTGGTATATCCAGTCCACGGGTTCATCCATTACTTGTGGGATATTCTCCTTCCCAACAGGAAGCTGCAAGAGGACACCCACAGCAGAGCTGTCTATATAGCTCCTCCCCTAACTGCCACCCCCAGTCATTCGACCGAAGACAAGCAAGAAAAAAGGAGAAACTATAGGGTGCAGTGGTGACTGTAGTTTAAAAATAAAAAACACCTGCCTTAAAGTGACAGGGCGGGCCGTGGACTGGATACACCACAAGAGAAAGAAATTTATCAGGTAAGCATAAATTTTGTTTTCTCTTGTAAGGTTTATCCAGTCCACGGGTTCATCCATTACTTGTGGGATACCAATACCAAAGCTTTAGGACACGGATGAAGGGAGGGACAAGGCAGGAACTTAAACGGAAGGAACCACTGCCTGCAAGACCTTTCTCCCAAAAATAGCCTCCGAGGAAGCAAAAGTATCAAATTTGTAGAATTTAGAAAAAGTATGAAGCGAAGACCAAGTCGCCGCCTTACAAATCTGTTCAACAGAGGCCTCATTTTTAAAAGCCCATGTGGAAGCTACCGCTCTAGTGGAATGAGCTGTAATTCTTTCAGGAGGCTGCTGGCCAGCAGTCTCATAAGCTAAACGGATTATGCTTCTCAGACAAAAAGAAAGAGAAGATGCCGAAGCCTTTTGGCCTCTCCTCTGTCCAGAGTAGACAACAAACAATGCAGATGTTTGACGAAAATCCTTAGTAGCTTGTAAATAAAACTTTAAAGCACGAACCACGTCAAGATTGTGTAATAGACGTTCCTTCTTTGAATAAGGATTAGGATACAGTGACGGAACAACAATCTCCTGATTGATATTCTTATTAGATACCACCTTAGGAAGAAACCCAGGTTTGGTACGCAAAACTACCTTATCTGCATGGAAGATCAGATAAGGGGAATCACACTGTAAGGCAGATAACTCTGAAACTCTTCGAGCCGAAGAGATAGCTACCAAAAACAGAACTTTCCAAGATAAAAGCTTGATATCTATGGAATGCAGAGGTTTAAACGGAACCCATTGAAGAACTTTAAGAACTAAATTTAAACTCCATGGCGGAGCAACAGGTTTAAACACAGGCTTGATTCTAACTAAAGCCTGACAAAACGCCTGAACGTCTGGAACATCTGCCAGACGCTTGTGCAGAAGAATAGACAGAGCAGAAATCTGTCCCTTTAAGGAACTAGCTGACAATCCCTTCTCAAATCCTTCTTGTAGAAAGGATAATATCCCAGGAATCCTGACTTTACTCCATGAGTAACCCTTGGATTCACACCAATGAAGATATTTACACCATATCTTATGATAGATTTTCCTGGTTACAGGCTTTCAAGCCTGAATTAAGGTATCAATGACCGACTCGGAGAAACCACGTTTTGATAAAATCAAGCGTTCAATCTCCAAGCAGTCAGCCGCAGAGAAATTAGATTTGGATGTTTGAATGGACCTTGGAGTAGAAGGTCCTGCCTCAGCGGCAGAGTCCATGGTGAAAAGGATGACATGTCCACCAGATCTGCATACCAAGTCCTGCATGGCCACGCAGGTGCTATCAAAATCACTGAAGCTCTCTCCTGCTTGATCTTGGCAATCAGACGAGGGAGGAGAGGAAATGGTGGGAACACATAAGCCAGGCTGAAGGACCAGGGCACTGCTAGAGCATCTATCAGCGCTGCCTGTGGATCCCTTGGGGGGCTTGGTTAGGGGTCTGTAAAACACATGTATACATCTGACACTGTAGGGCTTGGTTAGGAGTCTGTAAAACACATGTATACATCTGACACTGTAGGGCTTGGTTAGGGGTCTGTAAAACACATGTATTTACACCATATCTTATGATAGATTTTCCTTTCGAGCCTGAATTAAGGTATCAATGACCGACTCGGAGAAACCACGTTTTGATAAAATCAAGCGTTCAATCTCCAAGCAGTCAGACGCAGAGAAATTAGATTTGGATGTTTGAATGGACCTTGGAGTCCATGAACCCTGAGCCTTCAGGGAGTTCCAGACTGCGCCCCAGCCCAGAAGGCTGGCATCTGTCGTCACTATAGTCCACTCTGGCCTGCGGAAACTCATTCCCCTGGACAGATGGACCCAAGATAACCACCAGAGAAGAGAATCCCTGGTCTCTTGATCCAGATTTAGCAGAGGGGACAAATCTGTGTAGTCCCCATTCCACTGATTGAGCATGCACAGTTGCAGTGGTCTGAGATGTAGGCGGGCAAATGGAACTATGTCCATTGCCGCTACCATTAGGCCGATTACTTCCATACACTGAGCCACTGACGGCCAAGAAGTGGAATGAAGAGCACGGCAGGAAGTTAGAAGCTTTGATAACCTGACCTCTGTCAGAAAAATTTTCATTTCTACTGAATCTATCAGTGTTCCTAGGAAGGAAACTCTTGTGAGAGGGGAGAGAGAACTCTTTTCTTCGTTCACCTTCCACCCGTGAGACCTCAGAAAGGCCAGAACAATGTCCGTATGGGACTTGGCGATTTGAAAAGTCGACGCCTGTATCAGAATGTCGTCTAGGTAAGGAGCCACCGCTATGCCCCGTGGCCTTAGAACCGCCAGTAGGGACCCTAGAACCTTCGTAAAGATTCTTGGTGCCGTAGCTAACCTGAAGGGAAGAGCCACAAACTGGTAATGCCTGTCTAAGAAGGCGAACCTGAGGAACTGATGATGATCTCTGTGAATCGGAATGTGGAGATAAGCATCCTTTAAGTCCACGGTAGTCATATATTGACCCTCCTGGATCATAGGGAGGATGGTTCAAATAGTCTCCATCTTGAAGGATGGGACTCTGAGAAATTTGTTTAGGATCTTGAGATCCAAGATTGGTCTGAAAGTTCCCTCTTTTTTGGGTACTATAAACCGATTTGAATAGAAGCCCTGCCCCTGTTCCTCCCTTGGAACTGGGTGGATCACTCCCATAACCAGTAGGTCTTGAACACAACGTAAGAATGCCTCTCTCTTTATCTGGTTTACAGATAATTGTGAGAGATGAAATCTACCCTTTGGAGATGAAGCTTTGAAGTCCAGAAGATATCCCTGGGAAACAATCTCTAATGCCCAGGGATCCTGGACATCTCTTGCCCAAGCCTGGGCGAAGAGAGAAAGTCTGCCCTCTACTAGATCCGGTCCCGGATCGGGGGCTACTCCTTCATGCTGTCTTAGAGGCGGCAGCAGGTTTTTTGGCCTGCTTCCCCTTGTTCCAAGCCTGGCTCGTTCTCCAGACTGCTTTGGACTGGGCGAAATTTCCCTCTTGTTTTGCATTAGAGGAAGCTGAAGCTGCGCCACTCTTAAAGTTTCGAAATGAACGAAAATGATTCTGTTTGGGCCTTAATTTATTGGACCTATCCTGAGGAAGGGCGTGACCTTTTCCTCCAGTAATATCAGAAATGATCTCCTTCAGGCCCGGCCCGAATAGGGTCTGTCCTTTGAAGGGGATGTTAAGAAGCTTAGACTTTGAAGTAACGTCTGCTGACCAGGACTTACGCCATAGCGCCCTGCGTGCCAGAATGGCAAAACCTGAATTCTTAGCCGTTAGTTTGGTTAGATGAAAAACGGCGTCAGAAATAAAGGAATTAGCTAACTTGAGATCTTTAATCCTGTCTAAAATATCATCTAACGGGGTCTCCACCTGTAGAGCCTCCTCAAGAGACTCGAACCAAAAAGCGGCTGCAGCAGTAACTGCATGCAAGAGGCTGGAGAATAAAACCTTGATGGATAAAAATTTTCTTAAGGAGACCCTCCAATTTTTTATCCATAGGATCTAAGAAAGCACCACTGTCCTCGACGGGGATAGTTGTACGCTTAGCTAGGGTAGAAACAGCACCCTCCACCTTAGGGACAGTCTGTCACGAGTCCCGTATAGCGACATTTATGGGAAACATCTTTTTAAAAGCAGGAGGGGGAGAGAACGGAACACCTGGTCTATCCCATTCCTTAGTAATAATTTCCGAAAAACCTCTTAGGGACTGGAAAAACATCAGTGTAAACAGGCACTGCAAAGTATTTGTCCATTTTACACAATTTCTCTGGAACTACAATGGGGTCACAGTCATCCAGAGTCGCTAAAACCTCCCTGAGCAATAAGCGGAGGTGTTCAAGCTTAAATTTAAAGGCTGTCATTTCAGAATCGGACTGAAGTAACGTCTTCCCTGAATCTGAAATCTCACCCTCAGATAGCAACGCCCTTGCCACGGCTTCGGAGCATTGTGAGGGTATATCGGACATAGCTACTAAAGTGTCAGAAAGCTCTGTATTTGTTCTAGCCCCAGAGCTGTCTCGCTTTCCTTGTAACCCTGGCAGTTTGGACAATACCTCTGTGAGGGTATTAGTCATAACTGCCGCCATGTCTTGTAAAGTAAACGCATTGGACGCGCTAGATGTACTTGGCGTCACTTGAGTGGGAGTTATAGGTTCTGACACGTGGGGAGAGCTAGATGGCATAACTTCCCTTTTGTCAGTCTGAGAAACCTCTGGTGATAAATCTTTAAATGCCATAATATGGTCTTTATAATTTATAGAAATTTCAGTACATTTGGTACACATTCTAAGAGGGGGTTCCACAATGGCTTCTAAACATATTGAACAAGGAGTTTCCTCTATGCCAGACATGTTTAACAGACTAGTAATGAGACCAGCAAGCTTGGAAAACACTTTAATAAATGTGAAACAGCAATTAAATAAAAACGGTACTGTGCCTTTAAGAGAAAAAAACTATCACATAAACTGCAAAACAGTGTTAAAAAGTAGTAAACTCTTCGAAATTTTTACAGTGTGTATAAGGGACTAAAGCAGCATTGCACCCACTTGCAAATGGATGATTAACCCTTTAGGCCCCAAATCGGATTTGAAAAACGTTAAAAAAACGTTAATAAACAGTTAAACACCTTGCCACAGCTCTGCTGTGGCTCCTACCTGCCCTCAAATACGATTTAGGAAAGAAATAAGCCCTCTATAGTGGTCCTCAGATGCCAGAGGACTCCTTTAGGGAAGCTGGATGTCTCAGTCTGAATATGAACTGCGCATCTAGAGCGCGAAAATAGGCCCCTCCCACCATGCACTCAATGTCAGAGGGCCTTAAGAAAATACTCCTAGGAGTATCTGACTAGCCATGTGGAAACTAGGCTCCAAAAAAACGATTTATCACCCTCAGAGAAAAAAACTTCTTTCTATATAACATGTAAACGTTTTGTCACTAAGAAATATGAGTATTAACATGAATATTACCCTTTTTTCTAAGCATGATCCCAGTCGTTGTTAAATCACTGCATCAGGCTCTGTCAGCATTTTCTAGATCTTATCATCGCTCTAGAAATAAATATACTGAACATACCCCAAAGCAGGTAAACTGCAAACCGTTCCCCCAACTGAAGTCTTTCCTATACTCTTCAGTTATGCGTGAGAACAGCAATGGACCTTAGTTACAAACCGCTAAGATCATCAACCTCCAGGCAGATTCTTCTTCTAATTTCTGCCTGAGAGTAAAACAGTACAACGCCGGTACCGTTTAAAAATAACAAACTTTTGATTGAAGGTAAAACTACACTAAGTCCCCACATATCTCTTGATACTTCCTATCTTGTCGAGAGCTGCAAGAGAATGACTGGAGGTGGCAGTTAGGGGAGGAGCTATATAGACAGCTCTGCTGTGGGTGTCCTCTTGCAGCTTCCTGTTGGGAAGGAGAATATCCCACAAGTAATGTTTGAACCCGTGGACTGGATACACCTTACAAGAGAAATGATGGTTTCGCAAGTGGTAAGATCAAAGCTTACTTTAACACAGGACGCCCCCTATCTATTTTGGTATTAATTTCCTCTTTTGGGCAATACCTATATTGTGTAAACGCAGTGCCTCCCAGGCTGGATCGCTGAGGTTTTTGGTGGCCCTAACGGGTGTGAGGAGAAAAAACCCAAGCTCTCCTTCTATATACATTATACATTGAAAAGGGAGGAAGTCTATGCGACCATACAGGACTTTATGATCGCTTTTGAGCTAGAGATGTGTAGCAGATTCGACCACCTCTTGTCTCTCATGGAGTGCACGCATTTGCAGATGATTGTTTGAGCCCGAAGCAGGGCTGGCTGCAGAGCCCACCATCCAGAGGGGACATAAGCAATTTAGCACAACCTGGCTATCTGAGGAGGGAAATTCTGTCTGCCCACTGCTGGGTGTTTGTGAGAGACCTTTGCAATTTACCTCAACCCCTGTTCAGAAGTATGCAGCCGGTCCTCTGAAGGGAGTCGATGATGGTTCCTGGGATTGGCGGGAGAGTCCTATAGCTGAAGCGCTGGAACAGCCGGGCACCAAGCTCGGCGATCAATCTGAGGAGGCATTCCTGTATGTGACTGGGTCCGCAGTTGTCGGAACTCCTCCAAAGCCTTTTTTGAACAGCCTAGTCTAGTGGAGATAGGCGGGCCTTCTCTAGATATAATTGGAGCTGTAGATTCATACTCAGGAACTGCAGAGGAAGTAAGCCTTTGCATATTGAGGTACGCAGACCAAGCTGTGAAGGTGGACTGGGAAGCTCCTGCTTTGCTCGGCCTCCCAAAGATTACAACACTGAACATCTATGTGGGAACTGGCGAGCAGGACTTTCAGAATCAACAGTGGGTGGCTCTGGGCAAAAGACACACATTCATCTGCTTGGCATGTGGCAGATCTTTTCCTGCAGAACACAGATGCAGCTGGGCACCGTGAGACTTTTGTATGTTTGTGGTGTGAGATAAGAATAATGCCCCTGGGACAAGCCCAAGTTGGACTTAGTATACTAATGTTCTTTTGGGTGATTGGCTCAAGCACGGTATTGGAAAAATCATGTCTGTTTCACAGACCTTTGTACTTTTGTTATTGCGGACATAATACTTTGTGCATATACATGATAATTCTCTTTGCCTTTACTCTCAGCACTAATCTCAATGAAGACTTATTGTAAGTTTCTGATTTGTTTAGTGTTGCTCAGTATACTATAGCTTTAATATGTTTTTATAGGTGTTCTGTTATCACTATTTGCTTGGCCCCACTTTAGTAGTCGCTAACTATCTAATTCCATAACAGAAATAGTGCCTACTCCTATCTAACATATGTTAGATTATCCCCCTCAAATGCTGCACTGACCGAAAGATAGATATATATATATTTGGGAGTTCCCTAGGGATACCGATACAAGCCATTGCTAATATATTAGTCTATACGTATACTTCTTAGGTGCTTATTGCTTTTTGTAGGGAACGCCCTCATTTTACTTATATATAGCATTTATGGCGAGCTGCAGTTTATACTCAGATTATGTGTCAGCCTTGATGTATACAAGGGCTCAAAACATATATTTCAGTTGACATACATCAACAAAATACATATCCTCATTTTGATATCCCTGTTTGAGCCTGATGGAGCGAGGTGTATAGTATTATTAAAGGGACACTGAACCCAAATGTTTTCTTTCGTGATTCAGATAGAGCATGACATTTTAAGCAACTTTCTAATTTATTCCTATTATCAATTTTTCTTTATTCTCTTGGTATCTTTATTTGAAATGCAAGAATGTAAGTTTAGATGCCGGCCCATTTTTGATGAACAACCTAGGTTGTCCTTGCTGATTGGTGGATAAATTCATCCACCAATCAAAAACTGCTGTCCAGAGTGCTGAACCAAGAAAAAAGCTTAGATGCCTTTTTTCAAATAAAGATAGCAAGAGAACAAAGAAACATTGATAACAGGAGTAAATTAGAAAGTTGCTTAAAATCGCATGCTCTATTTGAATCACAAAAGAAATAAATTGGGTTCAGTGTCCCTTTAAGGGGCAGTTTATAGCTCTTGATGTAAGCCATCGCCATTATAGTAGTTTATATGTATATTTCCCTTGCTACTTTTTGCAGGAATCTCCCTCATTTAACTTATATGTAGTAGCGAATGTCAACTTGAGCATAGTCGCTCAAGTCAAAGGAAAGAGTTTTAAAAATGAATGAGAGTCTCATTCATCAATTGTGTAGTATATACTTATCTTCTGCGATTTGTACCTTGTAATGATAGAAGGATAAGCACCGTTTTTCCGCCCGCCATATTCATCAATTGATTGACAGATGACCCTTTGCAAAAACGTTGCGGCCCAGGGGGGGAGCTTAAACAACGGTTGGTGGATGATCTGTCAATCAATTGATGAATATGGCGGGCGGAGGAATGACGCTTATCCTATCATTACAAGGTACAAATCACAGAAGATAAGTATATACTACACAATTGATGAATATGGCGGGCGGAGGAATGACACTTATCCTATCATTACAAGGTACAAATCGCAGAAGATAAGTATATACTACACAATTGATGAATATGGCGGGCGGAGGAATGACGCTTATCCTATCATTACAAGGTACAAATTGCAGAAGATAAGTATATACTACACAATTGATAAATATGGCGGGCGGAGGAATGACGCTTATCCTATCATTACAAGGTACAAATCGCAGAAGATAAGTATATACTACACAATTGATGAATATGGCGGGCGGAGGAATGACGCTTATCCTATCATTACAAGGTACAAATCGCAGAAGATAAGTATATACTACACAATTGATGAATATGGCGGGCGGAGGAATGACGCTTATCCTATCATTACAAGGTACAAATCGCAGAAGATAAGTATATACTACACAATTGATGAATATGGCGGGCGGAGGAATTACACTTATCCTATCATTACAAGGTACAAATCGCAGAAGATAAGTATATACTACACAATTGATAAATATGGCGGGCGGAGGAATGACGCTTATCCTATCATTACAAGGTACAAATCGCAGAAGATAACTATATACTACACAATTGATGAATATGGCGGGCGGAGGAATGACGCTTATCCTATCATTACAAGGTACAAATCGCAAAAGATAAGTATATACTACACAATTGATGAATGAAACTCATTCATTTTTAAAATTCTTTCCTATGACTTGCTCAAGTTGACATTCACTTTATGGCGAGCTGCTGCTTGTGCTTAGAATATGTGTAGGTTTTGTTATATATGAGGGCTCAAAACATATTTTATGGCTGACATACCACCAAAATATATATCCTGTCCTCTAGGTGCTATACACTCGGTGGAGTACATTATGTAATTAAGCTAACATCCTGTCCTCTAGGTGCTATACACTCGGTGGAGTACATAATGCAATTAAGCTAACATCCTGTCCTCTAGGTGCTATACACTCGGTGGAGTACATAATGCAATTAAGCTAACATCATGTCCTCTAGGTGCTATACACTCGGTGGAGTACATTATGTAATTAAGCTAACATCCTGTCCTCTAGGTGCTTTACACTCGGTGGAGTACATTATGTAATTAAGCTAACATCCTGTCCTCTAGGTGCTATACACTCGGTGGAGTACATTATGTAATTAAGCTAACATCCTGTCCTCTAGGTGCTATACACTCGGTGGAGTACATTATGCAATTAAGCTAACATCCTGTCCTCTAGGTGCTATACACTCGGTGGAGTACATTATGCAATTAAGCTAACATCATGTCCTCTAGGTGCTATACACTCGGTGGAGTACATTATGTAATTAAGCTAACATCCTGTCCTCTAGGTGCTATACACTCGGTGGAGAACATTATGAAATTAAGCTAACATCCTGTCCTCTAGGTGCTATACACTCGGTGGAGTACATTATGTAATTAAGCTAACATCCTGTCCTCTAGGTGCTATACACTCGGTGGAGTACATTATGCAATTAAGCTAACATCATGTCCTCTAGGTGCTATACACTCGGTGGAGTACATTATGTAATTAAGCTAACATCATGTCCTCTAGGTGCTATACACTCGGTGGAGTACATTATGTAATTAAGCTAACATCCTGTCCTCTAGGTGCTATACACTCGGTGGAGTACATTATGTAATTAAGCTAACATCATGTCCTCTAGGTGCTATACACTCGGTGGAGTACATTATGTAATTAAGCTAACATCCTGTCCTCTAGGTGCTATACACTCGGTGGAGTACATTATGTAATTAAGCTAACATCCTGTCCTCTAGGTGCTATACACTCGGTGGAGTACATTATGTAATTAAGCTAACATCCTGTCCTCTAGGTGCTATACACTCGGTGGAGTACATTATGTAATTAAGCTAACATCATGTCCTCTAGGTGCTATACACTCGGTGGAGTACATTATGTAATTAAGCTAACATCCTGTCCTCTAGGTGCTATACACTCGGTGGAGTACATTATGTAATTAAGCTAACATCCTGTCCTCTAGGTGCTATACACTCGGTGGAGTACATTATGTAATTAAGCTAACATCCTGTCCTCTAGGTGCTATACACTCGGTGGAGAACATTATGAAATTAAGCTAACATCCTGTCCTCTAGGTGCTATACACTCGGTGGAGAACATTATGAAATTAAGCTAACATCCTGTCCTCTAGGTGCTATACACTCGGTGGAGAACATTATGAAATTAAGCTAACATCCTGTCCTCTAGGTGCTATACACTCGGTGGAGAACATTATGAAATTAAGCTAACATCCTGTCCTCTAGGTGCTATACACTCGGTGGAGAACATTATGAAATTAAGCTAACATCCTGTCCTCTAGGTGCTATACACTCGGTGGAGTACATTATGCAATTAAGCTAACATCCTGTCCTCTAGGTGCTATACACTCGGTGGAGTACATTATGTAATTAAGCTAACATCCTGTCCTCTAGGTGCTATACACTCGGTGGAGTACATTATGTAATTAAGCTAACATCATGTCCTCTAGGTGCTATACACTCGGTGGAGTACATTATGTAATTAAGCTAACATCATGTCCTCTAGGTGCTATACACTCGGTGGAGTACATTATGTAATTAAGCTAACATCCTGTCCTCTAGGTGCTATACACTCGGTGGAGTACATTATGTAATTAAGCTAACATCCTGTCCTCTAGGTGCTATACACTCGGTGGAGTACATTATATAATTAAGCTAACATCCTGTCCTCTAGGTGCTATACACTCGGTGGAGTACATTATGCAATTAAGCTAACATCCTGTCCTCTAGGTGCTATACACTCAGTGGAGTACATTATGCAATTAAGCTAACATCATGTCCTTTAGGTGCTATACACTCGGTGGAGTACATTATGCAATTAAGCTAACATCCTGTCCTCTAGGTGCTATACACTCGGTGGAGTACATTATGCATTTAAGCTAACATCCTGTCCTCTAGGTGCTATACACTCAGTGGAGTACATTATGTAATTAAGCTAACATCCTGTCCTCTAGGTGCTATACACTCGGTGGAGTACATTATGCAATTAAGCTAACATCCGGTCCTCTAGGTGCTATACACTCGGTGGAGTACATTATGCAATTAAGCTAACATCCTGTCCTCTAGGTGCTATACACTCTGTGGAGTACATTATGCAATTAAGCTAACATCATGTCCTCTAGGTGCTATACACTCGGTGGAGTACATTATGTAATTAAGCTAACATCCTGTCCTCTAGGTGCTATACACTCGGTGGAGTACATTATGAAATTAAGCTAACATCCTGTCCTCTAGGTGCTATACACTCGGTGGAGTACATTATGCAATTAAGCTAACATCCTGTCCTCTAGGTGCTATACACTCGGTGGAGTACATTATGCAATTAAGCTAACATCATGTCCTCTAGGTGCTATACACTCGGTGGAGTACATTATGCAATTAAGCTAACATCCTGTCCTCTAGGTGCTTTACACTCGGTGGAGTACATTATGCAATTAAGCTAACTTCCTGTCCTCTAGGTGCTATACACTCTGTGGAGTACATTGATTGACAGATGACCAATCTGCAATCAACTAATTGTTGTTTCCCCCGGGGGGGTTCAGCCCCTTTGCAAAAACGTTGCGGCCCAGGGGGGGAGCTTAAACAACGGTTGGTGGATGATCTGTCAATCAATTGATGAATATGGCGGGCGGAGGAATGACGCTTATCCTATCATTACAAGGTACAAATCGCAGAAGATAAGTATATACTACACAATTGATGAATATGGCGGGCGGAGGAATGACACTTATCCTATCATTACAAGGTACAAATCGCAGAAGATAAGTATATACTACACAATTAATAAATATGGCGGGCGGAGGAATGACGCTTATCCTATCATTACAAGGTACAAATCGCAGAAGATAAGTATATACTACACAATTGATGAATATGGCGGGCGGAGGAATGACACTTATCCTATCATTACAAGGTACAAATCTCAGAAGATAAGTATATACTACACAATTGATGAATATGGCGGGCGGAGGAATGACGCTTATCCTATCATTACAAGGTACAAATCGCAGAAGATAAGTATATACTACACAATTGATGAATATGGCGGGCGGAGGAATGACGCTTATCCTATCATTACAAGGTACAAATCGCAGAAGATAAGTATATACTACACAATTGATGAATATGGCGGGCGGAGGAATGACGCTTATCCTATCATTACAAGGTACAAATCGCAGAAGATAAGTATATACTACACAATTGATAAATATGGCGGGCGGAGGAATGACGCTTATCCTATCATTACAAGGTACAAATCGCAGAAGATAACTATATACTACACAATTGATAAATATGGCGGGCGGAGGAATGACGCTTATCCTATCATTACAAGGTACAAATCGCAGAAGATAAGTATATACTACACAATTGATGAATGAAACTCATTCATTTATAAAATTCTTTCCTATGACTTGCTCAAGTTGACATTCACTTTATGGCGAGCTGCTGCTTGTGCTTAGAATATGTGTAGGTTTTGTTATATATGAGGGCTCAAAACATATTTTACGGCTGACATACCACCAAAATATATATCCTGTCCTCTAGGTGCTATACACTCGGTGGAGAACATTATGTAATTAAGCTAACATCCTGTCCTCTAGGTGCTATACACTCGGTGGAGTACATTATGCAATTAAGCTAACATCCTGTCCTCTAGGTGCTATACACTCGGTGGAGTACATTATGCAATTAAGCTAACATCCTGTCCTCTAGGTGCTATACACTCGGTGGAGTACATTATGTAATTAAGCTAACATCCTGTCCTCTAGGTGCTATACACTCGGTGGAGTACATTATGTAATTAAGCTAACATCCTGTCCTCTAGGTGCTATACACTCGGTGGAGTACATTATGCAATTAAGCTAACATCATGTCCTCTAGGTGCTATACACTCGGTGGAGTACATTATGCAATTAAGCTAACATCCTGTCCTCTAGGTGCTATACACTCGGTGGAGTACATTATGTAATTAAGCTAACATCCTGTCCTCTAGGTGCTATACACTCGGTGGAGTACATTATGTAATTAAGCTAACATCCTGTCCTCTAGGTGCTATACACTCGGTGGAGTACATTATGTAATTAAGCTAACATCCTGTCCTCTAGGTGCTATACACTCGGTGGAGTACATTATGTAATTAAGCTAACATCCTGTCCTCTAGGTGCTATACACTCGGTGGAGTACATTATGTAATTAAGCTAACATCCTGTCCTCTAGGTGCTATACACTCGGTGGAGTACATTATGCAATTAAGCTAACATCCTGTCCTCTAGGTGCTATACACTCGGTGGAGTACATTATGCAATTAAGCTAACATCCTGTCCTCTAGGTGCTTTACACTCGGTGGAGTACATTATGTAATTAAGCTAACATCATGTCCTCTAGGTGCTATACACTCGGTGGAGAACATTATGCAATTAAGCTAACATCCTGTCCTCTAGGTGCTATACACTCGGTGGAGAACATTATGCAATTAAGCTAACATCCTGTCCTCTAGGTGCTATACACTCGGTGGAGTACATTATGCAATTAAGCTAACATCCTGTCCTCTAGGTGCTATACACTCTGTGGAGTACATTATACAATTAAGCTAACATCCTGTCCTCTAGGTGCTATACACTCGGTGGAGTACATTATGCAATTAAGCTAACATCCTGTCCTCTAGGTGCTATACACTCGGTGGAGTACATTATGCAATTAAGCTAACATCCTGTCCTATAGGTGCTATACACTCGGTGGAGTACATTACGCAATTAAGCTAACATCCTGTCCTCTAGGTGCTATACACTCGGTGGAGAACATTATGCAATTAAGCTAACATCCTGTCCTCTAGGTGCTATACACTCGGTGGAGTACATTATGCAATTAAGCTAACATCATGTCCTCTAGGTGCTATACACTCGGTGGAGTACATTATGCAATTAAGCTAACATCCTGTCCTCTAGGTGCTATACACTCGGTGGAGTACATTATGTAATTAAGCTAACATCCTGTCCTCTAGGTGCTATACACTCGGTGGAGTACATTATGTAATTAAGCTAACATCCTGTCCTCTAGGTGCTATACACTCGGTGGAGTACATTATGCAATTAAGCTAACATCATGTCCTCTAGGTGCTATACACTCGGTGGAGTACATTATGCAATTAAGCTAACATCATGTCCTCTAGGTGCTATACACTCGGTGGAGTACATTATGTAATTAAGCTAACATCCTGTCCTCTAGGTGCTATACACTCAGTGGAGTACATTATGTAATTAAGCTAACATCCTGTCCTCTAGGTGCTATACACTCAGTGGAGTACATTATGTAATTAAGCTAACATCATGTCCTCTAGGTGCTATACACTCGGTGGAGTACATTATGTAATTAAGCTAACATCCTGTCCTCTAGGTGCTATACACTCAGTGGAGTACATTATGCAATTAAGCTAACATCCTGTCCTCTAGGTGCTATACACTCGGTGGAGTACATTATGTAATTAAGCTAACATCCTGTCCTCTAGGTGCTATACACTCGGTGGAGTACATTATGCAATTAAGCTAACATCCTGTCCTCTAGGTGCTATACACTCGGTGGAGTACATTATGTAATTAAGCTAACATCCTGTCCTCTAGGTGCTATACACTCGGTGGAGTACATTATGTAATTAAGCTAACATCCTGTCCTCTAGGTGCTATACACTCGGTGGAGTACATTATGCAATTAAGCTAACATCCTGTCCTCTAGGTGCTATACACTCGGTGGAGTACATTATGCAATTAAGCTAACATCCTGTCCTCTAGGTGCTATACACTCGGTGGAGTACATTATGCAATTAAGCTAACATCCTGTCCTCTAGGTGCTATACACTCGGTGGAGTACATTATGTAATTAAGCTAACATCCTGTCCTCTAGGTGCTATACACTCGGTGGAGTACATTATGCAATTAAGCTAACATCCTATCCTCTAGGTGCTATACACTCGGTGGAGTACATTATGTAATTAAGCTAACATCCTGTCCTCTAGGTGCTATACACTCTGTGGAGTACATTATGTAATTAAGCTAACATCATGTCCTCTAGGTGCTATACACTCGGTGGAGTACATTATGTAATTAAGCTAACATCATGTCCTCTAGGTGCTATACACTCGGTGGAGTACATTATGTAATTAAGCTAACATCATGTCCTCTAGGTGCTATACACTCGGTGGAGTACATTATGTAATTAAGCTAACATCATGTCCTCTAGGTGCTATACACTCGGTGGAGTACATTATGTAATTAAGCTAACATCCTGTCCTCTAGGTGCTATACACTCGGTGGAGTACATTATGTAATTAAGCTAACATCATGTCCTCTAGGTGCTATACACTCAGTGGAGTACATTATGTAATTAAGCTAACATCCTGTCCTCTAGGTGCTATACACTCGGTGGAGTACATTTTGTAATTAAGCTAACATCCTGTCCTCTAGGTGCTATACACTCGGTGGAGTACATTATGCAATTAAGCTAACATCCTGTCCTCTAGGTGCTATACACTCGGTGGAGTACATTATGCAATTAAGCTAACATCCTGTCCTCTAGGTGCTATACACTCGGTGGAGTACATTATGCAATTAAGCTAACATCATGTCCTCTAGGTGCTATACACTCGGTGGAGTACATCATGCAATTAAGCTAACATCCTGTCCTCTAGGTGCTATACACTCGGTGGAGTACATTATGTAATTAAGCTAACATCATGTCCTCTAGGTGCTATACACTCGGTGGAGTACATTATGTAATTAAGCTAACATCCTGTCCTCTAGGTGATATACACTCGGTGGAGAACATTATGTAATTAAGCTAACATCATGTCCTCTAGGTGCTATACACTCGGTGGAGTACATTATGTAATTAAGCTAACATCATGTCCTCTAGGTGCTATACACTCGGTGGAGTACATTATGAAATTAAGCTAACATCATGTCCTCTAGGTGCTATACACTAGGTGGAGTACATTATGTAATTAAGCTAACATCATGTCCTCTAGGTGCTATACACTCGGTGGAGTACATCATGCAATTAAGCTAACATCCTGTCCTCTAGGTGCTATACACTCGGTGGAGTACATTATGTAATTAAGCTAACATCATGTCCTCTAGGTGCTATACACTCGGTGGAGTACATTATGTAATTAAGCTAACATCATGTCCTCTAGGTGCTATACACTCGGTGGAGTACATTATGTAATTAAGCTAACATCCTGTCCTCTAGGTGCTATACACTCGGTGGAGTACATTATGTAATTAAGCTAACATCATGTCCTCTAGGTGCTATACACTCGGTGGAGTACATTATGTAATTAAGCTAACATCCTGTCCTCTAGGTGCTATACACTCGGTGGAGAACATTATGTAATTAAGCTAACTTCCTGTCCTCTAGGTGCTATACACTCGGTGGAGTACATTATGTAATTAAGCTAACATCCTGTCTTCTAGGTGCTATACACTCGGTGGAGTACATTATGTAATTAAGCTAACATCCTGTCCTCTAGGTGCTATACACTCGGTGGAGTACATTATGCAATTAAGCTAACATCATGTCCTCTAGGTGCTATACACTCGGTGGAGTACATTACGCAATTAAGCTAACTTTTTGACTGATATATACATAATTCACCACTACTAGGTTTCTTTTTATATATATATGTTATTCATTACATAAAAAATACCTGTTGAAGCAACTGGTAATGCTACCTCACTATTCCCTTTAAATGTCCTCAATAAGTCTTGTACAGGTAGGTTTTTCCACTACCACCTGGACTATCAAGGAAATAACACCTTTGTGGTAAACGGTCATTTTCCGAGGCAGCAATGATTTCTTCAAAACTTTCCCTTTGAAGGTCATTAAAAGATGCTTTCATTTGGACTCCAGTATAACTTTCAAAAGAAGCATCATAGAGACCTCTGGGATTTTCAGGTAAATCGGAGGATTTGGTAAACCAAAATCCTGACAAGTTTTGCCATTAACAATTAAAATATCCTGAATATCTCTTAGAGCATAATTTAAACAATTTTGACACTTTGGTGTGTGACCTGGGTATCTTAAAAAGTCTTCAAAAACATTTTCTTTGTACTTTTCAAAAAAGCTCTTTAGCATTTGGTGGAGATGCTAAAGCACAAATATGAGCAAAAAGCTCTTTAGCATTTGGTGGAGATGCTAAAGCACAAATATGAGCAAAAAGCTCTTTAGCATATGGTGGAGATGCTAAAGCACAAATATGAGCAAAAAGCTCTTTAGCATTTGGTGGAGATGCTAAAGCACAAATATGAGCAAAAAGCTCTTTAGCATATGGTGGAGATGCTAAAGCACAAATATGAGCAAAAAGCTCTTTAGCATTTGGTGGAGATGCTAATGCACAGATATGAGCAAAAAGCTCTTTAGCATTTGGTGGAGATGCTAATGCACAAATATGAGCAAAAAGCTCTTTAGCATTTGGTGGAGATTTGGTGGAGATGGTGAAGCACAAATATGAGCAAAAAGCTCTCTAAGCAGTTGAGGCATCATTTCACTTGCAGCTTCATGAAGAGTTAAATCCCATGATTGATCATCTTCAAAAAAGACAACATTTTTGAGCTGCTTCTTTAAATGTGTGAAATTAAACACCATCAACTGTTCGGATATCTTCAAAAGAAGTTGCTCCTTTAACATGAAGTAAAAGCAAGCGTAAACAAAATCGTTCATCTACTGAAATTATATTTACAGAGTACATACGACCAATAGTGTTATTTGCTCAATCTTGTACTCTTTTTTTCCATGTTGTTGTCTTTTGATGGAAAACAAAATGCTTAGGAATATCCGTGTAAAGATATGCATGAGCTGACAAATCTTATTGGTTTAATTTAAACCAAGCAGTCAAAGTTGTGTCTCTATAATGTGTTCTTTCTACAATATTGTCTTCAGTAAAATATACTGAATGTTCTCCAGGAAGGTGAACTTGTAATCGCACAATCGCATGCAATTGATGGTGCATATGAAAGCCAAAAAGCCGCCATGCTGCTTCTGGAGCACTGACATATCTAGAATCCATAAATGAAGTTATCGCATCATGAAGAAGTATGTCATGTTCTTTAATTGCAATATTTGCACAGTCATGCCCTTTATAAATATATTTGAATATGCACTTTACACTTTTTATAGAAGCACAGCTTTCAATATTAATATGGCAGTTGTATTTTAATGTCAAGTATGGGTTGTATGGTACAACCCAAGTGTTATCAATTTCTTTACCATTTATTTCAATTGAAAGACTTTTTTTTGCTTCTCTTGTAACGTGGATAACCATCTACATTGATCAAAGTTTCTTCTTGGAAAGATTTTGGAAATTGCTTAGAGCAAACCCCATCAACCATACATGGAGATCTTAGATTATGCTCCCCGCAGGGCCCATGTATCATGTGTTTGGTAACAATTGCATGTAACCATGGATTGACTTCAATGTCAGGTATTTCAGCACAAGTAAAGCTATAAATAACTTGTGCATTTTTAGGCTTATCTTATGCACATAATATAAGCAAAATATGTGCATGAGGTAACCCACATGTTTGAAATTCAATTACATGAACTTTGGCAGCTGGTTTACCCAAAACATGTTTCTTTGTGATATCATCAAGAAGTTCTTGAAGTTTTAAATGAAAAACTCTTGTCACTAAATAAGGTCAAAATTCAACTGCTTGACCTTCTTTTAGATTTAAAACAATTTCTGACCATTTTGGGTTACATGTCACAGTTATAAAAAAAAGGCTTCCCATACTTTCTTACAATAGCCATGGCATCTTGGTAATTCTGTACCATGTTTCTGGGACTACCCTGGAATGTAGATGAAAGTATAACTGCTTTGCCTGGAACTAAGCCCTGCTCTGCAGCTACATTTTGAAGATGGTCCATGAGACCTGTTTACTTTTCAACTCTTAATTTTGACTGATTTTGTCTTACATAGTTTAAACAATTACCTTCTGTTTTAACATATGCATCTACAAAGTACTGCTGAGTCAATTTCCCAGCACTCAGAAATGGGTTAAACTTGTGACGGATGGAAAGTATATACCCATAAAATTGCATTTGTGTGACCCTTTCTCTTGGCTTTGCTAAGGATTGAGTTCTTATATTTCTAACAGTAGTAGGGTTGTTTGTAATTAAGTTTTATTTTAGGTGACCAACTTTGATCCTCAAAAGGGAAAATAAGTGGATGCAACATTGGTTCCAAATTTGGATCTAAAATACGTATCCTTTCTGGGGGTTTTCATGGTTTGTACTTCGACAATGAATAATAAGATCTCGCTCAAGAGGAGGTTCACCATCTGCATTTTGGAAAATAATAGCTACCTCATTACACCGAGGAGCATTATATCTATGTTGATTGTTTGCGATCTTGTACTATTGCCATGGTCACAGTTGCAGGTGTAACACCACTTTGAGATGCATCTTCTAAACATTCTTGTTCTACTTCATATAACATGTTACATGCTTCTGCAAAAGGATTGTTTAAAGTCATAAAATAACTCAACTCAGTCATTAATTCAGGGTTGCAATTTGTATTTTCATCAATCTTAAGGGGCTGTTGTGCAGCCTCACCTGGATCAAGTACAGTTGTGCAAACTTTCTATTACCCTCATTGGAAGGATGAAGTGATCCAGTTCTGTGATATATTTGTCCATTAATTCTAAAACAGTAAGGGCCATAACCGGGAGGAGGAGCAATGTTCACCCCCACTGAAGCAAATGCTAAAGAATTATTCAAAGATCTAATATTTTTGTAAAAATTTTTTTAATGTTTATGACTTCCTGTCATTAAACTTTCTATTAAAGGAGCAACTTTAATAGCTTCAATATTTACTTTTCCTTTGCTGCAGCATTGACTAAATAATTTGTCTAATGGCTGCTCTTTTGCAAAATGTACAGCATCACAGTTGGTGCATACATTTAGCTCTCCAGTTATGATGATCTAATGAATCAGGAGTAATCTGAGGAAGCTTCTTTACAGAAAAAGTGATTGATTTATGGAATAAACTTCCTCAAGAGGTAGTAGCGACAAACACTGTGGGGACTTTAAAAATGCCTGGGACAAGCATAAGGCTATCTTACATAATAACTAATGCCTGGGACTAGCATAAGGCTATCCTACATAACAACTAATGTCTGGGACTAGCATAAGGCTATCCTACATAATAACTAATGCCTGGGACAAGCATAAGGCTATCCTACATACTAACTAATGCCTGGGACAAGCATAAGGCTATCTTACATAATAACTAATGCCTGGGACTAGCATAAGGCTATCCTACATAACAACTAATGTCTGGGACTAGCATAAGGCTATCCTACATAATAACTAATGCCTGGGACAAGCATAAGGCTATCCTACATAATAACTAATGCCTGGGACAAGCATAAGGCTATCCTACATAATAACTAATGCCTGGGACAAGCATAAGGCTATCCTACATAATAACTAATGCCTGGGACAAGCATAAGGCTATCCTACATACTAACTAATGCCTGGGACAAGCATAAGGCTATCCTACATAATAACTAATGCCTGGGACAAGCATAAGGCTATCTTACATAATAACTAATGCCTGAGACAAGCATAAGGCTATCCTACATAATAACTAATGCCTGGGACAAGCATAAGGCTATCCTACATACTAACTAATGCCTGGGACAAGCATAAGGCTATCCTACATAATAACTAATGCCTGGGACAAGCATAAGGCTATCTTACATAATAACTAATGCCTGAGACAAGCATAAGGCTATCCTACATAATAACTAATGCCTGGGACAAGCATAAGGCTATCTTACATGATAACTAATGCCTGGGACAAGCATAAGGCTATCCTACATACTAATTAATGCCTTGGACAAGCATAAGGCTATCCTACATAATAATTAATGCCTGGGACAAGCATAAGGCTATCCTACGTACTAACTAATGCCTGGGACTAGCATAAGGCTATCCTACATAATAACTAATGCCTGGGACAAGCATAAGGCTATCTTACATACTAATTAATGCCTGGGACAAGCATAAGGCTATCCTACATAATAACTAATGCCTGGGACAAGCATAAGGCTATCCTACATAATAATTAATGCCTGGGACAAGCATAAGGCTATCCTACATAATAATTAATGCCTGGGACAAGCATAAGGCTATCCTACAAACTAACTAATGCCTGGGACAAGCATAAGGCTATCCTACATACTAACTAATGCCTGGGACAAGCATAAGGCTATCTTACATAATAACTAATGCCTGGGACAAGCATAAGGCTATCCTACATACTAACTAATGCCTGGGACAAGCATAAGGCTATCCTACATAATAACTAATGCCTGAGACAAGCATAAGGCTATCCTACATACTAACTAATGCCTGGGACAAGCATAAGGCTATCCTACATAATAACTAATGCCTGGGACAAGCATAAGGCTATCTTACATAATAACTAATGCCTGGGACAAGCATAAGGCTATCTTACATAATAACTAATGTCTGGGACTAGCATAAGGCTATCCTACATAATAACTAATGCCTGGGACAAGCATAAGGCTATCCTACATAATAACTAATGCCTGGGACAAGCATAAGGCTATCTTACATAATAACTAATGCCTGGGACAAGCATAAGGCTATCGTACATAATAACTAATGCCTGGGACAAGCATAAGGCTATCCTACATACTAACTAATGCCTGGGACAAGCATAAGGCTATCCTACATACTAACTAATGCATGGGATAAGCATAAGGCTATCCTACATACTAACTAATGCCTGGGACAAGCATAAGGCTATCCTACATAATAACTAATGCCTGGGACAAGCATAAGGCTATCCTACATAATAACTAATGCCTGGGACAAGCATAAGGCTATCCTACATAATAACTAATGCCTGGGACAAGCATAAGGCTATCCTACAAACTAGATACGTACTGTTAGGTAATATCGGCAGACTTGCTGGGCCTATGGCTCTTATCTGCCGTCAATATCTATGTTTCTATAAATCATCATATCTTGCAAGTGCTGCAATGTGTTGACTGTTTCGCAAAATTTGTACGATGGCGTTTAACATAACTTGCACTAAGTTTCCTATTATTTTACCTTTCTGTATTGCTTGTGCTAAGCTGTTTTTGTGTTTCTGATCATTTTCTGAACGTGCTTTTCTATGAGCAGAAGCATTTGTTGTTGTTCTTTATGTCTCTGATTTTCTGTCATACTTGCTCTCTCTTTTCTGACCTGCTTTTGCTTTCCTTAAATGGGCCCTTTCTAAATCAGTTTTTTATTTATTCTCGCTCTCATTTTGTCTTTTTTTTGCATCAGATTGTTCTTCTAAATATAAATTTATTTTAGGGGGCATGCTTTTTTATATATATATTGAAGCTACAGTAGTAGCAAAACCCAGACTTATGTAATATATATATATATTGAAGCTACAGACCCAGACTTATGTAATATATATATATATTGAAGCTACAGACCCAGACTTATGTAATATATATATATATTGAAGCTACAGACCCAGACTTATTTAATATATATATATAAAACCAACAGGTATAGTGACAACCGTATCTGGATGGACTGTTGTCCTAAATATATAAATAATAAGGCTACAGATGTAGCAACAATATTTATTTATGTTATAATGTTACAGCTATAGCAACACTTTATTTAGCAACACTGCTTTTATCTATTTACATATAAATTAATCTACAGGTGTATTATACATATATTTATATGTATATAACCTACAGGTGTATTATACATATATTTATATGTATATAATCTACAGGTGTATTATACATATATTTATATGTATATAATCTACAGGTGTAATATACATATATTTATAAATAAATTAATCTACAGGTGTATTATACATATATTTATATGTATATAATCTACAGGTGTATTATACATATATTTATATGTATATAATCTACAGGTGTATTATACATATATTTATATGTATATAAACTACATGTGTATTATACATATATTTATATGTAAATAATCTACAGGTGTATTATACATATATTTATATGTATATAAACTACATGTGTATTATACATATATTTATATGTAAATAATCTACAGGTGTATTATACATATATTTATATGTATATAAACTACATGTGTATTATACATATATTTATATGTAAATAATCTACAGGTGTATTATACATATATTTATATGTATATAACCTACAGGTGTATTATACATATATTTATATGTATATAATATACAGGTGTATTATACATATATTTATATGTATATAATCTACAGGTGTATTATACATATATTTATATGTATATAATCTACAGGTGTATTATACATATATTTATATGTATATAATCTACAGGTGTATTAAACATATATTTATATGTATATAATCTACAGGTGTATTATACATATATTTATATATAAATTAATCTACAGGTGTATTATACATATATTTATATGTATATAATCTACAGGTGTATTATACATATATTTATATGTATATAAACTACATGTGTATTATACATATATTTATATGTAAATAATCTACAGGTGTATTATACATATATTTATATGTATATAATCTACAGGTGTATTATACATATATTTATATATAAATTAATCTACAGGTGTATTATACATATATTTATTTATGTTATAATGTTACAGCTATAGCAACACTTTATTTAGCAACACTGCTTTTATCTATTTACATATAAATTAATCTACAGGTGTATTATACATATATTTATATGTATATAATCTACAGGTGTATTATACATATATTTATATGTATATAATCTACAGGTGTATTATACATATATTTATATGTATATAATCTACAGGTGTATTATACATATATTTATATGTATATAACCTACAGGTGTATTATACATATATTTATATGTATATAACCTACAGGTGTATTATACATATATTTATATGTATATAACCTACAGGTGTATTATACATATATTTATATGTATATAATCTACAGGTGTATTATACATATATTTATATGTATATAATCTACAGGTGTATAATACATATATTTATATGTATATAACCTACAGGTGTATTATACATATATTTATATGTATATAATCCACAGGTGTATTATACATATATTTATATGTATATAATCCACAGGTGTATTGTACATATATTTATATGTATAAAATCCACAGGTGTATTATACATATATTTATATGTATATAACCTACAGGTGTATTATACATATATTTATATGTATATAATCTACAGGTGTATTATACATATATTTATATGTATATAATCTACAGGTGTATTATACATATATTTATATGTATATAATCTACAGGTGTATTATACATATATTTATATGTATATAATCTACAGGTGTATTATACATATATTTATATGTATATAATCTACAGGTGTATTATACATATATTTATATGTATATAATCTACAGGTGTATTATACATATATTTATATATAAATTAATCTACAGGTGTATTATACATATATTTATATGTATATAATCTACAGGTGTATTATACATATATTTATATGTATATAATCTACAGGTGTATTATACATATATTTATATATAAATTAATCTACAGGTGTATTATACATATATTTATATGTATATAATCTACAGGTGTATTATACATATATTTATATGTATATAATCTACAGGTGTATTATACATATATTTATATATAAATTAATCTACAGGTGTATTATACATATATTTATATGTATATAATCTACAGGTGTATTATACATATATTTATATGTATATAATCTACAGGTGTATTATACATATATTTATATGTATATAATCTACAGGTGTATTATACATATATTTATATGTATATAATCTACAGGTGTATTATACATATATTTATATGTATATAATCTACAGGTGTATTATACATATATTTATATGTATATAACCTACAGGTGTATTATACATATATTTATATGTATATAACCTACAGGTGTATTATACATATATTTATATGTATATAATCTACAGGTGTATTATACATATATTTATATGTATATAATCTACAGGTGTATTATACATATATTTATATGTATATAATCTACAGGTGTATTATACATATATTTATATGTATATAATCTACAGGTGTATTATACATATATTTATATGTATATAACCTACAGGTGTATTATACATATATTTATATGTATATAATCTACAGGTGTATTATACATATATTTATATGTATATAACCTACAGGTGTATTATACATATATTTATATGTATATAACCTACAGGTGTATTATACATATATTTATATGTATATAATCTACAGGTGTATTATACATATATTTATATGTATATAACCTACAGGTGTATTATACATATATTTATATGTATATAACCTACAGGTGTATTATACATATATTTATATGTATATAATCTACAGGTGTATTATACATATATTTATATGTATATAATCTACAGGTGTATTATACATATATTTATATGTATATAATCTACAGGTGTATTATACATATATTTATATGTATATAACCTACAGGTGTATTATACATATATTTATATGTATATAATCCACAGGTGTATTATACATATATTTATATGTATATAATCTACAGGTGTATTATACATATATTTATATGTATATAACCTACAGGTGTACTATACATATATTTATATGTATATAATCTACAGGTGTATTATACATATATTTATATGTATATAACCTACAGGTGTATTATACATATATTTATATGTATATAACCTACAGGTGTATTATACATATATTTATATGTATATAATCTACAGGTGTATTATACATATATTTATATGTATATAATCTACAGGTGTATTATACATATATTTATATGTATATAATCTACAGGTGTATTATACATATATTTATATATAAATTAATCTACAGGTGTATTATACATATATTTATATGTATATAATCTACAGGTGTATTATACATATATTTATATGTATATAATCTACAGGTGTATTATACATATATTTATATATAAATTAATCTACAGGTGTATTATACATATATTTATATGTATATAATCTACAGGTGTATTATACATATATTTATATGTATATAATCTACAGGTGTATTATACATATATTTATATGTATATAATCTACAGGTGTATTATACATATATTTATATGTATATAATCTACAGGTGTATTATACATATATTTATATGTATATAATATACAGGTGTATTATACATATATTTATATGTATATAATCTACAGGTGTATTATACATATATTTATATGTATATAACCTACAGGTGTATTTTACATATATTTATATGTATATAATCTACAGGTGTATTATACATATATTTATATGTATATAATCTACAGGTGTATTATACATATATTTATATGTATATAATCTACAGGTGTATTATACATATATTTATATGTATATAATCTACAGGTGTATTATACATATAAATATATGTATAATACACCTGTAGATTAATTTATATATAAATATATGTATAATACACCTGTAGATTATATACATATAAATATATGTATAATACACCTGTAGATTATATACATATAAATATATGTATAATACACCTGTAGATTATATACATATAAATATATGTATAATACACCTGTAGATTATATACATATAAATATATGTATAATACACCTGTAGGTTATATACATATAAATATATGTATAATACACCTGTAGATTATATACATATAAATATATGTATAATACACCTGTAGATTATATACATATAAATATATGTATATAATCTACAGGTGTATTATACATATATTTATATGTATATAATCTACAGGTGTATTATACATATATTTATATGTATATAATCTACAGGTGTATTATACATATATTTATATGTATATAATCTACAGGTGTATTATACATATATTTATATGTATATAACCTACAGGTGTATTATACATATATTTATATGTATATAACCTACAGGTGTATTATACATATATTTATATGTATATAATCTACAGGTGTATTATACATATATTTATATGTATATAATCTACAGGTGTATTATACATATATTTATATATAAATTAATCTACAGGTGTATTATACATATATTTATATATATATAATCTACAGGTGTATTATACATATATTAATATGTATATAATCTACAGGTATTATACATATATTTATATGTATATAATCTACAGGTGTATTATACATATATGTATATGTATATAATCTACAGGTGTATTATACATATATTTATATGTATATAATCTACAGGTGTATAATACATATATTTATATGTATATAATCTACAGGTGTATAATACATATATTTATATGTATATAATCTACAGGTGTATTATACATATATTTATATGTATATAATCTACAGGTGTATTATGCATATATTTATATGTATATAATCTACAGGTGTATTATACATATATTTATATGTATATAATCTACAGGTGTATTATACATATATTTATATAATCTACAGGTGTATTATACATATATTTATATGTATATAATCTACAGGTGTATTATACATATATTTATATGTATATAATCTACAGGTGTATTATACATATATTTATATGTATATAAACTACAGGTGTATTATACATATATTTATATATATAAAACCTACAGGTGTATTATACATATATTTATATATATAAAACCTACAGGTGTATTATACATATATTTATATGTATATAATCTACAGGTGTATTATACATATATTTATATGTATATAATCTACAGGTGTATTATACATATATTTATATGTATCTAACCTACAGGTGTATTATACATATATTTATATATAAATTAATCTACAGGTGTATTATACATATATTTATATGTATCTAACCTACAGGTGTATTATACATATATTTATATGTATATAACCTACAGGTGTATTATACATATATTTAGATGTATATAATCTACAGGTGTATTATACATATATTTATATGTATATAATCTACAGGTGTATTATACATATATTTATATGTATATAACCTACAGGTGTATTATACATATATTTATATGTATATAACCTACAGGTGTATTATACATATATTTATATGTATATAATCTACAGGTGTATTATACATATATTTATATGTATATAACCTACAGGTGTATTATACATATATTTATATGTATATAATCCACAGGTGTATTATACATATATTTATATGTATATAACCTACAGGTGTATTATACATATATTTATATGTATATAATCTACAGGTGTATTATACATATATTTATATATAAATTAATCTACAGGTGTATTATACATATATTTATATGTATATAATCTACAGGTGTATTATACATATATTTATATGTATATAACCTACAGGTGTATTATACATATATTTATATGTATATAACCTACAGGTGTATTATACATATATTTATATGTATATAATCTACAGGTGTATTATACATATATTTATATGTATATAATCTACAGGTGTATTATACATATATTTATATGTATATAATCTACAGGTGTATTATACATATATTTATATATAAATTAATCTACAGGTGTATTATACATATATTTATATGTATATAATCTACAGGTGTATTATACATATATTTATATGTATATAATCTACAGGTGTATTATACATATATTTATATATAAATTAATCTACAGGTGTATTATACATATATTTATATGTATATAATCTACAGGTGTATTATACATATATTTATATGTATATAATCTACAGGTGTATTATACATATATTTATATGTATATAATCTACAGGTGTATTATACATATATTTATATGTATATAATCTACAGGTGTATTATACATATATTTATATGTATATAATATACAGGTGTATTATACATATATTTATATGTATATAATCTACAGGTGTATTATACATATATTTATATGTATATAACCTACAGGTGTATTTTACATATATTTATATGTATATAATCTACAGGTGTATTATACATATATTTATATGTATATAATCTACAGGTGTATTATACATATATTTATATGTATATAATCTACAGGTGTATTATACATATATTTATATGTATATAATCTACAGGTGTATTATACATATAAATATATGTATAATACACCTGTAGATTAATTTATATATAAATATATGTATAATACACCTGTAGATTATATACATATAAATATATGTATAATACACCTGTAGATTATATACATATAAATATATGTATAATACACCTGTAGATTATATACATATAAATATATGTATAATACACCTGTAGATTATATACATATAAATATATGTATAATACACCTGTAGGTTATATACATATAAATATATGTATAATACACCTGTAGATTATATACATATAAATATATGTATAATACACCTGTAGATTATATACATATAAATATATGTATATAATCTACAGGTGTATTATACATATATTTATATGTATATAATCTACAGGTGTATTATACATATATTTATATGTATATAATCTACAGGTGTATTATACATATATTTATATGTATATAATCTACAGGTGTATTATACATATATTTATATGTATATAACCTACAGGTGTATTATACATATATTTATATGTATATAACCTACAGGTGTATTATACATATATTTATATGTATATAATCTACAGGTGTATTATACATATATTTATATGTATATAATCTACAGGTGTATTATACATATATTTATATATAAATTAATCTACAGGTGTATTATACATATATTTATATATATATAATCTACAGGTGTATTATACATATATTAATATGTATATAATCTACAGGTATTATACATATATTTATATGTATATAATCTACAGGTGTATTATACATATATGTATATGTATATAATCTACAGGTGTATTATACATATATTTATATGTATATAATCTACAGGTGTATAATACATATATTTATATGTATATAATCTACAGGTGTATAATACATATATTTATATGTATATAATCTACAGGTGTATTATACATATATTTATATGTATATAATCTACAGGTGTATTATGCATATATTTATATGTATATAATCTACAGGTGTATTATACATATATTTATATGTATATAATCTACAGGTGTATTATACATATATTTATATAATCTACAGGTGTATTATACATATATTTATATGTATATAATCTACAGGTGTATTATACATATATTTATATGTATATAATCTACAGGTGTATTATACATATATTTATATGTATATAAACTACAGGTGTATTATACATATATTTATATATATAAAACCTACAGGTGTATTATACATATATTTATATATATAAAACCTACAGGTGTATTATACATATATTTATATGTATATAATCTACAGGTGTATTATACATATATTTATATGTATATAATCTACAGGTGTATTATACATATATTTATATGTATCTAACCTACAGGTGTATTATACATATATTTATATATAAATTAATCTACAGGTGTATTATACATATATTTATATGTATCTAACCTACAGGTGTATTATACATATATTTATATGTATATAACCTACAGGTGTATTATACATATATTTAGATGTATATAATCTACAGGTGTATTATACATATATTTATATGTATATAATCTACAGGTGTATTATACATATATTTATATGTATATAACCTACAGGTGTATTATACATATATTTATATGTATATAACCTACAGGTGTATTATACATATATTTATATGTATATAATCTACAGGTGTATTATACATATATTTATATGTATATAACCTACAGGTGTATTATACATATATTTATATGTATATAATCCACAGGTGTATTATACATATATTTATATGTATATAACCTACAGGTGTATTATACATATATTTATATGTATATAATCTACAGGTGTATTATACATATATTTATATATAAATTAATCTACAGGTGTATTATACATATATTTATATGTATATAATCTACAGGTGTATTATACATATATTTATATGTATATAACCTACAGGTGTATTATACATATATTTATATGTATATAACCTACAGGTGTATTATACATATATTTATATGTATATAATCTACAGGTGTATTATACATATATTTATATGTATATAATCTACAGGTGTATTATACATATATTTATATGTATATAATCTACAGGTGTATTATACATATATTTAAATGTATATAATCTACAGGTGTATTATACATATATTTATATATAAATTAATCTACAGGTGTATTATACATATATTTATATGTATATAATCTACAGGTGTATTATACATATATTTATATGTATATAATCTACAGGTGTATTATACATATATTTATATGTATATAATCTATAGGTGTATTATACATATATTTATATGTATATAACCTACAGGTGTATTATACATATATTTATATGTATATAACCTACAGGTGTATTATACATATATTTATATGTAGATAATCTACAGGTGTATTATACATATATTTATATGTATATAATCTACAGGTGTATTATACATATATTTATATGTATATAATCTACAGGTGTATTATACATATATTTATATGTATATAATCTACAGGTGTATTATACATATATTTATATATAAATTAATCTACAGGTGTATTATACATATATTTATATGTATATAATCTACAGGTGTATTATACATATATTTATATGTATATAATCTACAGGTGTATTATACATATATTTATATGTATATAATCTACAGGTGTATTATACATATATTTATATGTATATAATCTACAGGTGTATTATACATATATTTATATGTATATAATCTACAGGTGTATTATACATATATTTATATATAAATTAATCTACAGGTGTATTATACATATATTTATATGTATATAATCTACAGGTGTATTATACATATATTTATATGTATATAATCTACAGGTGTATTATACATATATTTATATGTATATAATCTACAGGTGTATTATACATATATTTATATGTATATAATCTACAGGTGTATTATACATATATTTATATGTATATAACCTACAGGTGTATTATACATATATTTATATGTATATAACCTACAGGTGTATTATACATATATTTATATGTATATAATCTACAGGTGTATTATACATATATTTATATATAAATTAATCTACAGGTGTATTATACATATATTTATATGTATATAATCTACAGGTGTATTATACATATATTTATATGTATATAATCTACAGGTGTATTATACATATATTTATATATAAATTAATCTACAGGTGTATTATACATATATTAATATGTATATAATCTACAGGTATTATACATATATTTATATGTATATAATCTACAGGTGTATTATACATATATGTATATGTATATAATCTACAGGTGTATTATACATATATTTATATGTATATAATCTACAGGTGTATTATACATATATTTATATGTATATAATCTACAGGTGTATTATACATATATTTATATGTATATAATCTACAGGTGTATTATACATATATTTATATGTATATAAACTACAGGTGTATTATACATATATTTATATATATAAAACCTACAGGTGTATTATACATATATTTATATATATAAAACCTACAGGTGTATTATACATATATTTATATGTATATAATCTACAGGTGTATTATACATATATTTATATGTATATAATCTACAGGTGTATTATACATATATTTATATGTATCTAACCTACAGGTGTATTATACATATATTTATATATAAATTAATCTACAGGTGTATTATACATATATTTATATGTATGTAATCTACAGGTGTATTATACATATATTTATATATATATAATCTACAGGTGTATTATACATATATTTATATGTATATAATCTACAGGTGTATTATACATATATTTATATGTATATAATCTACAGGTGTATTATACATATATTTATATGTATATAACCTACAGGTGTATTATACATATATTTATATGTATATAATCTACAGGTGTATTATACATATATTTATATGTATATATCTACAGGTGTATTATACATATATTTATATGTATATAATCTACAGGTGTATTATACATATATTTATATGTATATAATCTACAGGTGTATTATACATATATTTATATGTATATAATCTACAGGTGTATTATACATATATTTATATGTATATAATCTACAGGTGTATTATACATATATTTATATGTATATAATCTACAGGTGTATTATACATATATTTATATGTATATAATCTACAGGTGTATTATACATATATTTATATGTATATAATCTACAGGTGTATTATACATATATTTATATGTATATAATCTACAGGTGTATTATACATATATTTATATGTATATAATCTACAGGTGTATTATACATATATTTATATGTATATAATCTACAGGTGTATTATACATATATTTATATGTATATAATCTACAGGTGTATTATACATATATTTATATGTATATAATCTACAGGTGTATTATACATATATTTATATGTATATAATCTACAGGTGTATTATACATATATTTATATGTATATAATCTACAGGTGTATTATACATATATTTATATGTATATAAACTACAGGTGTATTATACATATATTTATATTATATAAAACTACAGGTGTATTATACATATATATATATATATATAAACCTACAGGTGTATTATACATATATTTATATGTATATAACCTACAGGTGTATTATACATATATTTATATGTATATAATCTACAGGTGTATTATACATATATTTATATGTATCTAACCTACAGGTGTATTATACATATATTTATATATAAATAATCTACAGGTGTATTATACATATATTTATATGTATATAACCTACAGGTGTATTATACATATATTTATATGTATATAATCTACAGGTGTATTATACATATATTTATATGTATATAATCTACAGGTGTATTATACATATATTTATATGTATATAATCTACAGGTGTATTATACATATATTTATATGTATATAATCTACAGGTGTATTATACATATATTTATATGTATATAATCTACAGGTGTATTATACATATATTTATATGTATATAATCTACAGGTGTATTATACATATATTTATATATAATTAATCTACAGGTGTATTATACATATATTTATATGTATATAACCTACAGGTGTATTATACATATATTTATATGTATATAACCTACAGGTGTATTATACATATATTTATATGTATATAATCTACAGGTGTATTATACATATATTTATATGTATATAATCTACAGGTGTATTATACATATATTTATATGTATATAATCTACAGGTGTATTATACATATATTTATATGTATATAATCTACAGGTGTATTATACATATATTTATATGTATATAATCTACAGGTGTATTATACATATATTTATATGTATATAATCTACAGGTGTATTATACATATATTTATATGTATATAATCTACAGGTGTATTATACATATATTTATATGTATATAACCTACAGGTGTATTATACATATATTTATATGTATATAATCTACAGGTGTATTATACATATATTTATATGTATATAATCTACAGGTGTATTATACATATATTTATATGTATATAATCTACAGGTGTATTATACATATATTTATATGTAAATAATCTACAGGTGTATTATACATATATTTATATGTATATAATCTACAGGTGTATTATACATATATTTATATATAAATTAATCTACAGGTGTATTATACATATATTTATATGTATATAATCTACAGGTGTATTATACATATATTTATATGTATATAATCTACAGGTGTATTATACATATATTTATATGTATATAATCTACAGGTGTATTATACATATATTTATATGTATATAATCTACAGGTGTATTATACATATATTTATATATATATAATCTACAGGTGTATTATACATATATTTATATGTATATAATCTACAGGTGTATTATACATATATTTATATGTATATAATCTACAGGTGTATTATACATATATTTATATACATATAATCTACAGGTGTATTATACATATATTTATATGTATATAATCTACAGGTGTATTATACATATATTTATATGTATATAATCTACAGGTGTATTATACATATATTTATATGTATATAATCTACAGGTGTATTATACATATATTTATATGTATATAATCTACAGGTGTATTATACATATATTTATATGTATATAATCTACAGGTGTATTATACATATATTTATATGTATATAATCTACAGGTGTATTATACATATATTTATATGTATATAATCTACAGGTGTATTATACATATATTTATATGTATATAAACTACAGGTGTATTATACATATATTTATATGTATATAACCTACAGGTGTATTATACATATATTTATATGTATATAATCTACAGGTGTATTATACATATATTTATATGTATATAATCTACAGGTGTATTATACATATATTTATATGTATATAATCTACAGGTGTATTATACATATATTTATATGTATATAATCTACAGGTGTATTATACATATATTTATATGTATATAATCTACAGGTGTATTATACATATATTTATATGTATATAATCTACAGGTGTATTATACATATATTTATATGTATATAATCTACAGGTGTATTATACATATATTTATATGTATATAATCTACAGGTGTATTATACATATATTTATATGTATATAATCTACAGGTGTATTATACATATATTTATATGATAATTAATCTACAGGTGTATTATACATATATTTATATATAAATTAATCTACAGGTGTATTATACATATATTTATATGTATATAATCTACAGGTGTATTATACATATATTTATATATAAATTAATCTACAGGTGTATTATACATATTTTATATGTATATAATCTACAGGTGTATTATACATATATTTATATGTATATAATCTACAGGTGTATTATACATTATTTATATGTATATAACTACAGGTGTATTATACATATATTTATATGTATATAACCTACAGGTGTATTATACATATATTTATATGTATATAACCTACAGGTGTATTATACATATATTTATATGTATATAATCTACAGGTGTATTATACATATATTTATATGTATATAATCTACAGGTGTATTATACATATATTTATATGTATATAATCTACAGGTGTATTATACATATATTTATATGTATATAATCTACAGGTGTATTATACATATATTTATATGTATATAATCTACAGGTGTATTATACATATATTTATATGTATATAATCTACAGGTGTATTATACATATATTTATATGTATATAATCTACAGGTGTATTATACATATATTTATATGTATATAATCTACAGGTGTATTATACATATATTTATATGTACATAATCTACAGGTGTATTATACATATATTTATATGTACATAATCTACAGGTGTATTATACATATATTTATATGTATATAATCTACAGGTGTATTATACATATATTTATATGTATATAATCTACAGGTGTATTATACATATATTTATATGTATATAATCTACAGGTGTATTATACATATATTTATATGTATATAATCTACAGGTGTATTATACATATATTTATATGTATATAAACTACAGGTGTATTATACATATATTTATATATATATAAAACCTACAGGTGTATTATACATATATTTATATATATATAAAACCTACAGGTGTATTATACATATATTTATATGTATATAATCTACAGGTGTATTATACATATATTTATATGTATATAATCTACAGGTGTATTATACATATATTTATATGTATCTAACCTACAGGTGTATTATACATATATTTATATATAAATTAATCTACAGGTGAATTATACATATATTTATATGTATCTAACCTACAGGTGTATTATACATATATTTATATATAAATTAATCTACAGGTGTATTATACATATATTTATATGTATATAATCTACAGGTGTATTATACATATATTTATATGTATATAATCTACAGGTGTATTATACATATATTTATATGTATATAATCTACAGGTGTATAATACATATATTTATATGTATATAATCTACAGGTGTATTATACATATATTTATATGTATATAATCTACAGGTGTATTATACATATATTTATATATAAATTAATCTACAGGTGTATTATACATATATTTATATGTATATAACCTACAGGTGTATTATACATATATTTATATGTATATAACCTACAGGTGTATTATACATATATTTATATGTATATAATCTACAGGTGTATTATACATATATTTATATGTATATAATCTACAGGTGTATTATACATATATTTATATGTATATAATCTACAGGTGTATAATACATATATTTATATGTATATAATCTACAGGTGTACAGTATTATACATATATTTATATGTATATAATCTACAGGTGTATTATACATATATTTATATGTATATAATCTACAGGTGTATTATACATATATTTATATGTATATAATCTACAGGTGTATTATACATATATTTGTATGTATATAACCTACAGGTGTATTATACATATATTTATATGTATATAACCTACAGGTGTATTATACATATATTTATATGTATATAATCTACAGGTGTATTATACATATATTTATATGTATATAATCTACAGGTGTATTATACATATATTTATATATAAATTAATTTACAGGTGTATTATACATATATTTATATGTATATAATCTACAGGTGTATTATACATATATTTATATATAAATTAATCTACAGGTGTATTATACATATATTTGTATGTATATAACCTACAGGTGTATTATACATATATTTATATGTATATAACCTACAGGTGTATTATACATATATTTATATGTATATAATCTACAGGTGTATTATACATATATTTATATGTATATAATCTACAGGTGTATTATACATATATTTATATATAAATTAATTTACAGGTGTATTATACATATATTTATATGTATATAATCTACAGGTGTATTATACATATATTTATATGTATATAATCTACAGGTGTATTATACATATATTTATATGTATATAATCTACAGGTGTATTATACATATATTTATATATAAATTAATTTACAGGTGTATTATACATATATTTCTATGTATATAATCTACATGTGTATTATACATATATTTATATGTATATAATCTACAGGTGTATTATACATATATTTATATGTATATAATCTACAGGTGTATTATACATATATTTATATGTATATAATCTACAGGTGTATTATACATATATTTATATGTATATAATCTACAGGTGTATTATACATATATTTATATGTATATAATCTACAGGTGTATTATACATATATTTATATGTATATAAACTACAGGTGTATTATACATATATTTATATATATAAAACCTACAGGTGTATTATATATATATTTATATGTATATAATCTACAGGTGTATTATACATATATTTATATGTATATAATCTACAGGTGTATTATACATATATTTATATGTATATAATCTACAGGTGTATTATACATATATTTATATGTATATAATCTACAGGTGTATTATACATATATTTATATGTATATAACCTACAGGTGTATTATACATATATGTATATAATCTACAGGTGTATTATACATATATATATGTATATAATCTACAGGTGTATTATACATATATTTATATGTATATAACCTACAGGTGTATTATACATATATTTATATGTATATAATCTACAGGTGTATTATACATATATTTATATATAAATTAATCTACAGGTGTATTATACATATATTTATATATAAATTAATCTACAGGTGTATTATACATATATTTATATATAAATTAATCTACAGGTGTATTATACATATATTTATATATAAATTAATCTACAGGTGTATTATACATATATTTATATGTATATAATCTACAGGTGTATTATACATATATTTATATGTATATAATCTACAGGTGTATTATACATATATTTATATGTATATAATCTACAGGTGTATTATACATATATTTATATGTATATAATCTACAGGTTTATTATACATATATTTATATGTATATAATCTACAGGTGTATTATACATATATTTATATGTATATAATCTACAGGTGTATTATACATATATTTATATGTATATAATCTACAGGTGTATTATACATATATTTATATGTATATAATCTACAGGTGTATTATACATATATTTATATGTATATAATCTACAGGTGTATTATACATATATTTATATGTATATAATCTACAGGTGTATTATACATATATTTATATGTATATAACCTACAGGTGTATTATACATATATTTATATGTATATAACCTACAGGTGTATTATACATATATTTATATGTATATAATCTACAGGTGTATTATACATATATTTGTATGTATATAACCTACAGGTGTAACAACACCCTTTTTTGAATGGACTGCTGTCCTAAATATATTGAAAATATGTAACTTCTACTAAAACAACGGAATATATAATTAAGCTAACAAAGTAGCAAAAATGTATTGTGATAACTGCTTTAATCCATATATAAATATTTCTACAGATGAAGTGACAGACTTTTTTATATTCAACTGTCCTATATATATAATAAATATACCAGTTTAGCCAAACCCTATTTGCCAAACTTATTGAAAATGTATATTTATATATCCAACAGGTATAGTGACAACCATATCTGGATGGACTGTTGTCCTAAATATATTCCAAATATAGTATAGATAAGAAGGCTACTGATGTAGCAATAATATTTATTTATGTTATAATGATATTGTTATAGCAACACTTTTATTAGCTATGCTGCTTTAATCTATATTTATATATTTCATCAAATTCAGCGCTACGGAATTTGGCGGCGCTATACAAATAAATGATAATAATAATAATAATAATAATAATAATAATAATAATAATAATAATATATATATACATACATTCATCTACAGGTGTTGTAACGCCTTTTTTTGAGGATCTGATTTCCTAAATATATTTATAAAAAAGGAAATTTATACTTACCTGATAAATGAGTCCACAGATTTCATCCTTACTTGTGGGATTACGCCTCCTGCTCAGCAGGAGGAGGCAAAGAGCACCACAGCAGAGCTGTATAAATAGCTCCTCCCTTCCCTCCCAACCCAGTCATTTGACCGAGTTAGGAATAGCCAAAGTGCAGAGGTGTCTGAAGTTTAACAAAAATTAAATAACCTGTCTCAAAGAACAGGGTGGGCCGTGGACTCATTGTATCGAAAAATAAATAAATTTATCAGGTAAGCATAAATTTCCTTTTCTTTTTCAAGATACGATGAGTCCACGGATTTCATCCTTACTTGTGGGATACAATACCAAAGCTATAGGACACGGATGAAAAAGGGAGGGACAAGACAGGGAACCGAAACGGAAGGCACCACTGCTTGAAGAACCTTTCTCCCAAAAACCGCCTCAGCCGAGACAAAAGCATCAAATTAGAAAAAATTTGGAAAAGTTAAACAGAAACATCAGTTTTGAATGCCCATGAGGAAGCCACAGCCCCAGTGAAATGAGCCGTAAATCATTCAGGAGGCTGCTGTCCAGCAGACTCACATGCAACACGGAAGATACTCTTCAGTCAAAAAGAAAGAGAGGGAGCCGTAGCTTTCTGACCCCCACGTTTCTCCCGAAAAAACAAGAACAATATAGACGTAAGTCCTTAGTCGCTTGTAAGTAAAACTGTCAAGCACGGACTACGTCTAAATTAAGGAACAAACGTTCCATCTCAGAAAAAGGATTAGGACACAAAGAAGGAACAACAATTTCCTGACTAATAGTCTTGTTTGAAACCACCTGAGTAAGAAAACCAGGTGTAGTATGCAACATCACCCTATCTGTATGAAAAATAAGATAAGGAGAATCATATTGCAATACCTAAAACTCAGATACTCTTCAAATCAGAGGAAATAGCAACCAGAAATAAAACTTTCCAAGATAAAAAATTACTAACTATGGAAAGCAGAGGTTCAAACGGAACCATTTGAAGAACTCTAAGAACTAAATTTAAACTCCAAGGAGGAGCAATTGGTTAAAACACAGTCCTGACTCTAATCAGAGCCTGACAAAAGATTATACATCTGGGACATCTGCCTGATGGTGATGTAAAAAAGTAGATAAAGTAGAGACCGGACCCATTTAGGGAACCCGCTGAAAAACCCAGCTCCAAGCCTTCTTGGAGAAATTACAAAATCCTGGGAATCCTAGCTCTACTCCATGAGTAACTCTGGATTCACACCCATAAAGACAATCATGCCCTATCTTTATGGAAAATCTTCCTATTAACAGGCTTACCTGCCTGAATTAAGGTATCCAAAGACCGAATCAAAGAAACCTCGCTAGTATAGGATCAAGCGTCAAAACTCTAAGCAATCAGCTTTAGAAAAAAAATTTACTTGGGTGGAAGAAGGGACCCTGATAAGAGATCCTTCCGCAACAGAAATGCCCAAGGTTGCAGAGATGACATGCTCACCAAACCACTTAAGCCAACGCGGGACACCTGAAGCCTTCCCGTATTTGATTTGTCCAGCAAAGAAGCGCAAACGGGGGAATAGAGATTCTAGGCCAAAAGACCAAAAAAACTGCCCCAGCAGTTATCATCTCGCACTGGGTGCCCTGAACCTGGACCCGTAAACCCAAAAGCCAGGCAGCCTGACAAGACGTCACGAGATTGAACTCCAGCTGACCCCATTTAAAAAGCAGGTCGGAGAATACTCCCAGATGGAGTCCACTCTCCCAAATAAAAAGTCTGTCTATTTAGAAAATCCAAGTCCCAAGTGTCCACCCCTGGGACATGGATTGCCGACAGATAGTAAGAATGAAACTGGTCCGAAGCCAACAGAGGCCAGAACAGAAGAGCTGAGAAGCTTGCTCTCAGCTGCAGGTAGTCTAGAAAAAGAACAGACTCCGCTTGAGTCCACACTCTGGAAATCATGTTCCCTGGAACAGGCGAACCAGAGACAACCAACATAGAAAAAAGAGTTATATGAGGAGACAAGTTTGCATAGTCTCCGATCCATTGCCTGAGGAAGCATAACTGTATAGGTCTGAGGTGGAACGAACAAACAGAAAAGCAAGTGACACAAGTCGCTGTTCAGTCCATCAACCTTAGAAGGATGAAAGGTGAACGGATCTCACCGGGGATGGAACCAGCAACCCTAAAGTTGTTACAGAACTTGGTCACAGTGCAGTAGCATGCTAACTATATACAGAGCCACTAAAGGCAGAGAAGTGGACTGAAGGACTAAACCAGTATAGATAGACCCAGATTGCCTGACCGCAGTGAGAAAAATCATCATTTACATGGAATTGATCATGAATCCCAAGAAAACTACCCTTGTGCTTGGAACTAAGGAACATGTTTCCAAAGACACCTTCCACCCGTGAGCTCACGGGAAGTACAACACCATGTCCATGTAAATCTTGCTTACTGTAAATATGACACCTGGACTAGGATATTAGACAGATAGGGCGCCATTGTAATGCCCTATAACTGAAACACCACCAACAGCGATCCCAGCCTCCGTAAGAACTCAGCACTATGGAAGGAAGAGTTTGTCCAGAAAGGCAAACCCTAAAACCTGGGACCATTCTCGTGAACGACACATGAAAACACTTAACCTTCAATCCACCCTTGACATAAATCGACCCTCTAGGATCAAGGAAGAAATGGAACAACTTAATAGTTTCCATCTTGAAGGACAGAACCCTTCTGAAAAATCCCTTTCTTTCGGAAACCACCTCCGGACCAGAAACTCCAGATCCTGTACCAGTAGTAGAACTGGAACAATCCCAGGTCTGAGAGGACTCCTACACAGTGTGTCTCATCCTTTGTCTGATCCTCAGACTAATCTTGAAATCAGAAACAGCCTCTGAGAGGAAAACAGTTGAACTCGAAACCACACTTGCGCGAAGACAGAAAGTCAGCCCCCTACAAGATCAATCCCGGACAGGGGCCTAGTCCCCATGCTGTCTGTGATTCAACAGTAGGATATGTGTTCACCAAAATCTTGGTCTTAGAACATATTCCATAAACCATAAGGTTCCAAGAGCCGGAACAGCATTACCTATGCTCCCAGTGTGATAACTGGAAAAGAAGAAATTGAAATAAAGGAATTAGTCAATTGAGAGATGTATCTCGTCCTGGATTTTATCCAGGGAAAATACTGACTAATAGCCTTATACAACGCATCAAACCAATATGCCGTCACACTAGTGACGGTAGCAAAGGACACAGATGGTTGCCATAGTAAACCCTGGTGTGTGTCCCATTACTAAATGTTAGCCCTAGGACTATCCTCTAAGGGTATAGAAGTTCTCGTAGTGAATACAACTCCTTCTCCCCTAAGGAATGTCGTCCAGCCTCCCAGCTGATACGGCTATGGGAAACAGTCTTTGAAAAAAACGCAGGGCCCTGCATGTGGTCCTGAAAATTTCAACAGAAAATTATGGTCATTGGTAACAGACTCCCAGACAGCAATCGTCGTAGAGGGAATCGGTTCAAAAAATAAACTTGAGAAATCTTTCCATAGGAAACGATACAGAACCTTGAATCTGAAAAGTAACTCTATTCTTGCGTGTGTTTGTGTCATCTTCAGACACAAGAGATGAACTAACAAAAGGAACAACTGAAAGTAATTTATTACAAAGTACACAGAACAATAAATGTGATAGAATATATGTATGTATAGGGTACTTGTAAAGAGCGACTAATCACCCGTAAGGGTCTCAAGGCGCTGCTCATGTCTATCAACCTTGAAAGGATGAGAGGTTAAGTGGACCTATCAAACCTGCAACTCTAGGGTTGCTACAGAGGTCAGCCTGACCTACCTGTCCGGTCATATCACCTGAATATTCAAAGTAACTCATATTTGTGTGATTTGTACTATCCTACATTACAAAGGATGAATTAACAAATAAACAGCCACAATTCATGTAATACAATTTACACAGAAAAAAGTGTTACTGTCACTTTAAATGTTTAAAAGAACGTCTTATTTCTGTTGTGCGTAGACACAATCCAATAAGACTAGTTATATTGCTGTAAGTATACATTGGTATGAACACTAAAGAAATGGCCTTGTAAGGAACCGCAGAGCACCGCCTGTGGGACACAAAGTTATTTTGGACACTATAGAAAAAAAAAAAAAAGAAAAAAAAATTGTCGCCAGACTCCTAATAGCCATCGCTTGAGAAGGAGTATTACAACAAAAACAAACACATGAAAGGACGTTACTGTCTCTTTAAGTATGAAAAAAACTTCACATTTTATGCGTTCCTGTTTTGTTCCAAATCATAGAGAATGAATTTGAACAAAACAACAGGAAGTATAGTTAGAAATAACAAATAACAGGAACGTTACTGGCCCTTTAAATGTTAAAAGCCACCTTATTTTTGTGAGTGTTTGCCACATTAAAGATCTATAATACAACAAGTAGTAATGTCTTTATTGTCACATTTGTCCAAATTACAACTTATCAGATACTGCAAATTTCATTTTACACTTTAAAAATTGCTGCAATCTGACCCAGTGGAACACAGTGCTAATCGCACCTTCTGAGCCATAACCATCACTAAGCGCATGAAAAACTCTACTCTCCAATCATAATGGAAGCGTAGAGCGTAATCGTGACGTAGCTTCGCTCCCCGTGGGCGTAACGGACTCCAACTCCCAGCACCCTAAACCGTGTCCAGAGATAAACCCAAACAGCCTAAGACGGCGCCAAAGAAACTCCGCCCCTCGTGGGCGTGACAAGGCTCCAACTCATGGCACTCTGATTGACTGTGCCAAGAGACCAAACAATAGAGCCTGAAAAAAACGGCACAAACCTGACTCAGCCCACTGTGGGGGTCACAGAGCTCAAGCTCCCGGTCGCCATTAGGATCCTATAGATCAGGCACCGGGAGATATAATAACAGTGTAAAACAAGCAATTTGGAGTCAAGTCTGCTACCGGATGTCAGGTAGCATAATCACTGCCTATTACACCAAAATAAAAGTTAGTCCTCTCCCGGTCTGCATATTTAACGTCCAGACCACCGGGAGCAACAGAACAGTGTTTGACCAGCCATACTGTCTCAGTCAAGTGTCTGTATAACACATCTTCAGTCACAGGAAGAGGCCACAGTCCTATCACATAAAGAGTCCTATCTTGTATGTGTTGGCCAGCAAAATAGTGTTCACTTTCATCTGAGAGAGTGTACGTCCCCAGAAACAATAAAGTTAGCACTTACCTGGAAAGCTGTGCGACAGCATGGCAGTCCAGCAGGTTTTCAGAGGTCCTCTCCCTCTCATAGCCCTGTGGACTAAAATCAGCCTGAGTTAAAAGTGCTTAGGCTATCTGAATTAGGGCAGCAACATGTATAGGAGGCGCAGTGAGAATTTATGTCCCACCAGTTCCTATTGCTTTAAAGCCACCAAATGTTTCTCTTTTGACTGAAGAGACTGATCTAGTCTAGGCTACACCCTGGCACAAAGTAGCACTCAGTGGCACTACTTTAAAAATAATAAACACTTGATTGAAGAAACTAAACTAACACCTCACTTTGCCATCTTCTATCTTACTAGCACAGGCAAAGAGAATGACTGGGTTGGGAGGGAAGGGAGGAGCTATTTATACAGCTCTGCTGTTGTGCTCTTTGCCTCCTCCTGCTGACCAGGAGGCGTAATCCCACAAGTAAGGATGAAATCTGTGGACTCACCTGTGATCTGTTTTTTTGTAATTAGTGTTTTTTTGTATTAGGCTACACCCTGGCACAAAGTAGCACTCAGTAGCACTACTTTAAAAATAATAAACACTTGATTGAAGAAACTAAACTAACACCTCACTTTGCCATCTTCTATCTTACTAGCACAGGCAAAGAGAATGACTGGGTTGGGAGGGAAGGGAGGAGCTATTTATACAGCTCTGCTGTTGTGCTCTTTGCCTCCTCCTGCTGACCAGGAGGCGTAATCCCACAAGTAAGGATGAAATCTGTGGACTCACCTGTGATCTGTTTTTTTGTAATTAGTGTGTGTGTATAAAAGGTCAATGAGTTTCTGGACTCCTGACAGACCCTTGCATCTTTCATCCAGTGCTGCACTGACGATTCTGGATTCTGAGTCCCGCAGGTCAAAGGATCTGCGGGAAAAGGTAGTTGAACTGTATAAAACAGGAAAAGGATATAAAAAGATATCCAAGGAATTGAGAATGCAAATCAGCAGTGTTCAAACTCTAATAAAGAAGTGGAAAATGAGGGGTTCTGTTGAAACCAAACCACGGTCAGGTAGAACAACTAAAATTTCAGCCACAACTGCCAGGAAAATGTTTCTGGATGCAGAGAAAAACACACAAATAACGTCAGGTGAAATACAGGACATGAGGTGTGGCTGTTGCAAGATGCACAATAAGGAGGCCCTTGAAGAAAGGTGGGCTGCATAGTCGAGTCGCCAGAAGAAAGCCATTACTATGCAAATGCCACAAAGTATCCCGCTTACAATACACCAAACAGCACAGAGACAAGCCTCAAACCTTCTGGCACAAAGTCACAAGGCCTATGATGAAAGGTACACCATTCCTACTGTGAAACACGGAGGTGGATCGCTGATGTTTTAGGGATGTGTGAGCTACAAAGGCACAGGAAAACTGGTCAGAATTGATGGCAAGATGAATACAGTATGTTATCAAACAGAACCCCTCATTTTCCACTTCTTGATTAGAGCTTGAACACTGTTGATTTGCATTCTCAATTCCTTGGATATCTTTTTATATCCTGTTTTATACAGTTCAACTACCTTTTCCCGCAGATCCTTTGAAAAATGCAAGGGTCCGTCAGGAGTCCAGAAACTCATTGACCTTTTATACACACACACTAATTACAAGCAAACAGATCACAGGTGAGGATGCTTACCTTTAATAGCCATTCAAACCCCTTTGTGTCAACTTGTGTGTATGTTATCAGGCCAAAATCACCAGGGTATGTAAACTTTTGATCATGGTCATTTGGGTAGTTTATGTTGTCATTATGATTTAAAAAGAGTAAACACAGTTGATTGATAATAAATGGCTTCAGCGAAACACCAACCATGAGTGAAACAAAAGTTTTTTGTGTTATCACTTATATTCGATGAAAAATGGCAAAGAAATCATAAATTCTTCCAGGGTATGTAAACTTATGAGCACAACTGTATATTTAATCTAAAGTTAAAATTAATGGACTTATTTGGACAGACTATAGTCCTCAATATATAAAATCTACAAATGTAGAAACCCCTATTTCCTATATATTTCTAAACTATAGTTGAATTTACAACTATTTTTAAAAGAAATAAAACATTTTTTTAATAAAAAAATAGTATACCTTATTAATGAAGAGTATACTTTATGTTCTTATATATATATATATATATATATATATATATATATATATATATATATATATATATATATATATATATATATATCTTTGATGTTACTGTGGTACTTATGTAGCAAAAATAAAAAATAAAAAATTTTTTTTTTAACTACTTGAGCTTTTAAAAAAGCTGTATAACATTATTGTCCTTGATTGACACTGACATATATGTTAATTCCTATGCCCGTAAAATATTTTCGGAAGTTGCGATCAGTAATTTCCGTAACTCCGCCCACACATAATTTATACTGTAACAATGCATAGTTACTGTATCAATAATGTAGATACTGAAAAAATAAGCATTAATAAAAATCATGTACAAACTGACACTTATACATACACTTCCTTTCAATACATACGGCTAAATGATAAATTATTTAAAGTGTCAGTATGTACATTATATATATATATATAACAAATGCTTATTATAGAAGTGTCAGTGTCTACATTATTTATACAGTCCCTATGCATTGTGACTGTATAAATAATGTGTAGACTGAGTCGCCTCCCAATAATAAACCTAACACTTCATTACCTATATTTCCGCCATCCCCCAAAAATCGCAAGTAAAAATAAAATGAATAACCCCTTAACTGTCAACCCCACATCGCAATAAACCTAATTACCGTATTAACCTCTAAACCGCAAAACCCCCACATCACAATAAACCTAATTACCCTATTAACCCCTAAACCGCAAAACCCCCACATCGCAATAAACCTAATTAAATTATTAACCCCTTAAACCGCCAAAACCCACAACGCAAATAACTATTTAAATAACTAAGCACCCTAACCTAACATCCCCTAACCTAACACCCCCTTAAATTAACCCAAATTACCTAAACTAATAAATTATAAAGTTACAAAAAAAAAAGCTAACATTACAGAAAATAAAAAATCAAATTACCAAATTTTAAAAAATTAAACCTAATCCCTATGAAAATAAAAAGCCCACCAAAAAAAACAAAAAAACTAATCTAAGAATAAACTACCAGTAACCCTTAAAAGGGCTTTTTGCAGGGCATTGCCCCAAGATAATCAGTTCTTTTACATCCAAAATACACCAAGTCCCCTCTAACAGTAAAATCCCCCCACCCACCAAACCCCCCAAAATAAAAAACCTAACACTAAAAAAAAACTAAACTACCCATTGCCCTGTAAAGGGCATTTGGATGGGCATTGCCTTTAAAAGAGCATTTAGCTCTTTTACAAATTGCCCAAAAGAATCCTAAATTAAAAAAAAACAAACATTTTAAAAAAAACTAACACTAAAGCCCCAAATAGATACTCATAGGTCCTGAAGTCCGGTGGAGAAGATCTTCTTCCAGACGAGTCCAACATCTTCATCCACAACGAAGGCGGCGCGGAGCGAAGATGCAGAGTTTCCAGATGTGGCGATCCTCGGAGGCGGCGATGGTCCTTGGCGGCGGTACTCCGCCACACACTGAAGATTAAATGCAAATGCACCTTGCATTGCTATTGGCTGACATGTTCACATCAGCCAATAGGATGAGAGCAAGTGAAATCCTATTGGCTGTTCACCAACCAATAAGATTTTACTTGCTCTCATCCTATTGGATGATTTGAACAGCCAATAGGATTTAAGTAGCTCTCATCCTATTGGCCGATTTGAATTTGAAGAATCAAATCAGCCAATAGGAATTCAAGGGACGCCATTTTTAATCACTACCTTGAATTCACTATCCAGTGTACGGCGGCGATCATACAAAGAGGATCCTCCACGCTCCATGGCTCTGCAATCGCCGGTCTTCAGTTCCAGGGTCACCGGTCTTCAGCTCCAGGGTCGCCGGTCTTCAGCTCCGCCCTCCGCAACGATGTTCCTGGAAGAAGATAGAAGAGGTTGCCGCTTGAAAGAAGACTTCACCGCATGGGACAGGTCCTTCTCCGCCGGACTTCAGCAACCATGAGTACCAACCTGGGGGTTAGACTTAGGTTTTTTTAAGGGTTTTTAGGGGGGGGGGGTTGTTTTATTTAGATTAGGGATGGGAAGTAAAAGAGAAAAATACCCTTTTAAGGGCAATGCCCAAACAAATGCCCTTTTCAGGGCAATGGGTAGTTTAGGTTTTTTTAGTGTTAGATTCTTTTATTTTAGGGGGTTTGGTGGGTAGGGGGGGCTTACTGTTAGGGGGGACTTTATGTATTTTTAATGTAAAAGAGCTGTTTATCTATGTTTTTTATTTGTTTTTTCTAGGATTTTTTAACCTGTTTCAACCATTTTTATAAGTACCCAAACATCAAAGGATCCCATTGGAGGAATATCACAATATGGTTTTTTAATTTTTGTTTTTGATTTATATATATATACCCCTCATATATATATATAGTCATATTTTATTTTTGTGTACACAATCACTCTTTTATAAAGTCACTTATTTTGAAAATATTTTGGGAATTTTTAGCTTTTTTTGGATTATAATTCTATTTGACTGCACTATTACTCACCATTTGCACAAACCCAATTGTTTTTAATTATGCATTGTTAGGACTATATTACTGTCCAAGATTTTATCTGTAACTGTCACACTTTTATTATTATCATTTTTTGACCCTCTGTAAATAAATTAATTTATATTATACAGAAGTGTCAAATACCTAGGAGTGTGTAAAAGCCTCCCTCCCATTGCTAACACTACCTCTGCCTTTAAGGCGCTGTATACATTCCACTATTTGCCCCCTTATTTTAGCCAATCACTGCTGACTCCTAGTTCACTTCACGTGCATGAGCTCAATGTTATCTATATGAAACACATGAACTAATGCCCTCTAGTGGTCAAAATGCATTCAGATTAGAGGCAGTCTTCAAGGTCTAAGAAATTAGCATATTAACCTCCTAGGTTTAGCTTTCAACTAAGAATACCAGAGAACAAAGCAAAATTGGTGATAAAAGAAAATTGGGAAGTTGTTTAAAATTACATGCCTTATTTAAATCATAAAAAAAAATTAGACTTGACTGTCATTTTAAGTATAAAATCTGAGTTTTTTTCTTATAAGACCCATAAGTGGTGTCCTTTTTTTAGGGTACCTTCTCTTGAAACAATAGATTCTAATTTTTTGAGTCTGAAAGTGTACTCCTGAGTTGTAGAGAAGGTTTAAATTAGACTGGCATATCTTTTATATAGTGTAGTCTTAAAGCACTTCCAATGCTTCTGTCCTTGTAACATGTAAGCAGCTCACTTTTATTTGTGCATAGATCCCTGTAATCCATGTCTTGCTAACAAAATATTGTATTGTAATTAAGTTTTACTGCAATTTCTGTTTGTGACATTAACCAACCCTAAATAAAAAAGGGGGTGGGGAGTGTCGCAATCTCAGGAGCTCCTGATATAACATTGATAATCCGCCGATTATTTCTAACACACCAGACCATGGCAGCATACCATTACCAAATCCATAAACTGTGTGTCTAGAGGACTCAGACGCTACCTTGATCTGTTTTTCTGAAGGCAGTACCCTGAACTAGACCGCTGAGGCCTGTGGCGGCGGACATATCCTGGCTCTCGGCACCCGCCTCCTAGCATGACAGAGGGGAAACGCAGTAGCAAAGAAGCAGTTGTGAGCGCTGAACCTAACATGTAAACTACACTAGAAAAAAAAAGCTGACATCCTCCTATTTCTATCTTTACAATGGAGCCTAGTAAACCATCCTTGCTAAAAACTCTGGACTCTCTATTCCATGAGCACTTCTCGCGCCTGACTGAACACATAATATTGGCATGGGGGAGTGCATATACGCACGAGATTCAAGGAGTCCTGCTCATTCCTGAGGACAAACCAGAAGATATCTACCCTAAAGAATCTGAGAAATTGATAGCAACACCAGCAGTAGAACATGCAACGACAATCATACCGGAGAAACAACACTGCGACGAGTGGCGCAGCTGACAGCTCCATACAGACGCCGCATGATCAAGCCCCTGTGTTCAAGCTTGTAAGAGGCGTCTTTAGCAAGTGGCTACGATACTCGCCTAGATCTTTACAGCTACAGACCCATGGTGTACTGCAGAGCCTGATCCAGAGTCAGAGACCACATATTTCAGAGAGGCATTTCAACAAATGGTGCGAGATCCACCACGGGAGCACTTTCATTATGCCCATAACATCTCAGGATTGGCCTTCTACACAAATAGGGTAATCTATTGTTCTGTTGCCTTAGAGTTCACATGCTGATTGATGGGACGATTATATTGACTACTGCACGTATGATAATATATATGTTAACCATGTTTCTGTTGCCTTTTTATTATGCAAATACATGATGAATTGATGTTAGTTGGGGTTTAATCTTCCATAATGATTCCTACCAATATGTATATTGTTCTATTCCTGCCCCTCAGATGAGGTTTTTTTGTATAAGATACTAAGCCTGTGCACTGAACATCAAACAATACCGAAGCCAAGCTGCATAGGCTAAACCACAATGCAGTTACTAAACCCTTCCTGTAAAACCCCATGAGCTATAAGTTATATGATTCATTCTTTATCCAGTGGTTTATGTTACTAAGCAGAATGTATTTATAAGTATATGTGCCCATTATTAGTGTTAATGGACAGAAAGGGCTCATCTTTGGAGCTAATCACTATAGCTTTACTTCCATAGCCTAACCCAATATAGATATTAAAGTATTATAGGCTCTTGTTCCAGTTACAAGTTTCCTCCAACAGTGCACATTATTACTACTCCTTTTAGGTTTATATTATATATGTTTACAAGATAGTATTTATATGTATAGTGTTTGGCAGTACTGACTTATTTTATGGAAGTACTGTGCTGTCTGCGGTCGGGACAGCATGGAGTGACCATGTTATAAAATGCAGCCAAATTTACAATCCAGACTCTAATTATCTAATTCTATCAGGCACAACTCAATTGTAGTACACTACAAGAATAATGATCACACTATAGAGACCTTACAGAGACTTTATGCACGCCTATCCCATTTCTTTACATTAAACTCCCTCCTTGACCCACTGCAATCTGGATTTCGTCCCCATCACTCCACAGAGACAGCAATTATTAACGTTACCAACAACCTACTTACAGCAAAATCAAAAGGCCACTTCTCTCTGCTTATCCTCCTTGATCTGTCCGCAGCCTTTGGCACTGTTGACCACCCTCTTTTGCTCTAAACCCTCAAATCCTTCGGCATCTGTGACACAGCCCTCTCGTGGCTCTCTTCCTACCTGTCAAACTGTACCTTTAGTGTAGCCTTCTCTGGGGCCTCCTCTGCCCCATCACCACTTTCTATCGGAGTACCGCAAGGCTCTGTCCTCGGTCCCCTTTTCTTCTCAATCTACACATCATCATTAGGTTCCCTAATAAAGTCCCACGGTTTACAATATCATTTGTATGCCGACGACACCCAAATCTACTTCTCTGCACCAGACCTATCTCCATCCTTGCTAACCCGTGTCACTAACTGTCTTTCTCACATCTCTTCCTGGATGTCCTCTCACTACCTCAAGCTAAATCTCTCCAAAACCGAGATCCTTATTTTCCCCCCTTCTTCCAAAATCTCCACCCCCAATCTCTCTATAACTGTCGACAACTCCATCATTACCCCTACCCCACATGCCCGATGTCTCATTTGACTCAGATATTTCTTTCACTCCTTACATTCAGTCCTTGGCTAAAGCCTGCCGCTTACACCTTAAAAAAATCTCTAAAATTAGACATTTCCTTACACAAGACGCAACAAAGATTTTAATCCACTCTCTAATCCTTTTCCACCTCGATTACTGCAACTTTGTCCTCTCTGGTCTCCTCACCTGCCACCTAGCTCCTTTACAATCCATAATGAATGCCTCTGCCAGGCTCATCTTCCTTACACAACGCTCTTCATCTGCTGCACCTCTCTGCCAATCCCTTTACTGGCTTCCTCTTGCCTCTAGGATTAAACACAAAATTCTCACTCTGACTCACAAAGCCATCAACTGCACTGCTCCCCCCTACATTTCAGACCTTTTCTCCAGATACTCTCCCTCCCGTCCCCTTCGCTCTGTTCATGACCTCCTACTCTCCTCCTCTCGTTACCTCCTCGCACTCCCATTTACAGGACTTCACCAGACTGGCTCCTATCTTGTGGAACTCTCTGCCTCGCTCCACAAGACTCTCCCCTAATTTTGAAATTTTTAAGCGCTCCCTAACGACTCTACTGTTCAGGGACGCATACAACCTACAATAACCTTTCTTTATACCAGTTCCTCTCCTCCATTGCTATCCCCTGAACCCCCTTAGCATGTAAGCCTAAGAGTCCAGCTGTTTGTAGATCACCTTCTTAAGAGCTGACTACAACAGTGCAACTCTTGGCAGGGCCCTCTACCCATTTGATCCCTATAATTGTTTTGTTGTACTCCGCATTTGTTTATAGCGCTGCAGAATCTGTTGGCGCTCTACAAATAACCAATAATAATAAAATAATAATACAGACCTTTACTAATCCATAAATATCTCAAGACTGAAGATTTACAATTATATACATACTTATATTTCTATACTATGCTTAGCAATACCAGCTTTCTTGAACATAAATGGGCAAAAGTTATTGAGTATGTATGGTATCTTAGATATAACTCATCAACTAGGAGTATTTAATATTCATATGAGAACATAGATTTCTAGTATATATAAATGGTAGGTGTAATATCTATTGGGAATTTGGGATTTCTATAGCCCTATAATATACTGTTAGGATGTGCAATAAACTGGTTTATGCTCCTAAAGTTTCATGTCCATTACACAGAGGTTAACAGCTCCCTATAATCTGAACCTAAATGTTTACCTATTACATGTGATAGTTGATGATTTTACCTAACAGTTCATCTTAATTTGATACAAATTCCTTGCTACACACACACACACACATATATATATATATATATATATATATATATATATATATATACACATACATACACAGTATATATATATATATATATATATATATATATATATATATATATATATATATATATATATATTTTCACTTCCCCCTCTTCTAGGTATATCAATCTAATCAATAATTTGCCATCTAAGTTGATTGATTTGATGGCCGCACTCTACAAAATTACAGGCCACAGGGGCTTTTTCAACCTCCTTTCTAATATTGGACTTATGCTGGTTTAATCTCTCTCATTTTTTGTGTAGTTTGCCCGACATAGATTTTGAAACACGGGCATTTTATTATATACACAACAAGTGTGGATTCACAGGTATAGTATGATTTTAATTTAAATTTATGGCCACTCCTCGGGTGAACAAATTATTTACCTTTTATTATCGAATGGCAATTGCCACATCCCAAACAGAGATAGCAGACAATATTTTTCTCCGTAATATACCTCTCTCTCTCTTACCATATTTGGGACCTAAATCTGATTGTAACAAAATGTAATTACGATTTATTTCTCTCCTGTGTGCCATGATGGGTCTGTTTTGCAGTATTTTTATATCTTTATTACAATCTTGGATTATATGGCAATGTGTTCTAATGATGCAAGCTATTTTTTCGCTATGATCATTGTACTGGGATACAAATATTAATCTTTCATTATTTGCCTGTTTGGTCACATTTTTACTACCCCTTTCTTGACATATTTTATAAGTTTGTCAATTAACTCTTTTGGGTATCCCCTTTCCAGGAACTTCTTTCCCATTTCTGTTATTCTTTTTTCTTTTATGCTCTCCTCACTGACCCCATAGCTATACCTTTTATTTGTATGTACCAGGAGTCTATGCAAAGAAAATAGCTGTAATACAATACAATTCTTAAAAAAAACTACCTGTTGTTCATTATACTGGTAAGACATTGTTAATTGTTGTCGTATTATTCCTATGCCACTTTCATGCTTGATGGAGGTATAAAGACTCTTTACATCTAGGGTATACAATATAAATTTACTACTTTCTAGAGCCAATGTTGACAATGTTTGAATAAAGTCCCCTGTGTCTTTAATAAGTGAGGTAATTCTTTCTACATAGGGTTGTAACACCCTATCCAAAAATATTGGTAAATGTTGATTCTACATGGAACACAATTGGATGCCCTGGTGGACTATGAAAAATGTATGTACCTTCGGTACAGTATAAAATATTGGCGTTTTTGGATGTTCCTTATTCACCCATTTGTTTGTCAATAACTCCTAGTGTAGTGACTTTGTTAATTACTCGTTTGATCTCTTTTTGAATTTTAAAGATAGGGTTGGCATCTAGTTTTTGATATGTGCTTGTGTCACGTAATTGTGAATATATCTCTTGTATATAATAATTCCTATCTAAGACGACTGTCGCTCCACCCTTATAGGCTCTCTTTATGATGAAATTTTTGTCTTTAATGCTTTTCATAGCTCTCAATTCATCTTTAGGCAAATTCCAATTCCTCCTCCTTCTGTTGTTAATATTTGTAACTCAGACATTACCAATTTTATGAACGTGTCTAAGCTGCTAATTTGTATACTGGGGGTATCTTTTTGGGGTGATAGTGCCAGTGCTGCATGTTTTTCTCACACTCCATTACTGCAAACATTTTTATTGTGATTAAAAAATAAAAACTTAATATTCCTGAAAAATTTATAAAGGTCTTTATGTAATTTTAAAAAGTCCAGGTCTTTATATGGACAAAAAGAAAGTCCTTTCTCCAATAGCTTATAAGGGGAGTTAGGGGAATTGTAGGATTTGTGGCATTGACAACAAGTGCTGAATTAAACATTATAATATATAGAAGTTATTTTAAAACATAACACTTTATTAAATACTAGTCCTAAAGCCCGTTCACACGGGCCGTGTTGTGTTATATTTATTTAATCAATCTCTCTCTCTCTCTCTCGCCTTCACTTGCCGGTCCTCGCGCTGCTTTGTTTCACTGATCAGCTGTGCTGCCGGGTCCTCGCGCTGCTGCCGGGTGGGTGCGCGTGCGATCAGCTGCAAGAGTTTGTCTGAACTGCGCATGACGGCTTCAGACAAACTCTTGTCTTTTATAATATAGGATATATATATATATAGACGAAAAACAGTTTACCAATAATTGGATATATAGAAAGATGGGTATATCACAACCACCTCTAATTATGTGATTATATAATCCAACATAAATTTAAAAACAAAAGGGCCATATGGTCAGAGCTGAGAGTATTAAGGGTAGAGGGTATAAAGGGTAGAGAGCAAAAGTAGAAATGTGGCCAGAGATGGGTTGCTTGGAGTTAGAGCGGTTGTAACTGTAAACGGTTTGCTACACTGTTGCGATCTTGCTAAGATTGATATTCAGCACATTTGTGACATAGACTCTGCTCTCATATACGTAAAGAGATTGCTTATAACCCATTACAGTTGATACTTTGAATGGACATTGTTATGCCAGTATGTTTGTCTGGCACTCTGCTTAAGATACATACCATAACAGTGTATGCTTGGAATGTGGACACAAGTTACAGGGATTGAGTTAAAAATCATCTGACTGTGTTTAATCACAGCAGTACGCAGGCAGGACGCCGCCTTTGAGCGCATAGTCTGGCTGCAATGTGCATGTACGATTGCTGATTTTCCTCTCTACCCTTTATACCCTCTACCCTTAATACCCTCGGCTCCAACCATATGGCCCTTTTGTTTTTAAATTTATGTTGGATTATATAATCACATAATTAGAGGTGGGTGTGATATACCCATCTCTCTATATATCCAATTATTGGTTAACTGTTTTTCGTCTATATATATATATATATATGTTTAATAAAGTGTTAAGTTTTAAAATAACTTCTATCCAATAGCTTATACACACTATTCTCTAGAGTTCTATTGGAGATATTTATCACTGTTTGCGTGGTTTTTGGTCCCCTTGGTCCCTCGTTTTCATCCGCTTGGAGTGTTCTCCTCCGGTGTTTCCTCCCGCCTCAGCATTTCCTTTGTTGCTAGATAAAAAGAAAAAAAAGGTGATGACGATCCGGACGAGTATTCTGACGTGGATCCGCCCCCTTCCTTATGTTTATTATGTTGATTGGCTGAGCAACCATGATGCCTCAGTGACACTTGGGGGAATCCCCTCTGTGTGTCATAGTATCCAGCTCACCACTTATAGAGTCTACCTTTGATATAATCATCTTCATTCCGGACGAACTTTAGCCTTTTATGTTCTTGGATTTCTTTCCTTAGATCAACGATCTTGTTTTCCATTTTTCTAATGAATTCATCGAGAGTCTCCGTTGTTAACAACTTGGCCAGTTCGTCTTTACAGGACTCAATATCCTTCTCCTACTGCTCAACGTCTTTCAACAGGTATTCAACTGTGAGTGTTATCAGGCCGTATGAACATTTATTTAAAATGGCTTCAAATTCCCCACAGTATTCTTCATTCTCACGTAACAGTGTGGGGCGGGTATTCATCCTTAACCCTCTAGGGATTATTTTAACCCGATAATATTTTGAAAGGGTTGTAATGTGCAAGTCCCATGCAGTATTTTTACTTTTAATGTTTTCATACTACTTCTCATAATCATGTAACGGAATGGTATTAAGAAAGTCCTGGGACCCCCTAGTCAGAGTCGTGATACAAGCAGCTTCCATTTCTGTGTACATAAACACCTTAGTGCCGTCTGTTTTTTGTTGCTTCTCCATTATAATATATTTTAAGCCCTTTTAGCCTGTGTCAATGGTCACAAATGTAAAACAAAGTCCAATGGTAGACCGCCAAATAAAGCAGTTACCTCAGTGGTAAAGGCGCACCGTGGATAAGCTAGCGGCCCCCAGCTCACTCATAGAGCAAAAATTTTTTCCACAGCACCAAAATATATTGCCCCTGGTGGCAATTCATAGATGACGTATTTGGCATATGGTGGGGCAACGAGGACTCCCTCCTTCAATTTGTAGAGGAAATAAATCATGAGGTAAATGGGCTTGAGTTCACATTGGCTTCCAGTGAGGAGAAAATTGTCTTTTTGGACACTGTTGTATATAAGTTGGGCTCAGAATTGAAAATTGATCTATACCGTAAGGAAACGGACCGTAATACCCTACTTAAATACAACAGTTTCCATAATAAAAAACCAAAGGACTCCCTTCCAAGGAGTCAGCTAATCAGGGTTGATAGAATTGTTAGTGAGGAGACAGTGAAAGAAAAAAAGAATAACAGAAATGGGAAAGAAGTTCATGAAAAGGGGATACCCAAAATAGTTCATTGACAAAGAAACTTAAATTAAATAAAATATTAAATTTAAATTAAATTAAAATTAAATAAAATATGTCAAGAAAGGGGTAGTAAAAATGTGACCAAACAGGCAAATAATGCAAAATTAATATTTGTATCCCAGTACAATGATCATAGCGAAAAATAGCTTGCATCAATAGAAAACATTGGCATATAATCCAAGATTGTAATAAAGAGATAAAAATACTGCAAAAAGGAAATTTATGCTTACCTGTTAAATGTATTTATTTTACGATATGACGAGTCCATGGATTTCATCCTTACTTATGGGATTACGCCTCCTGGTCAGCAGGAGGAGGCAAAGAACACCACAGCAGAGCTGTATATATAGCTCCTCCCTTCCCTCCCACTCCAGTCATTCGACCGAAGTTAGGAAGAGAAATGAAAAGCCAAGGTGCAGAGGTGTCTGAAGTTTAACAAAAATAAATACCTGTCTTAGAAATGACAGGGTGGGCCGTGGACTCGTCATATCGTAAAATAAATAAATTTATCAGGTAAGCATAAATTTCCTTTTCTTTTACAAGATATGACGGGTCCACGGATTTCATCCTTACTTATGGGATACAATACCAAAGCTAGAGGACACGGATGAAAGGGAGGGACAAGACAGGAACCTAAACGGAAGGCACCACTGCTTGAAGAACCTTTCTCCCAAAAACAGCCTCAGATGAAGCAAAAGTATCAAATTTGTAAAATTTGCAAAAAGTGTAAAGTGACGACCAAGTTGCAGCCTTGCAAATCTGTTCAACAGAAGCATAATTTTTAAATGCCCATGAGGAAGCCACAGCCCTAGTAGAATGAGCCGTAATTCTTTCGGGAGGCTGCTGTCCAGCAGTCTCATATGCCAATCGGATGATACTCCTCAGCCAAAAAGAAAGAGAGGTAGCCGTAGATTTCTGACCCCTACGCTTCCCAGAAAAGACAACAAATAATGAAGATGATTGATGAAATTCTTTAGTCGCCTGCAAGTAAAACTTCAGGGCACGGACGACATCCAAGTTATGTAATAGACGCTCCTTCTTAGAAGGATTAGGACACAAGGAAGGAACAACAATTTCCTGATTAATATTCTTATTAGAAACAACCTTAGGAAGGAAACCAGGTTTGGTACGTAAGACCACCTTATCAGAATGGAAAATAAGATAAGGAGAATCACATTGTAAAGCAGAAAGCTCAGAAACTCTGCAAGCAGAAGAAATAGCAACCAAAAATAAAACTTTCCAAGATAATAACTTAATATCTATGGAATGCATGGGTTCAAACGGAACCCCTTGAAGAACATTAAGAACTAAATTCAAACTCCAAGGAGGTTCAATTGGTCTAAACACAGGCCTGATTCTAGTCAGAGCCTGAGAAAAAGATTGAACATCTGGAACATCTGCCAGACGCTTGTGTAGCAAAATAGACAAAGCAGAAATCTGTCCCTTTAAGGAACTTGCTGACAACCCTGTCTCCAATCCTTCTTGGAGAAAAGATAAAATCCTGGGAATCCGAACCTTACTCCATGAGTAACCCTTGGATTTGCACCAATAAAGATATTTACGCAATATTTTTTTTTTTTTTTCAAACAAGCTTTTTTTAAGGTTATACAAATACAATACATGGACAAAGTATAAACCAAAAACATACAATTAGGGGTATTTGTACCCACTTTTGGAACGTAATTTTTCATACAATTAGGTTAGAATAAAGTCTGCATCAGTGTGGCAGTTCGAGAGTTCCCACAAAATCTTCATGTATGATTCCTGCCCGTTCCTGAGGACATACTAGATACTTAATTGTAGGTTCAATTGTCCATGTATGTTGAAAATCAAAGCTTGATTTTTTGTAACAATATTGTTTAACATATGAAAATATTAGAACCTTTAAAATCAAAAAAGCTCCAATTAAGGCAGCCCATACACACCAGGCCCAGAAAGAAAGAAGAGAGAAGAGCAAAAAAAAAAAAAAAAAAGGAGAGAAAGGAGAGATTGTAAAGGGGGAAAGGGGGGAAGAAGGTTTCCCAGGATGAAACCTGATATAATCAGTGGTAAATTGTTTGCACGCTCAAGGGTCAACAATTAGTTTAACCAGTATGGGGGAGTTTCCATACAGCCAGCAAGGATTCATAAACGTCCATTTGGTTGCTCTGGAAATAATGCAACTTTTCTAGTATAAGTAATTAATTCACGGCGGAGCTCCACTCTGCAAGAGTGGGCACCTCCTTTGATTTCCATAGTCTAGGAATCAATCTTTTCGCTCCCGTTAGCATAATCAGGAGAAGGGCCCGTCCCTGCCTACCAATAGAATCTGGTAAATGCAAAAACAAAATGGTCTCGAGGGAGTTTGGTATGTGTACATTCAATATTCTAGACATCTCCTCTATGACTGCTGTCCAGTAATTCGTCAATTTAGGGCAGGACCACTAGATGTGTGAGAGTGTTCCTATCTCACCGCATCCCCTCCAACAGGCCGCTGAGGCCGTCGGAAAAAATTGGTGCAACCGGGAAGGTGTATAATACCATCTAGTATGTAATTTAAGTTGTATCTCTTGAACCACTGCAGAAATAGAGGTGTGCTTAATCAGTCTAAATGACTTGAGCCATTCCTCCTCTCCAACCACATTGTTAAGGTCTCTATTCTATGCATCAGTGTATGTCGGTAATTGTATGTCAGGTGGCAAGAGAAGCCGTTTATATATTTTTGAAATAAGTCTTTTTGGTGGGGTAGAATTAGTACATAAGGTTTCGAACGGAGTGAGTTCCCTAAGGAAATCAGATTTATTATTATGATGTGATAGAAAGTGAGAAAGTTGGTGATATCTCAACCAAGATGAGAATATGTAGTCAGAGTGTTCTTTCATTTCATGCTGAGATCTGAGTCTCCCGTTAGTCAATGCAAAATGTAAAGCGCCTATTCTCAGGCTATATGGTTTATCTCTATTTCTACTCAACTCATAGTAGGGTAGGTCAGGATTCTCCAAAATTGGAATAAGTGGGGAAGTGAGTTTTGATATGTGTGTGCTAGTGGAAATTAATCTGTCCCATTCCAATAGGGTTTCTGTTAATAAATGGTACTTTTGCAATTTTTTTGGGCGCTTGGACGCAGGGGTCCAAGCTAGAGAAGCGACATTGTTAAAATGGAGAATCTGCCCGTCTATTCTGACCCATAGTTTTTGTGGGGAATTGTGTGACCACTCAGTTATTCTCTGTAATAGTATGGCCTTCTATATAAGGCCAAGTCCAGGAATCCCAACCCTCCTCTGTCTCTAGGAAGGTAAAATGTCTTTTTTGGAACTCTGGGTTTCACTCCTGACCATATAAACTGCTCTAAGGTTTTTTGAAGTTTGGGGAGAAAATCCGCTGGTAGGTGAATGGGAATCGTTTGCATGACATATAGTATGCATGGCAAAATGTTCATTTTAATTAAACCTATTTTTCCCAGCCAAGACAGTGATTTGTTCTTCCAAGATGACAGGTCATCGGATATCTCCTTCTTGATAGTTAGTTATTTTTATAGAGATCAGCTGCATTTGCTGATAAGTAAATGCCCAAATATTTCAGTTTTGTGGTTGCAAGGGGGACATTGTAGTGTTGTGCTAAAAACTGGGTCTGCTCGGGAGGGGAGCTAATGTTGAGGAGTTCGGACTTTGAGAGGTTTAAATGGAAGTTGGAGAGATTTCCATATTCCCTTAATTCAGAAAGTAATTCTGGGATTGATATGTCTATATTAGTAAGGGTGTACAGAACATCGTCGGCATATAATGCCTGTTTATTCTCTGCATCACCAATGCGGATTCCACTGATATTAGGGTTGAGGCGTTTCCTTTGTGCTAATGCTTCAATTGAGAGAGCAAAAAGTAAAGGAGATAATGGGCATCCTTGACGGGTCCCATTAGTGATATTGAAGGTGTCTGATAAAGTTCTGTTTATTCTAATCCAGGCATTGGGAGCTGAGTAAAGAGCAAAGACCAAGTCCAGGAAAGGGTCCCCAAAGTTCATGGCCTTCATGACCTGACGCAAAAAGAGCCAATCGACCCGGTCGAAGGCCTTCTCTGCGTCTGTCGAAAATAGTGCCATAGGCACTCCTTCAGTTTGGATTACCTTTATGGTATTATCATGTGCCTCCCTGCCAGGTACAAACCCCACCTGTTCAGAGGAGACGAGATTCGAGAGAAATTTATTAAGGCGATTTACTAAGATTTTGGAAAGATTTTTGATATCTAAATTTAGTAGGGAGATAGGTCTGAAATTGTCAGGATTATTAGGGGGTTTGCCCGGCTTAGGGAAAACGGTAATGTGTGCCTCTAACATGGTTTTGGAGAGCTCAGGCTGTTCGGTCAAGTTGTTAAAAAGTTGAAGCATCAAAGGCCCCAATATTTCAATATATGATTTATAATACTTTATGGAGAACCCGTCTGGACCCGGACTTTTTCCACTGGGGAAATCCTTAATGGCCTGCAGGAGTTCATCTGCAGAGATTTGTGAGTCTTAATAGTTTCTCTGTTCAGCATCCAACTGCGGCAAGGACAACGCTGCCAAATACTGGTCTATCAGGAATTTACGCCATATCTTATGGTAAATCTTTCTAGTAACAGGCTTACGTGCCTGAATCAAGGTATCAATGACAGCATCAGAAAACCCTTGCTTAGATAAAATTAAGCGTTCTATCTCCAAGCAGTCAGCTGCAGAGAAATTAGATTTGGATGATGGGAGGGACCCTGAATGAGAAGGTCCTGCCTCAATGGAAGCCTCCACGGTGGCACAGAGGACATGTCCACCAGATCGGCATACCAAGTCCTGCAAGGCCACGCAGGAGCGATGAGAATCACTGAAGCCCTCTCCTGTTTGATCCGAGCGATCACTCGGGGAAGGAGAGCAAACGGTGGAAACACATAAGCTAGGTTGAATGACAAAGGCACTGCCAAGGCATCTATCAGTTCGGCCTGAGGATCCCTGGACCTGGATCCGTATCTCGGGAGCTTGGCATTCTGATGAGACACCATAAGATCCAGCTCCGGTCTGCCCCACCTGAGAATCAGGGTGGTAAAGACCTCCGGATGGAGTTCCTATTCCCCCAGATGAAACGTCTGTCTGCTCAGAAAATCCGCTTCCCAGTTGTCCACTCCTGGAATGTAGATTGCTGACAGATAACAAGAGTGAGCCTCCGCCCACCGAATTATCTTGGATACTTCTGCCATCGCTAAGGAACTCCTTGTTCCTCCCTGATGATTGATGTAAGCCACAGTCGTGATGTTGTCCGACTGAAATCGGATGAATTTGGCCGAAGCCAACTGAGGCCAAGCCTGAAGCGCATTGAATATTGCTCTGAACTCCAGAACATTGATTGGAAGTAAAGACTCCGACCGAGTCCACACACCCTGAGTCTTCAGGGAATTCCAGACTGCACCCCATCCTAGTAGACTGGCGTCTGTTGTCACTATCACCCATGATGGTCTGCGGAAGCACGTCCCTTGGGACAGATGATCCGGCGACAACCACCAAAGAAGAGAGTCTCTTGTCTCCTGATCCAGATCTGAGGAGACAAATTTGCATAATCTCCATTCCACTGCCTGAGCATGCTCAGTTGTAGCAGCCTGAGATGAAAACGAGCAAACGGAATGATGTCCATTGCCGCCACCATCAATCCAATTACCTCCATGCACTGAGCCACTGATGGCCGAGGATTGGACTGAAGGGCTCGGCATGTATTCAGAATCTTTAATTTTTTTGACTTCCGTCAAGAAGATTTTCATGGATATAGAATCTATTAGAGTTCCCAGGAAAGGAACCCTTGTCTGTGGAATTAGTGAACTCTTTTCTAGATTCACCTTCCACCGGTGAGTCCTCAGAAAGGACAGAACCATGTCTGTATGAGAATTTGCCAGTTGATAAGACGACGCCTGAATCAGAATATCGTCCAGATAAGGCGCCACTGCAATGCCCCGCGGTCTGAGAACCGCCAGTAGAGACCCTAGAACCTTCGTGAAGATCCTGGGTGCTGTGGCCAACCCGAAAGGAAGAGCCACGAACAGAAAATGTTTGTCCAGGAAGGCAAACCTTAGAAACTGGTGATGATCTTTGTGGATAGGAATATGAAGATATGCATCCTTTAAGTCCATGGTAGTCATATATTGACCCTCTTGGATCAATGGAAGAATTGTCTGAATAGTCTCCATCTTGAAGGATGGCACTCTGAGAAACTTGTTTAGACTCTTGAGATCTAAAATGGGTCGAAACGTTCTCACTTTTTTGGGAACCACGAAAAGATTTGAGTAAAACCCCTGCCCCTGTATTGGAACGGGACAAATTACTCCCATAGTAGAGAGGTCTTTTACACAACGTAAGAACGCCTCTCTTTTTATCTGGTCTACAGACAATCGTGAAAGAAGAAACCTCCCCCTTGGGAGAGAATTTTTGAATTCTAGTCGATACCCTTGGGACACGATTTCCAGTGTCCAGGGATCCTGAACGTCTCTTATCCAAGCCTGGACAAAAAGAGAAAGTCTGTCCCCTACTAGATCCGGTCCCGGATCGGGGGCGACCCCTTCATGCTGTCTTGGGAGCAGCAGCGGGCTTCTTGGGTTGTTTACCCTTGTTCCAAGCCTGGTTGGGTCTCTAGATGGACTTGCCTTGCGATTTCTTTCAAGTCCGGCCCGAATAGGGTCTTTCCTTTGAAAGGAATAGCCAAAATCTTTGATTTAGAGGACACATCAGCAGACCAAGATTTTAACCATAAAGCTCTACGCGCTAAAATGGCAAATCCTGCATTCTTAGCCGCCAACTTAGCGATCTGAAAGGCGGCATCTGTAATAAAAGAATTAGCCAGCTTAAGGGCCTTAATTCTATCTAGTATTTCCTCTAAAGGAGTCTCGGTCTTAAGAGATTCCTCTAAGGCGTCAAACCAAAAGGTAGCTGGTACAATACAAGCAGTCAGTTGTAATAGAAAACCCTGATGAATAAATAGCTTTTTTAGAAGACCCTCCAACTTCTTATCCATAGGATCTTTTAAAGCACAACTGTCCTCAATAGGAATAATTGTACGCTTAGCCAGGGTAGATAAAGCTCCCTCCACCTTAGGGACTGTTTGCCAAGAATCCCGAACAGTGTCGGCTATAGGATACATTTTCTTAAAATTAGGAGAAGGTGAGAACGGGATACCCGGTCTTTCCCATTCCCGCGTAATAATATCCGAAAATTCTCTTAGGAACCGGAAACACATCAGAATAAGCAGGGACCTCTAAGTCCATCTTACACAATTTCTCTGGTGGTACCACAATAGAGTCACAGTCATCCAGAGTCCCTAAAACCTCTCGAAGTAACAGGCGGAGGTGTTCAAGCTTAAATTTAAAGGACATGACGTCCGAGTCTGTCTGAGGCAACACACTCCCCGAGTCGGAAAGTTCCCCCTCAGACAGAAGTTCCCTACCCCCCAATTCAGATCCCTGGGAAGGCACATCGGAGATAGCCATCAAAGCCTCAGAAGTCGCAGGAACCACCATGGTTTCAGACCTGCTGCGTTTGCCCTGTAACACTGGCAACTTGGATAAAACTTATGTAAGGGTGGATGACATAACTGCAGCCATATCCTGCAGAGTAAATGAAGTAGACGCAGTTGAAGAACATGGCGTCGCTTGAGTGGGCGTTAAGGGCTGTGATGCTTGGGGCGAAAGAGTTGGCATACCCTGAGTCTCATCAGTCTGAGAAACATCCTGAGCTGTATTTTTATTAAGGAAAATCTGCTCTTTATATTGTAATGCCCTCTCAGTACATGATGGGGGTTCCACATTGGCATATAAACACAAAAAACAAAATAACAAAATAATAACAAACAAAATAAAGTACTGGCATCAAGGTCATCCATTATGATAAACAAAAAGTTATTGCCACCTATAATAAACTTCTTATATAGTAATGCAAGATAACGATACTGTGTCTTTAAGAAAAATGAAAAAAAATTTTGTCTAGGACACAGCGCTATAAAAAAGCACTATTTTAGACTTTGAAAACAAACAACTACGTTTTGTAGTGTATCGCAGAAGTAGTTAACTAATTTGGGGCCGTAATATAAAACTCTTAAAAATAAAGACACCTCGCCACAGCTCTGCTGCGGCGCCTACCTGCTCCCTATGACCCGACCAAACGAGCCTCCTACAGCAGAGTGTCTGCACCGCTTGTACTACCCACGCGGTCTAGACAGACACCGGAGTCACTACACTTCTGACTCCCAGAAAGGCACTGCGCGGCTTGTCTTAGCGCACGAACGAGTGCCCCGCCCATCATGGGCGTAACCAACGAAACTCCCGGGCGGCTCTGCATATTATGTTAAAAAAACAAAAATGGAGTCGCCGGCACAACTGCGCACCAAACACTAAACTGTGATGAACCACACTGTCTAAAAAAAAAAACACTGCAGCCAGCCCCCCTAATGCCTCCTGGTCTAATAAGCAACTCCGGATCCCGGAGTAAACCGGTAGACACACAGTAGAATCCCCAGCGTCAGCCCGAACCTGAAGGGGTTAAAGTTTCACAAAATTACCCCCATGCCCCTTATGCAGCCCCCACAAAAGGCCCAATAAGAAAGTCAGTCCCCCAGAACCGTGTAGAAGTCACACAGACATAGGAGAAAATATTGAGTATGCATAGGGAAATTACAGTCATTTCTGAGGTACTAGGTATCACAGAAGTAATAGACTGCACATACCTCTATGCTGAGTAACAGCATGATTTGTCCCACACTGCTAGAGGTCCTTCTCCAGAAATCTGTGGGAACAAAACTGGGTCTTAGATAAAATTTGCTAAGACCATATTCAGCAGGGCAGCACAAAGACTGGGAGTCACAGAAACAATCTTTGAATCTGTACAGCTCCCCTTGCTTTACCCTTGAGCAAAATAGTACACACCGGTACCATTTAAAAATAATAAACTCTTGATTGAAGAATCTAAACTAACACCTCACTTTACCTCTTCCTACACTAACACAGGCAAAGAGAATGACTGGAGTGGGAGGGAAGGGAGGAGCTATATATATACAGCTCTGCTGTGATGCTCTTTGCCTCCTCCTGCTGACCAGGAGGCGTAATCCCATAAGTAAGAATGAAATCCGTGGACTCATCATATCTTGTAAAAGAAATAGACCCACCATGGCACACAGGAGAGTAAAAAATCTTAAAGGGACAGTCAAGTCCAAAAAAACTTGCATGATATAAATAGAGCATGTAATTTTAAACAACTTCCCAATTTACTTTTGTCACCAATTATGCTTTGTTCTCTTGGTATTCTTAGTTCAAAGCTAAACCTAGGAGGTTCATATGCAAATTACTTAGACGTTGAAGACTGCCTCTAATCTGAATGCATTTTGACCACTAGAGGGCATTAGTTCATGTGTTTCATATAGATAACATTGAGCTCATGCAAATGAAGTGACCTAGGAGTCAGCATTGACTGGCTAAAATGCAAGTCTGTCAAAAGAACTGAAATATGGGGGCAGTAAACAGAAGCTTAGATACAATGTAATTACAGAGGTAAAATGAGTATTATTATAACGGTGTTGGTCATGCAAAACTGGGGAATGGGTAATAAAGGGATTATCTTTCTTTTTAAACAACAAAAATTCTGGTGTTGACTGTCCTATTAATAACATTTTGTTACAATCAGATTTAGGTCCCAAATGTGGTAAGAGAGAGAGAGGTATATTAATGAGAAAATATTGGCTGCTATCCCTGTTTGGGATGTGGTAATTGTCATTCAGTAATAAAAGGTAAAGAATTTGTTTACCCGAGGAGTGGACATAAATTTAAATCATACTATACTTGTGAATCCCCATTTGTTGTGTATATAATAAAATGCTGTGTTCCAAAATCTATGTCGGGGAAACTACACAAACAATGAGAGAGAGATTAAACCAGCATAAGTCCAATATTAGAAAGGAGGACGAAAAAGCCCCCTGTAGACTGTAATTTTGTAGAGTGCGGCCATCAAATCAATCAACTTAGATGGCAAATTATTGATCAGATTCATATACCTAGAGGAGGGGGAAGTAGATAACGTCTCCTAAAACAGAGAGGCGCGTTCTGGATCCATACATTGGATACCCTAAGGAGTTAAATAGGTAATTGGATCTTTCTGTCTTTCTCTAGGTATTTCAACACAATCTTTTAAAATATAGGTTTCTTTTTGACAATATATGGATAATACTTTTTTTTTTTTTAAAAAGTATGAAAACTTTATTATGACAGTAGTCCATGATATCACTTAGCACTTTACTGTGTTATTTTAGTTTTAGAATAAATATGTAATTTTTTTATGAACAGCAGATGGCAGTATAATTGAAAGTTTGGCTAAAGACAGACTCCTTGAGATGGGTGAACATTTTATTTTGAGAGGATACCCCTTGGGCCCAATACATTCCCCATAATATTCCCCATGGAGCAAACAGATGCAGAAAATTATTTGTAAACATTGGCACGTTTTGAAAGCTTCCAATCCTGATGTAAAGGAGTTTCGAAATTTTCCTATGCTTGCCTATAAGAGAGGTAGGAATCTGAATAATAGATTAGTAAGGGTGGATATTGGTCCAAGCAAATGTGTGAGTCAAAGTTACATAAGGGGAAATAATTTAGTTGCTTTCCATGCCTTAATTGCTCCAATTGCAATAGTTTGATACAAGGCCCTGCCATTTCCCACCCACGGACGGGTAAGAAATAAAAGATTAGAGGGTATTATACCTGTAATACCAATTAAGCAGTCTAATTTATGAAATGCCCCTGTGGGTTGGGGTATGTGGGAGAGACTACCCATAAGGTAAGTGAACGTATAAATCAGCATAAGAGCAATATTAGAAATAGAGATTTGGGGGCACCTATTTCTCACAATTTTGTGACAGTAGGTGACCGGGTGAGTTAGTTGAGATTCCAGATTAGGTTAGATTTACAAGAAGGGGTGGTAATAGAAAAAAACTATAAAAATATAGGGAACTATTTTGGATTCATGAGTTAGGGACAAAGTCACCTGGAGGTATGGATATAAAAATGGATAGGGGTATCGGTATATAATTTAAATGCATTTTTATTTGCTGTAACCACCAGATGGTGCTAGTTGTGATAAAATGTTGATAACATTTTGGTAATGGCTACCTTTAAAGTGTTAAATGTAGGTAGCTTGATGACTATTTATAGGCAGTGAAAACATGTATTAATCAGAAATTATTAAAGGGACAGTAAACATTAAAAATAATGTTATGTGCACAATTATATAACATTAGCTTAGCGGCAACTCTATAAATTAAAAGCTTTCAGAGATTTTTTTATACTAAAATTGAATTTACCTGAACTCCGCCCCAGGCTCACAACGCGGCCGATCACGCCATTAAACTGAATGTAGCTCGTTCCTGCTCTGGTCGCGGGAGCGAGCTACATTCAGTTTAAATGGCGTGATCAGGCGAGCTATAACTAGACAGAGCGCCTGCAAAGCACTTTTGAAAAACAAGACCCACTCAGTAGAGCCTGGAGCGGAGTTCAGGTAAATTCAATTTTGGAATAAAAATCTCTAAAAAGTTTTGATTTATAAAGTTGGCGCTAAGCTAATGTTATATAATTCTGCACTATGTGCAGAATTATATAACATTATTTTGTAGGTCTACTGTCCCTTTAAGGATGTGAATACAAAACGTCTTTTGATGTTGCCTCAATAAATACCTTTTTTGCTTTTAATATTGGTGGTGGTGCTGCTGCTATCCTTAACTGGAATTGTTTGATGTGGGACTGTGGTATCGGTCCTAGATACTGTGCACACCTAGATAAGAGATACCCTGGTGCTGAATCTATTTGGATTGTTTGCTGTAACTGACAGACTCCCCATGTAACCCACTGAGACCTCCCCATGTAACTTCCTGAGACTCCCCCTGTAACCCACTGAGAACCTCCATGTAACTGACAGACCACCCCATGTAACAGACTCCCCCCTGTAACCCACTGAGAACCTCCATGTAACTGAGACTCCCCCCTGTAACTGACTGAGACTCCCCCTGTAATTCACTGAGACTCCCTGGGTAAGTTACTACGGAGACCCTCACTGAGACTCCCCCTGTACCTGACTGAGACTCCCCTGTAACTGACTGAGACTCCCCCTGTAACTGACTGAGACTCCCCCTGTAACTGACTGAGACTCCCCCTGTAACTGACTGAGACTCCCCCTGTAACTGACTGAGACTCCCCCTGTAACTGACTGAGACTCCCCCTGTAACTGACTGAGACTCCCCCTGTAACTGACTGAGACTCCCCCTGTAACTGACTGAGACTCCCCCTGTAACTGACTGAGACTCCCCCTGTAACTGACTGAGACTCCCCCTGTAACTGACTGAGACTCCCCCTGTAACTGACTGAGACTCCCCCTGTAACTGACTGAGACTCCCCCTGTAACTGACTGAGACTCCCCCTGTAACTGACTGAGACTCCCCCTGTAACTGACTGAGACTCCCTCTGTAACTGACTGAGACTCCCCCTGTAACTGACTGAGACTCCCCCTGTAACTGACTGAGACTCCCCCTGTAACTGACTGAGACTCCCCCTGTAACTGACTGAGACTCCCCAGGTAAGTTACTCCGGAGACCCTCACTGAGACTCCCCCTGTAACTGACTGAGACTCCCCCTGTAATTCACTGAGACTCCCCAGGTAAGTTACTCCGGAGACCCTCACTGAGACTCCCCTGTAACTGACTGAGACTCCCCCTGTAACTGACTGAGACTCCCCCTGTAACTGACTGAGACTCCCCCTGTAACTGACTGAGACTCCCCCTGTAACTGACTGAGACTCCCCCTGTAACTGACTGAGACTCCCCCTGTAACTGACTGAGACTCCCCCTGTAACTGACTGAGACTCCCCAGGTAAGTTACTCCGGAGACCCTCACTGAGACTCCCCCTGTAACTGACTGAGACTCCCCCGGTACGTTACTCCGGAGACCCTGAGACTCCCCCCCTGTAACTCAATGAGACTCCCCCCCCCTGTAACTCACTGAGACTCCCCCGGTAAATTACTCCAGAGACCCTCACTGAGACTCCCCCAGTAACTGAGACTCCCCTGTAACCCATTGAGACTCCCCCGGTAAGTCACTCTGGAGACCCTCACTGAGACTCCCCAGTAACCCATTAAGACTCCCCCGGTAAGTCACTCCGGAGACCATCACTGAGACTCCCCTGGTAACCCATTAAGACTCCCCTGTAACCAATTGAGACTCCCCCGGTAAGTTACTCTGGAGACCCTCACTGAGACTCCCCCGGTAACTGAGACACCCCTGTAACCCATTGAGACTCCCCTGGTAAGTCACTCCAGAGACCCTCACTGAGACTCCCCCGGTAACCCAATAAGACTCCCCTGTAACCAATTGAGACTCCCCCGTAAGTTATTCCGGAGACCCTCACTGAGACTCCCCCAGTAACTGAGACTCCCCTGTAACCCATTGAGACTCCCCCGGTAAGTCACTCCGGAGACCCTCACTGAGACTCCCCAGGTAACCCATTAAGACTCCCCTGGTAAGTCACTCCGGAGACCCTCACTGAGACATCCCAGGTAACCCATTAAGACTCCTCTGTAACCCATTGAGACTCCCGCGGTAAGTTACTCAGGAGCCCCTCACCTGCGTAGCGCATGGCAGTATATAATCACACCGCCGGGTGACTGGGAATGGGTAGCGGGTGAGGTACGTACTGAGCAGCCAATAATAACATTTATAATAGTGATAAATACACAGTGGTTCATATTATGTAACGCGGAATCGTTAGCACCTGAACATCACCTAATACTGATGGAAAATACAACCGGAACGCACCGCCATGACACCGGAAACACATACTGAGACGCACAGCCATGACACCGGAAACACGTATTGAGACGCACAGCCATGATACCGGAAACACTTATTGAGACGCTCCGCCATGACACCGGAAACACTTATTGAGACGCTCCGCCATGACACCGGAAACATGTAATGAGACGCACCGTCTCATCGGAAACACCCGCTGAGACGCACAATCATGCTTCCAAGAAGTGAATTTGAAACGCATGCAAGTGCATTGGAAGGCGGATGGTGGTGACGTCATCAGCCTGTGCCAACACATACCCAAGCGCACACATGGCTACCACAGACCCGGCCGTGCAATTCGCCCAAAAACTAGCGGGGAATGAAAAAAAAACTCGCGACCGGGCGGTGCGGAAACTACGGGCCTACCTGAGAGCTAGAGACCTGCGGCCCGAGGGTGAGACCAGATACTGGGCCCAAGGCGGAGGTTGCGGGACCAGGACAGGAGTAACACATGGAGGAAGGAGTGGGGGGGGCTGATGTGTGTGACACACTGGGGGGGGGGGGGGGGGGGGGGTGATGTGTGTGTGTGACACACTGGGGGGGGGGGGTGATGTGTGTGTGACACACTGGGGGGGGGTGATGTGTGTGTGACACACTGGGGGGGGGTGATGTGTGTGACACACTGGGGGGGGGTGATGTGTGTGTGTGTGTGACACACTGGGGGGGGTGATGTGTGTGTGTGTGACACACTGGGGGGGGGGGTGATGTGTGTGTGTGACACACTGGGGGGGGGGTGATGTGTGTGTGACACACTGGGGGGGGGTGATGTGTGTGTGTGACACACTGGGGGGGGGGTGATGTGTGTGTGACACACTGGGGGGGGGGGTGATGTGTGTGTGTGACACACTGGGGGGGGGGTGATGTGT